>NC_137352.1:33340167-33880167 GCF_965287045.1 Carcharhinus amblyrhynchos
TTGAGTCGGTCAGTACGTCACCTTAGACTTTTGTATCTTTTTACCGACGGAAAAAGGTGGAAGCGAGAATGTCCAGGGTGCGTGCGGTCCTTAGTTATGTTGGCTGCTTTTCCGAGGCAGCGGGAAGTGCAGACAGAGTCAGTGGACGGAAAGCGTTTGCGCGATGGATTGGGCTTCATTCACGACTTTTTGTAGTTTCTTGCGGGTCTTGGGCAGAGCAGGAGTCATATCAAGTTGTGATATGACCAGAAAGGATGCTTTCTGTGGGGCATGTGTAAAAGTTGGTGAGAACCATAGCTGAAATGCCAAATTTCCATAGTCTTCTGAGAAAGTAGAGGCGCTTGTGGGCTTTCTTAACTATAGTGTCAGCATGGTGGTTTGGAGGGGGAAGAGACCAGGACAGGTTGCTGGTGATCTGAACATCTAAAAACTTGAAACTCCCCACCCTTTCTACTTTATCCCCGTTGACGTAGACAGGGGCATGTTCTCCACTACACTTTCTGAAATCAATGACTATCTCCTCTGTTTTGCTGACATTGAGGGAAAGATTATTGTTGCTGCACCAGTTTACCAGATTCTCTATCTCTTTCCTGTACTCTGTTTCGTCATTGTTTGAGATCGGACCCATAACGGTGGTGTCGTCAGCAAACTTGAAAATCGAGTTGGAGGAAAATTTGGCCACACAGTCATAGCAGTATAGTAGAGGGCTAAGAACACAGCCTTGTGGGGCACCGGTGTTTAGGATAATTGTTGAGGAGGTGCTGCTGCCTATCCTTACTGATTATAGTTTGTAGGTAAGGAAGTTTAGGATCCAGGCACAGAGGGAGGTGCCAAACCTCAGGCCACGGAGTTTGGAGATGAGTTTCGTCGGAATAATGGTGTTGAAAGTTGAGCTGTAGTCAATAAATAGGAGTCTGACATCGGTGTCTTTGTTATCTAGGTGTTCCAGGGTTGAGTGCAGGGCCAGGGAGATGGCTGTGGACCTGTTGCTGTGGTAGGTGAACTTTATGGATCCACGTATTTGCCTCGCTAATCTTCCTAACCCATACATCCATGGACCACAAGGGGCAATTTAACATGGCTAATCCACCCAATCGCACATCTTTGGACTGTGGGAGGAGACCAGAGCACCTAGAGAAAACCCATGCACACAGGAGCAACTCTACACAGACAATCACCCAAGACTGGAATTGAACCCAGGTCCCTGGTGATGTGAGGCCACAGTGCTAATCACTGTGCTGCCCTAACATCAATAATTTGATGTAATAAACCCTTCACTCTACAACGATACCTCTCATGTTCAGAATACATTGGTTTCACAGTCAATGTGGCAGGTAAGTGAGAACATTATCACCCATTAACAGTAAGCTGTGTAGAGAAGAACAGCCTGAGAACCAGCAGCTCTTTGAAACCCTGAGCTTGGCTGGAAGGTTCTCGTGCAGTGATTTGTGTTGGATGCTCTTGTTCAGCTGCAGTTTGATTCACAAATGAAAACACAGAAACACCAGAACTGAATCAGTTTGTCTCACGAAATACTACACTTAAATGACTGTATAGTTATGGCATTTTTGTACAAAATTACAATTAATATACCTAACATATTTTGCAGTTAACATCCCTGAGCAAGATGTCTATCATCAGCATATTTACACCTTGCCATGGAAATCATCTGTGAGCATTTGGAGATTCTGATGCCCACACTGATCAAAACTGGGTTGGATGCCATCTGTGCAGCAGCTGCAGTATAAAAGATTACCATACCTGGCTTTGGCATTGCACTAGTCACAGAATGAGGAACTTTATCATTAATGAGCTCCACACACTCGCTGGGAAAGAATCCAACCTGCAAATCAAACAAAGCTACAAATCAGACACTAAGTCCCAGTGTTGTTCAATTGGTTGATTCAATGATTTAACATTCAAATTAAAAATCAAAAACATTGTTTTCACCTCATCAGATCAAACTGAATACAAAAATTAAATCTAAAACTAAGATTTTGTTTATGCATAAAGCGCCTTGACGTCCATTTCCTATAAACGGAAGAATCTCGAACCAAGAAGTACAAGGAGAGATTATCAAACAGAAACTAATGTTTACAGAAAAGATTTTGTCCTTAAATATAGATTGCAGAGGTTCAAGAAGGCATCTCACCAGCCACCTTCTCAAAGGCAATTCGGGACGGGCAATAATTAAAGTTTATTTATTAGTGTCACAAGTAGGCTTACATTAACACTGCAATGAAGTTACTGTGAAAATCTCCAAGTTGCCACACTCCGGCACCTGTTCGGGTACACTGAGGGAGAATTTACCATGGCCAATGCATCTAACCAGCACGTCTTTCGACTGAGAGAGGAAACCAGAGCACCTGGACGAAACCCATGCAAACATGGGGAGAACGTACAGGCTCCGCACAGACAGTGACCTAAGCTGGGAATCGAACCCAGGTCCCTGGTGCTGTGAGGCAGCAATGCTAACCATTGTGCCGCCCCTATAACTGTTGGCTTAGCCAGCGATGGCCACATCCTTTGAATTAATAGAATAAAACGTCTCGTATCTATGGAGGTTTAAGCATTTCAGAATGATTTCCTGAGCATTGCTCTTAAAAATAAAGAGACAGTCCCTGAGGAACAGTCAGTTGGATTGGCTAATAGGTCGGTTGGTCCTGTAGCCACTCCCCAACTCACCCAGCATACTGATTCCTCAACCACCCCATTCGAAGAAACCAGCAACAGAAAGGCTCCACAAAGAAACAAACTTCTCATTAATTAGGACAATATAATGTACATTTTCATAGTTCACTCCTGACCCAGATCTGGTCACTCATAACTTAATCCTATCCAAGATGGGTTCTATCCGGATCCTATCCGACATTTGCAGCTCATTCCTGTTCATCATATTTTGCTTAAATTGTTACACATTGCTCTATTACATTGCAGTTACATGGGTCATTTCCCAATGTTTATCAGGGCCTTTATATCACAGTTACACACCTCACTGTTTCTCCTCTGGTGAGTTACTTTGTGAAGAGAGGCCAATTTAAGCACTGTAGGGACCCACAAAGAGCAGTGAGATAGATGGTCACTTAAATTGTATTTGGTAATGTTGGTCAATGGAGGAATGTTGGCCATTCGAGAGAACATTTTGTTCTCCTGTGAATGGTGCCAATTACTCGCTTAGAACTACTGAAACAGCCTGTAGAGTTTCACTTCACATCACAATAAGAGGCCGCAGCTCCTTCAGTGTTACATTGACCTATAAGCTTCAATTGTGTGTTCAAGTCCTTGAGTGGGGCTTGCACTCTCAACCTTCTGATGCAGAGGTGAGAGAGCTAAAATGGAGCCACGGCTGACACTCCCTTAGCTCAGCCACACAAATCTTCACAATGTGATGACAAGTTGATGAACTGTAAAAGGAAAGAGAGTCAAGCTTTTATAAATGGGGGAAATTATGGTAAAATCGAAGAGGAAATGCTAAACCTGTAAAAATGATTGATTCAGCTGCAGAAGAATATATGGTCAAGTGTTGGTAACTTTATACAAGAACAAATACTACAAAACCATAAAGAAGATGCAGGACAGATTCGTAGCAATGGTTGCAAGGATGAAAAGATAGAATCATAGAATCCTACAGTGCAAAAGGAGGCCATTTTGGCCCATCAAGTCTGCAACAACCACATACCCTATCCCCATAACCCCATGCATTTACCCTAGCTAGTCCCCCTGACACTAAGGGACAATTTAGCATGGCCAATCCACCTACCCGCACATCTTTGGAGTGTGGGAGGTAACAGGAGCACCCAGAGGAAACCCATGCAGACACAGGGAGAATGTGCAAACTCCACAGACAATGACCCAAGCAGGGAATCGAACCCGGATCCCTGGCGCTGTGAGGTGGCAGTGCTAACCACTGTGCTACCAGGCTGCTGATTCAGTTGAAGAAAGTCTAGAAAAACAGGGATATTTTCCACTTGAGCAGAGAACTATTCATAACAACAACGGGCTTGGATAAGGCAATCTAAGGGAACCTTCTCTACCACTCAGTGAGTCAATAATTAAAGGACATAAATTGAAGACCACAACCAAAAGACTAAAGCGAGATTAGGAGAGATGTTCAAACAAGGGTTTATGAGGACAGAATGGTAGAAGCATAATTGATAATAGCTTTTGAAAGCTAACTAGCTTTTAAAAGCTATTTGACAAAAGAAAAATTTAACACGCCATCAGGGAAGGTCAGCAGGGTAAAATGTTGTGGATAGCTTCCCCTAGGAGTTAACATAGATGTAATGCTGAATACCCTTTCATGCTATAAAACAATGATATACAACATGCAAAAAAAGGACAGGAAGACTAAAAGGAATGCAGTAACTATTCTGCTCATGAGGAAGATTTTATGTTGTAATTCTGGGTGATAAAATTGTCAGAATTTCTCACTTGTACAATAAATGCTGTTTCCACAACAGCTGTGAAAGTCACAAATGCATTCCAATTTTAAAAAACAAATCCCAAAATATATCCCCACAGGAATATGAAGTACAGCTTTCCTCAGATTTAAGTTCTTCCAGCAAGCCTACTGCTGCTCAAAGAGCAGTTTTGAATAGTAATGGCAATAACAAAAGTGAAAAAGTACAAATGAGCACATAGTATTGAGAAATATGAGTGAGTGTTAAGTGTATGGAAGGTTGAGTAAAGCTATGAACATATTGGTACACAAGTTGCGTTCATTTCCAGCAATAATCCAGCTCTAAAATCCTACAATGCAGAAGGCCATTCAGTCCATCGAATCTGCATCGACCACAATCTCACCACGGCCCTATTCCCATAACTCCACATACTTACCCTGCTAATCGCCCTGACACTAAGGGGCAATTTACCATGGCCAATCAACCTATCCCGCACATCTTTGGACTGTGGGAGGAAACCGGAGCACCTGGAGGAAACCCATGCAGACACAGGGAGAATGTGCAGAATTTGCACAGACAGTGACCCAAGCTGGAAATTGAACCTGACGCTGTGAGACTGCAGTGCTAACCACTGTGCCACTGTGTGGCTGATTCAGCTGAAGAAAGCCGGGAAAAAAGGGGATAGTTTCCGCTAGAGCAGAGGACTATTCAAAACAACAAGGGGTTTGGATAAGGCAATCTAAGGGAACCGTCTCTGCTAGTGAGTCAATAATTAAATAAAGTCATGTGTCATTTTCAACTAAACACTGCAGTTAAGGAATGATTTATTCAAATTCTCTAAGATAAATTTGCAAAGGGGGAGAGCCCACATCTCAGAATAACAATGAGTTCAATTCCGGCTCCCAACACCTCCATACCATCGTATCCCTGCATGGGTCTTTCCTTACCTGAAAGCCATGTTTTCCTCTCCACCATGTAGTATCTTCTTTGGGTGGCATGTCAATAACAGACACTATATCTCCAACCTAGAGAAATAGAGCCAAACGACACTTCAGCCAGTCTTCTCACTGCTTCCCTTAGCAAGTGAATACATAAGCCACCCAAAACAAGAGTCTCGTCACTCCAATATTAAATGTGCAATGGATGCAGTCAAATAAAGCCAAGAAAATTCAAACACTTCAGTGCAACTGCAACAAATCCAACACTTAGCACTTGGTACAAAACCCCTGCCACTGTGGCTATACACAGCATAAGAAAGTGATCAGTTTCAAGTTATACTACATGTGCAGGAAAATCGCAAGGGAATCTAAGAGTACCTGCACCAGTGCAACTAATACTGTTTCTGTTCTTTGCAAACCAGTTTGAGATAGGCATGGAGTCTCTTAGGTGACCGGCACTTTTACGATGTTGCTGTGTGGACGGCCAGTCTCAGTATTTCTGCTACCAAAACTGGGTGAATAAAAGGAAGCAAATTCCACACTTTGAACATCATCCAGAAACTGATCTTCTACAGATCCTCAAATGGTTATCAGAGGCTTAGAGGATGAATGCTCCACCCAGCTTTAAACGGGTACAGCAGGGAACTGACACTGGGTTGTTAATTGGAAAATTCAGATTTAGCACTGCAGTTTTGAGAGCTCTTGTTTTAACACTGCTCTGCTATATCATTGATATAAAACAAATTTATAGCCTGGTGTTCAATTGAGTTATGCACGTCAGTAATAAACTTAAACCATGTTAAGTACTTCTAACATTTTGAAGAAAGCTCCAGCTAACGTAAGTGGAATATTTTTCAATATGTGAAAGGCTAGTAGCTGATGCACTCTCACCTACGAGCGACTGCTGACTCCCTACCAACCAGACAGCAGATAGATCTCAAAAATTCTGCACAAGATAAATACAACTTGGTTTGATTGCTGGCACTGCAAGAAGCTCAGGCACAGGAGCTGTGCACCACAACGGACTTATTCTTAATTCCCCAGTTACTGAGCAGCCCAAATCTTACAACTATCACTGAACATTTGAGAAAACTGGGACTTCTCATGTTAGACCTGCTAATGTGATTGGACATTTCACATTCTAAGTAACTAATAAATTGGATTTTGACTCCTGGGGTCTGGTTTTTACCGTTAATACTCAGTAGACTGGGCTATACTGGTTATCAAGTCCCAGGTACAATACACAGTGTGTGCTGAGTCCATTAACCCAAATGGAGCAGGAGGTGGTCATTGCAATAAGGGGGCAATTCACACACCTGCCCATTATTCCAGTGATATCTGCTCAAATTTACAGACAACAAATGTGGACAGGATCAGGATTAAGCTTTGATTTCTCCATGGTGACCAGCACTGTCAGAATCTCACATACAAAAGACTGACCAGTAGGAAATGATTAATTGACATCAGCATTTTCAGGAGAGATGGAGGAGTAACTGGATGAAGTTAAAATAGAAGCGAATGATCACTATTTCTCCGCTTTGTCAGACTTACTTTGACTTGTAATTAAAAGGCGACTTACCTCGAAAGACAGCTCATCAGCAGCCTGAGCAATGTATCTCTTGATTACGTGTGCAGCAGCAATGGCAGGAACATTGATCGAGGATTCTTCGTGCACCAATAGATGGTTCCCTTTGTTATCTATCTGTAAGGAGATTCAGCAAAGTCAGATATGAAGAGCACACAACTGTAAACTATTGAAATGGGAGAACACTTTACTGATTAAGGTACCAAACAAATGTCAGAATCTTTCCATCAGAATCACATCTATTCATCAGTTATGAAGAGGAGTCTTCTACAGCATTCAACTAAGCCACTCGGTGACATGGGCTGTGTTAACTGAAATTTCAACCCGCACAGTAGCAGAAATGCTCAACTAAACTTCAGAGCCTAAGTCCAAGTGGTGATTTGAAATAAGATAAGTAAGTCACGATGACTCCCGATAACTGTCTAGTGACTCCTGGTGCGATTTGGTTCCAGTGAGAAAAAGATTAGGTTTGACTGTGATAGTTCCTCCTTAGCATTGTGATGTTAATATACCTTTGAGATGTTTACTTCTAAATCATGTTTTCTGCAGTTGTAAGCAGGCCTTTTTGGCTTTAGTTGTTTTCTCATTATGGCACTGGTTTATCTAGAGGAGTCTTTTTATTGTTGCTTAAATGGGGGTTTGTTTATTTTTACTGGGATGTTTATGACTCTGTATTGTTAGGAGAAAACCTGATTGGCAGGTCAGGTGACAGGAGCTCTTATTTTCAGTTTGGAGCTGCAGGTTTTAGTTTTAGAAGGGACAGCAAGCTGAAAAGAAACATCTCTCTCTCTCTCCCTGGTTTTGGAAATCCTGCGGGTTAACTGAAAGCCTTCCTAGAGTAGAAAATCTGTTATTGGTGGCTTGACTAGAGTCTGTCTGGGGTTCTAACTTCAAACTGTCCTGGGTATATCAGGAGAGCTGCTGGAACTTACAGGACTGAGAGTTTTCATTCTCCAGGGCTCAGTTCTAGTATCATGTTAGTGTTTGCTGTGTTGAACCTGTTTAAAGGGTTTTGCCTATGACAAAGGTTTTGTTTGATTAAAACATTTCAGATATATTTGTTAAGGGTTATACATTATCTTGGTTGTTTTGTTTTTGTTTATAATCTGATGAAAGCTATTGCTAATTTTCTTTCCATACATGTTAACTATATTCTTAACTAAACTTTGTTTGATAAAAGCTCTCTAGTGGGTCATTCGAATCATACCTGAGGTGAAACATATCACACTTACTCCAGCTAAATTCAAGGTGCAAAACTTAAGATCCAAGCGAGCTCCATAGAACACTTTAGACTTTCTGACTTAAGAACATAAGAACATAAGAAATAGGAGCAGGAGTAGGCCATCTAGCCCTTCGAGCCTGCCCCGCCATTCAATAAGATCATGGCTGATCTGTTGTGGCTCAGTTCCACTTTCCCGCCCTCTCCCCATAACCCTTAATCCCCTCTCTTATCAAGAACCCATCAACCCGCTTCTTAAAAATATTTAGCGAGGCAGCCTCCACCACTTCAACGGGCAGAGAATTCCAGAGATTCACCACCCTTTGAGTGAAGAAGTTCCTCCTCAACTCCGTTCTAAACCGCCTCCCCTTTATCTTGAGGCTGTGCCCCCTAGTCCTACTGTCTTTTTTGAGCGGGAAGAGTCTCTCCACCTCTATCCTATCCATCCCATTCATCATCTTATACGTCTCAATGAGATCTCCCCTCATTCTTCTAAACTCTAACGAGTACAAGCCTAGTTTATTCAGCCTCTCCTCATAGCTCAATCCCCTCAACTCCGGTATCAGCCTAGTAAACCTCCTCTGCACTCCCTCCAGGGCCAAAATATCCTTGCGCAGGTGCGGCGCCCAAAACTGCACACAGTACTCCAGCTGCGGCCTCACCAATGCCCTATACAGCTGCAGCAAGACCTCCCTACTTTTATATTCAATCCCCCTCGCTATGAAGGCCAGCATCCCATTTGCCTTCCTGACCACCTGCTGCACCTGCAAGCTGGGTTTTTGCGACTCATGCACCATAACATAACCATAACCATAACTTGAACCATAACAGTATCAAGGCTCACATATAAAAGGAGTTATTGCGGAGTGAGAGTCAACACCTTTAGCACAAAAATAGGCATCTTTCCCTAGATTCTACTTCACTTCTTGCTGTGCTTTAAGCTCATCTTGTCCATGAGAACCAACTCCTGTAACAACCAAACTGGGGATAATCCAACTT
The DNA here is from genome assembly GCF_965287045.1 of Carcharhinus amblyrhynchos. NCBI lineage: Eukaryota > Metazoa > Chordata > Chondrichthyes > Carcharhiniformes > Carcharhinidae > Carcharhinus > Carcharhinus amblyrhynchos. Next base: position 33,349,309 of record NC_137352.1, read on the forward strand.
CCAAATTTCAACATATCCTGGAATGGATGGTCTGTTCATTTGGAAACAGTCATGGAGTATGCCAGCATGGGTGAACTGGGTGACAGCAGTGTACACTTGAAAACTAACAGTGCTCTTTTGCTGATGCTACCAAGGGACAACCTGCAAAATAGTGGCCAAGGATAGAGATAATGGTACAGTGGCAGGAAAAGATTGATTGCAAGTGATTCTCTGGCTATCATTAGTTAGATAAGAATGGAAGCAGATGAGAGCAGTACCATAGAGTTGGATAAGTGTGTGGTCAAGTGTATTAAAGATTATAGTCAGGTCAGAAAGGAGGAGAGCGACAGGTTACCTTTGTTAGTTTTAGTGGATGTCATTTCCTCCTCAGCTTTCCAGTTTCCTGTCTTCACCAGCTCGTCCCTTATATCTACGCAGTTTGCTTTGTTCAGATCTTAGGAATTACGTTTTGGGCTTAACTAAATCACTCATGGTGCCCAGTTTTGAGTTGCTGGATCTGTTCTGAATCAATCGCATGGTGGTAGCTTTACATGACACAATGGAGGAAATCCTCAGTGTGAAAAGACAGCTTCATCTCTATGAGGACTAGGCGATGATCACTCCCAACATATTGTCATGGACAGATGCATTTGTGTCAACCAAGTTGGTGAGAAGGTTAATTTGCTTTCCCTTTATATTGAGTCCTCACTACCTGCCACAGATCCAATCCAGCAGCTATTTTTAAAAACAGTATTATGCCCTTCAAGATTCAGCCAGCTCAATCACTGAATCAGTGACTGTCTTGGTGACAGGCATTGAAGTCTCCCACCCAGAGTAAATTATATGGCCTTGCCACTCTACATGCTTCTTCCAGATGGTATCCAACATAGAGGTGCACTGATTCATCAGCTGAGGAAGGGTGGTAGTGGCAACCAGCAGGAGGTTTCCTTGTCCATGTTTAACCTGATGCCCTGAGATCTTCTAGGATCTGGAGTTAATGTTAACTGCTTCCAGACTATATACCATTGCTGGTATATCTATCCTGCCTGAGGGCATAGCCAGGAATGGTGATGAAGGCGTCTGGAAAATTGGTGAAAGGTGAGTGTCAGGCTGTCACTTGATCAGTCGCTGGAACAGTTCTCTCAATTTTGGCACAACTACCCAGACAGGGCTGGGTTGACAGGGCCGGACATGCCTTTATTGTATCTGATGCTTAGACTGATGTTGGTGGTTTGTGTGTTGGTATTTTTATCTTTTGTAGTAATTCGATACAACTCAGTACACTGCTAGATCATTTCAGAATCATGTCACCACCCCCCCCCAAGTCTTCTCTGTTCCAAGGAAACTAAACCCAATCTATCCAATCTTTCTTAATAGCTAGACTTTTCTAATCCTGGCAATATTCTTGTAAACCTCCTCTGCACTCTCTCCAGAGCAATTACATCTTTCCTGTAATATGGCGACCAAAACTTCACAGAATATTCCAGTTGTGGCCTCACCAGTATTTTATACAATTCCAACAATACATCCTTACTTTTATATTCTAAACCTCTGCCAATGAAGGAGAACATTCCATGTGCCTTCTTCACAACCTTGTCTATTTGAACACTGCTGCGTTTAGGGACCTATGTCTTTTTATGCCAAGATCTCTCACTTCATCTAGTATATTCCCATTTATTGTGTATTCCCTCCAACTGTTTGACCTCCCTAAATGCATTGTCTCAAACTTCTCTATGTTAAAATCCATCAGCCTATTTACCACCAACTCCACCAGCCCATCGATATAATTTTGTAGATTATAGCTGTCCGCTACACTATCCACCACCAAGCCAAGTGTTGTCTGCAAATTTTCCGTTCGTGCCCCCCCACGTTCAGGTCCAATTGTTAATATATAACGCAAACAGCAAAAGTCCCAACACTGAACGCTATGTAACACCACTTGAAACAACATTCCATTCACAAAGGCATCCATCAACCATTACCTTTTGCTTCGTGTTATTAAGCTAACTTTTGATGTAGCTTTCCACATTACCCTGCATCCCATGGGCTTTTACATTTTGACCAATCTGTATATCAGCCATGATCTTATTGAATGGCAGGGCAGGCTCAAAGGGCTAGATGGCCTACTCCTGCTCCTATTTTTTATGTTCTTATGATGTTGACTCTCACTTCTCAACCATCGTTTCACATGCGAGAGTTTATACTGAGGAGGAGATATCACAGTCAAACCTAATCTTTTCTTTGCTGGCACTAATCATACCAAAAGCCGTTTGACAGTCACATATAGGCCAAGCTGGGTATAGATGGCAGATCATAGAATCCCTATAGTTCAGAAGGAGGACATTTGGCCCATCGGGTCAGCACTGACCACAATCCCATCTATTCCCATAACTCCACATATTTACCCTGCTAATCTCCCAGACACTAGGCTTAATTTAGCATGGCCAATTAACAACCCACACATCTTTGGACTGTGGGAGGAAACCAACACAGACATGGGGAGAACATGCAAACTCCACACAGACAGTGACCTGAGGCTGGAATTGAACCCAAGCCCCTGGTACTGTGAGGCAGCAGTATTAAACACTGTGCCACCGTGTCTAAAGAATATGCAACCGTTCCACGTACACCAGGAACATCTAATGCCGCTGAAACCGGGAATGTTTGGGGCCTCCTACACCTTCAGTGTGCTTTCACAGAACTAGTTTCTGATTCTGTTTGACTGCAAAAATGTGCGGGTTAGGTGGATTGGCCATGATAAATTGCCCTTTAGTGTCAGGGGACTGGTTAGGGTAAACGCATGGGATTATGGGGGATAGGGCCTGGGTGGGATCGTGGTCTGTGCAGACTTGATGGGCCGAAAGGCCTCCTACTGCACTGTAGGATTCTATGATTCTATAATTACTTTTTTATGATTCAGCCATGTATAAATAGATTGACCATCGAATGGTCACCAGGCTTATCCTGAATAAGAAACTCTCACCCTAAGCTCTCGAGAAAGGTACCAGAGTTTGTATTCTGGCAACAGCTGTTACCTGATCAGTACTATTCTATTTTTAAGAGCAAACACATGGACAGTACTGAATAATCAGTCCCTGCTCTGCTGGAACTTGCAGTTTGGGTCAAGGCCATATATATTCATTGCCATTATTTTTCTGGGCAGCACATAGTGCTCTAAATATCAGAGAACACATTAACAAAATATTTGCTACTGACATACCCGAAGCCAAAAACAGATAGTGAAGCTTCCTGAATTAATAATCCAGACACAATTATTTACAGGAGCTTGACAGCCAAATAGCTCCTAGAAAACTAGAACAAGAGGGCATAATCTTAAAGTCATTTGGGGTGACGTTACAAAGCATTTCTTCGCAAAAAAGATAGCGGAAATCTGGAACTCTTTCCCTTAAAAAGCTGCTCAAGCTGGAGATTAGTTGAAAATTTCAGAACTGAGATTTCTAGGTTGTTGGGTGAGGATATTAAGGATTGTGGAATCAAAGCAAATAAATAGAGTTAAGATACTGATCAGCCTTGATCCAACTGAACAGCAGAACAGGTTCAAGGGCTGGCGGCAGTGCTTCCTCCTTAACACAGAGAAGGCTAAGGGGAGACTTAACCGAGATGTTCAAATTTCTGAAACATTTTGATAAAATTACTAAGGAGAAACTATTTCCAGTAATCAGTGGTCACAGATTTGAGGTAATTTGGGAAAAAAAGGTACCAGAAGCAAGATGAGGAGAAGCTTTCTTTTCAGACAGAGTCACGGTGTTCTGGAATGCACTGGATGAAAAGTTGGTGAAAGCAGATTCACTGCTAAATCTTAAAAGAGAGTAGACAAACACACTTGAAAAGGAGATTTCCGTATGGTTATGGGAAAAGTTGAGTGGGACTTTTTGGAGACCAGTTTTGAAGTGATAACACAGACTTAAGCTATATCATTATATAGTTCAATTGGTATTAAGGTTTGCAGAACAAAGATTGGTAAATGGGGTTACGATATAAAACACCCATGATCTAACTGAATGATGAACAGACTTGAGGGACATAATAACAACACAGTAAATTGTAATGACATCTATTTAGTGCTGCACTTTGTAATCCCTGTTGTATGGCGTCATATCAAAGAGTGCAGAAGAAGCAGAGTACATACCTCCATCCATGTGAGAGCAGGCCCACAGTTGATCTTGTTATCTGCTATGAGAGTGAGTCGGGCCAGATAAGCCATCAGCATCTGGGTAACGGCCTGTAAAAGAAAAACAATGACAGGGGATTAAAAACAGACACCCTTGAAACTAGAACAGAATGGCGAACTGTTCCCAAACACAAGAAAAACAGAGATGGTTAATTCCATCTTATTGTTCCAACTAGCTGAGAGAGTAATGGTTAACCCCAGAAAAGCAAAACTTAGCAACTAGAAAGAATAAAATGGTCTTTCCCCTCTCTTAAACATTGGACTTGGTAAAAGGAAGCTTTCTGAAAGCTTTACTGGCTGGTTCACCAACACTGGAATGGACTTGCACATTCACTGAAGGTTGTGCTAATGTTAGGACAGTGCCATCAGAAAAACTGGGGAAAGGGAGACTTAAAGGGAGAAGAGGAGTTTAGATAGGAGCTGGAACAAGAACTGAAGCTAGGAATTACAGATTGGAACAAGAAAGAAATTATGAGCACAGATCAAAGCGAGGGCATTATTTGCACTCACAGATGCAAGCTAAGGCAGCATTATAGGTGCAGATCAAAGATAGAGTTGAAACTACAGGAATAGATAGAGGAGTGGTTCCCAACTATTGTCCTGGAGCACACTGGTGAATTGTGAAGACCCCCCGAAGCGTGTCGCAAAAAAAAATTAAAAATGATTCAATATTCACGCAGTTAAACTACAACTAACCTTCATTTTCAGTTCTGTGGTTGGTGTCTCCAAGGCCCAATGAATTTGGGCCTCCCATGCCTGCACATCTGCAGCAGAGCCACAAACACGCGGTTTAGATTTTTTATGTTGTTGAGGCCCATGTGCATGGCCAATGGAACTTGGAGTTGAAGACAAAGACTAACATGCATATCAGATTAGGGGGAAGGATGGCAACAGGGGAATGGCGGGGTGGGGCGCATCGACAGAGAGGGTCGTGGAAGGCCAGTTGGGGGGGGGGGGTGATGTCTGTGGTTGAGAGAGGCCAGGGGGAAGTGGGGTCAAGAGAGGCTGGGGAGGGAAGGGTTGGGGCAGGCCAAGGCAGGAGGGGTTGAGAGAGGCCAAGGGACAGTGGGGGGTAGTGTTTGGGGTCGAGAGGGCTTCGCATTAGAACGCGATCAGTGATTTTGACTTAGAAAGGAAAAAAGAACTAGAGGGCACAGCCTCAAAATAAGGGGGAGTCAATTTAGAACAGAGTTAAGGAGGAACTTCTTCTCCCAGAGGGTAGTAAATCTTTGGAATTCTCTGTCCATTGAAGCAGTGGAGGCTACCTCGTTAAATGTGTTTAAGTCACAGGTAGATAGATTTCTGATCAATAAGGGAATTAAGGGTTATGGGGAGCAGGCGGGTAAGTGGAATTGAACCACTATCAGATCAGCCATGATCTTATTGAATGGCGGGACAGGCCTGAGGGGCTAGATGGCCTACTCCTGCTCCTATTTCTCATGTTCCTAAGACATGTGAATGGAGTTATTTGGGGGACCCATTTGCAAAACAAAACTAAGTATTTCTCTATCATCTTGCTTCAGCAAAGCTCGGTGTGCACACGCCTGCAGAGTAACACACTAAAAATGGGTTCTCAGCGAACTGAGGAGAACTACAGTAACCTACAGTCTCTGTCACTGGTGGGGCAGATGGTTGTTGGAGGAGTAGGGGAATGGAGTGCCCGGGCTGGCAGGTGCTCCTTTTACTGTCGATGTTTGGCTTCAGTTTACTGTCAATGATGAACCCCAGGTGAGCTCTATCCAGGATGCATTTTCTCCACTTCGGGCAGTCTGTGGCCAGTGATTTGGTGGGGATGTTGCAGCTTTTCCAAGGAGGCCAAAGATGTGCAGGTTAGGTGGATTGGCCATGGGTAATTGCCCCTTCATATCCCAAAATGAACAGGTTAGGTAGATTAGCCATGGTAAGTTGTGTGGGGTTGCAGGGAGAGGGCGGGGGAGAGAGTCTGGTTCAGATACTCTGTTAGAATCAGTGCACACACGATGGGTCAAATGGCCTCATCTGCAACGTAAGGATTCTATTATTCTACGAAACATTCCGGGTGTCTGAGAAGCGATTCCCCTGCTCTCTTGGAGCTTACTTGCCCTGTCAAAGCTCAGAGTAGAATGCTTGTTTCCAGAATCTCATATCAGGACGTACACATCTTTGGACACTAAGGGAGAAGTTAGCATGGCCAATCCATCTAATCTGCACATCTTTGGACTGTATGAGGAAACCAGAACACCTGGAGGAAACACACACAGACATGGGGAGAATATGCAAACACCACACAGACAATGATCTGGGGCTGGAATTGAATCCCTGGTGCTGTGAGGCAGCAGTGCTAACCAGTGTGCCACTATGCTGCCCCATGTATCAATGCTGGCAAGAACACTGACATTGGTACACCTATCCTGCCAATGGATTTACAGGGTCTCCAAGTCATATCACAGTGTGGGTATCACTACTGCTGTGTCGACCATGGGCTGGATACTGGGACGGAGATTGTGGTTTTCAAACACATTTTTCCTCAAGCTGGCACATAAAGTTGGCATTGAACCATTGTCAATGTCTGCCCTTGCTGACAGTGCACCAGTTTCCATACCTATTTTGTTCAAGGCCCTATTGTGATTTTTGGCAGGGGGTTGTGGCCGTTCTGTGTGGCAATGGAATGATGGTAGAGGATCATCACGGGTGTTTAGTATAAGGCTCACGCACTGTCCAGCTCAGTGGAGGTGTTGACAGTGTTTTGGAGCTCGGCCTCCAAGCGAGCGCAGACGCAAGCATTGTCGGCTTACTGTAGCTCAATGACAGAGAATAGGACGCTCTTGGACCTGGCATGCTGGCAGTGGAGGCTGAACAGATTTTCGTTTGTTTAGTAGTTTAGCTCCATTCCATTGGGGAGTTTGCTGAGGGCGAGATGGAGCACTGCAGCAAGGAAGATTGGAAGTGCGTGGTGCGGTGGCACAGCCTTGCTAGACCCCGGTTCTAACATCATGAATTGGGTCTATGGCGGATCTACTGGTCAAGATGACAGCTTGTGCTTCATCATGGAGCAGGCAGAGAACAGTGACAAACTTTCAGGAAAAGCTAAAATGGAGGAGGACGAACCATAAACCCTCATGGTTGACAGAGTTAAAGATCTTTTGAAGAAGAAAAGTCATACAGAAGGGTTGGTACTGCTCCTGCATGTCTTTTGCAGTTGCTGCATCATGAAGATCATGTCCATTGTGCCCCTTAGTCTGCAGAATCCACACTGTGACTCTGGGAGAAGGCATTGCGATAACCTTCCCTATGGTCGATAGAAGGGAAATTCCTCTTTAGTTTCAGCAGTCAGACTTGGCACCTTCTTTGAAGATGGTCACGTTTACGGCATCTCAGATTTTTTGGCATGTTCTGCTCCTTCCAGGTAAGGGAAATGAGGTTGTGCCAGTACTGTTTCTCTGCCATGTTTTACTGCTTTAGCAGGGATTCCCCCTGTTCCAGATGCCTTGTTCTTCTTTAGCTGATGGATGGTCCTTTCTACTCCATGCTAGGTGGTGTGAAGTGGGACCAGGTTGCATGCTGTGGATGAAGTCGAGGACACTCGTATTGAAGACAGAGTCTCTGTTAAGGACTGCTCCTTCCAGCAGGTACTGACTGCCTCTGTTCCAGGTGAACATCTCTCCATTCCTAGACAGCTGTGGGGTGGCATCATCAGTGCTTAGACCGTAAGTGCAGGAAAGCGAAGAAGATTTTCATCGACTTCAGGAAGCATAGTGCCCCAGTCTACATTTACGAGGACAAAGTAGAAATAATCGAGTGCTTCAAGTTTTTAGAATCACCAACAACCAATCCTGGTTCCCCCATTCCGACACTATAGTTAAGAAAGCCCACCAATGCCTCTACTTTGAGGAGACTAAGGAAATTTGGCATGTCAACTACAACTCTCACCAACTTTTACAGATGCATCATAGAAAGTACTCTTTCTGGTTGTTATCACAGCTTGGTATGGCTCCTGCTCTGCCCAAGACCGCAGGAAAATACAAAAGGTCATGAATGTAGCCCAATCAATCATGCAAACCAGCCACACATCCACTGATTCTGTCCACACTTCCCGCTACCTCGGCACAGCAGCCAGCATAATTAAGGACCTCATGCATCCTCAACATTCTTTCTTCCACCTTCTTCTGTCAGGAAAAAGATACAAAAGTCTGAGATCACATACTAACAGACTCAAAAACAGCTTCTTCCCTGCTGCTGTCAGACTTCTGAATGGACCTATCTCACATTAAGCTGATCTTTCTCTACACCCTAGCTACGACTGTAACACTACATTCTGCACCCTCTCCTTTGCTTCTCTATGAACAGTATGCTTTGTCTGTTTAGCACACAAGAAACACTACTTTCCACTGTATGTTAATACATATGGCAATAATTAATCAAATCAAAAGTAGTCTTGACCACACTAAAGAAATCTCACACATCATGGTCATTGGCTAACTGCTGGATCTCTTGCAATTTTTCTGCCCACAATCTGTGCTTACCTTAACAGGTTTTTGCTGGACCTCAGCCTTCAGCAGTCAGTAGAACTGCTTTCTTGCTCTGGAGTGGGGTTGCTGCTTCAGGCTCAGAAAAGTATTACGCTGGTGGCTGATCAACTCGTGGAATTCCTGGTCATTTTCATTAAATCAGTCTTGGTCTTTCCTGGTCAAGTGCCCAAGCATCTCATTACAGGTGCCAATCTTGACGGCAAACCGGGTACTGTGAACACTCTGCATTACTGGCAGTGAGGCTTGGCTGAATAGGGCTCTCTACCTCATCAGCATCTTTGACTGCCTCAGCATTGATTTCCTGCAGTATTGTTTCTGCTTGTCCAGGAGCCATCGGCACTGGTATGGTGTGGGTGATGCACACGGGCTTGCAGTCCCACACTCAGGCAATGATGCAATTGATCAGATGCCAGTGCTTGAAGTGAGGGTGTTGCCATGACGCCTTCCTTGTACTTGTCTCTGCATTGGTGGAACAAAGTGTTGGTGATGACAAGGCATTTCTCTAGACATTTTCTCAGGAGCAGGATACCATATGTGTTGGATTTCCCTAACCCACTCGCTGATGATTACACATCCCCAGAAGTCTGGGTCCTTTCTAACTCTGGCATTGAATAAGATCATTCAGCTCACCATTTGCATGCCAGTTTAAAAAGAACTGTCCAGCTTAATCTCATCTTCAAGAGTTCTTGCTCTGCAGCCTTGTCACTTACAGAACCGTGAGTGCATTTTCAAGTATTTTTTAAAAACTGATGTGGATTTCCGCTTCCGACAGAGTTCCAGACCCCCGTGACACTCTGAGTGAAAATATTTCTCAATTCTCCTCTAATCCTGCTGTCAAATTTCTGTAAATCTCTGCCCTGGATAATGGCCTCTCTCCTAAAGGAAACAGATTCTATCCTCCCTGTTAAAGTCCCTCATAATTTCATATATCTTAATCAAATCTTCCACAAGCCTCCTCTATTCCAAAGCAAACCAGCCCAGCCTATTCAGTCTTTCTTCAAAGCTAAAATTCTCCATTCTTGACAACATTCTCATAAACCTTCTCTGCACCTTCTTTGGCATGATCACGTCCCTCCTGCAATGCGGTGACCAAAATCATACGTAGTGGCCTAACTACAGTTTTATACAGTTTTAATCCTAACTGCCCTACTCTTACGTTTTACAACTTGGCTGATAAGGAAAGAGCTCCGTATGCCTTCTGAAACACTTTATCCCCCCCGAGGAATTTGCGGACATGCATTCAAAGGTTCCTTTACACTGCTCAATATCCTACCCATTATTGTGTACTCTCGTGCCTGTTTGCCCTCCACAGTTTCATGACCACAGGCTCTCCAGACAGAATTTCATTTGCCATTTGTCTGCTCATCTGACCATTGCATTGAAATCTTTCTGCAGTCGCCAGCTTTATTCCTCACAAGAAAACACACAACTAATTTTTCCATACCGGCCTCCTTCCACAGAATCAATTTTGGATCTAACTTGCCGCTTTCCTTTGGATTCAATAAGCTGTTATTTCTCTCAACAATCTGCCACATGGAATCTTGTCAAAAGTCTCACTAAAATTCAAGCGACGGCCTCCCACAGCTGAACAATCCACGCAGCAAGTTTCCCAGATAAATAACAGCTACTTGGATGAAGTACCAGAGAACATCAAGAGTCCAAGTAACTGGATCCCAGCAAGAAAAGGTGAACGTGGCAGCAAAAGAAATTCTTTTTGTAGCATTTGGCTCCAAACACAAAGAAATTATTCTATATATTCCAGGAATTAGAAAATTCTGGCTCTGGTTTGTATCTGCTCCATAACTGATTCCAAGCTTTGTGCCTTTGTGAATTGTGGGACAGATTTGATTATGGCAGCACTTTGATCGTATTCAGTGAGTGATCCACAGAAACTCAGACAATGTGACACGTTACTGAGAAACCTATTAGTATATAGGTTCAAAGAAAAGAGATAGCAGTACGAACTAACAGAAACCTGAAAAAAAGGAAAGGAATGACACGAAATGCATGGCAGCTGCCCAACCCCCTTTTTGAGCCCCGTCCTTCCCTTAATTCAATTATCACCCTTTTAACTGCCCTTTGCACAGCCTGTTTAACAGGTTGAACAGTTCATTCCATTATCTTCTCCATCAGACGCTGTATGCCATAACCATAGATTTGGATTGAGAACACATTGGTATTGTTCACTAGAATACTGAAGGTACGATTAACTTCTTCATTTTTCTAATTTTGTGTCCTATTTCCTGGCTCTTCGTCATCAAATGAGACTATCCAGGCATTACCTTTCTCTGTCTTAGGAGATGCTACAGCCTTTCTTCAGCACCAGCTGTTCAAAGGGCACAACATTTAATCTCCAACAAAAACTAAATTGCAATAAAGACGGCCAATGCTACAAGCTATTACTGCCACATAAATATTACCTCAGTCACTGGTATATGCAATCCCTGGGGCAATGCATGTTCATCATTTATGTCTTTTAATATGCTTCAAAAGAGATTTAATGCCGTAAGCAGGTAAGAAGAGTTTTCATTAACTCTCAGGTCCATGAAGACACAAAGGCTTCAACCAAGAACAGACAAAATTAATGCATCACCCTCACTATCCAGCCCCTCCCTCTCTATCTTACTCTTCCCACCATTAGTGTCAATCTTGCCTCTTTCAAAGATGCTGATACAAAGCACAGCATTGTTTTGACCGAAGTACCATAATGTTTGATTCCCAACGATCTGATGAAGCCCATGGAACTGCCTGAAAGAACTTTTTCCATTAAACAATCAGTCTTCTTACCTTTTCAAAAAAAAACAACACATCCTTCAAGTCATTGAGGTATCAGATTGTACTTCACCGCACATAGCCACACCTCGATACCTCAAAGCTCTACTTTGAACGTCAGATTAAACCAACATTTAAGGTGAACATGAACAATGTCATGACACTAATCATGCATGAATGAGAAAAATCCCTCCTCAACTGTACCTTCTCCTCTATCAGACATTTTATGCCATAACCGTAGATTTGGATTGAGAACACATTGGCATTGTTCACTGAAATACTGAAGGTACGATTTCTTTATTGCTCTGTTTTGTCTCCCATTTCATGTCTCTTTGTCATCAAATGAGACTACCCAGGCACATTCATCTTCACATTACCTTTATCTTGGGAGAAAAATCTCTCCTCAACCAACACCAGAGATATTAATTGATTTTGAACACATTTGCTATATGTGAGATCTTGCTGAGTGTATTATTAGCTTCCAGCTACTATCATATTGCAATGATTACACTATAAAAGTAATTGGATTGCATATAAAAACAATCAACTGAGAGGCATAAGTTCTTTCTTTTCCTTGACGTTTGGGATCAGACTCTGGATCCATCCCTGCACCAAGTGTCATTTTCTTTGATTTCAACATTGTTACCAGAAACCCAGCGCGATGAGAGAAAATATCAGGACCACAGTAAGGAACAAAGTGATATTAATGGTCGAGAAAGGCATACACAGAATACAAGTGTAAATAATGGCTTGAAATAAAGAGGCAAATGGTTAGCATAAACATATTAAATTAACTGTACAACATTCAAACCAAAATGGGATAAACTGGAGGCAATACTTTGAAATAAGAAACCAAATACATTGGCATGGCTGAACCAAGTCCACTCATATACAGAACAGGAATTGCAAAAAAGTGCGTAAGCGTAGATGGGAGGGAGGCAAGCCTGATGTATAGTGATTGAGATAAAGAATAACAAGATATCACATGAACCTACAGATCAATAAATAGTGTAAGTGGAGGAAGAAATACGTTAGCATTCCTGAACTGAGTAAAGGATATCGAATAACAAACAAAATTTCAACCATCCCCAAATAAACTGGCAAGAGGGAAGGAAGAGGAGACAGTAATGGAATTTTACAGGGTTTAGAAATCTTTTCGTACCCTTGAAGGGTGACGGGAGGATTGAGAGAAATTGGACAGAGGTACAGTAACCCCTCCCTTAAAAACGTAGTTGCATTCCTGAAAATTGGGACCTGACGTGAAACTTTAAGTGAATCGTACGTTCGCATAGTATTCAACCAGAGTAAGATTCCTCTATGATTCCTCTTATGATCTGGAGGAGGGAACCGAGTGTAGGGTGTCGAAATTTGCTGATGACACCAAGATTGGGGGAACGGCAAATTGTGCAGAGGGTGTGGAGAGTCTGCAGAAGGATCTAGATAGGCTGGGCGAATGGGCCAGGAAATGGCAAATGGAATTTAATGTTGGCAAGTGTGAGGTGGTCCACTTTGGTAGGAAGAATGGTAGGAAGGACTATTACTTACGTGGCAAAAAACTGCAGCAGGCGACGATGCAGAGGGACCTCGGGGTCCTTGTGCATGAGTCGCAAAAACCCAGCTTGCAGGTGCAGCAGGTGGTCAGGAAGGCGAATGGGATGCTGGCCTTCATAGCGAGGGGGATTGAATATAAAAGTAGGGAGGTCTTGCTGCAGCTGTATAGGGCATTGGTGAGGCCGCAGCTGGAGTACTGTGTGCAGTTTTGGGCGCCGCACCTGCGCAAAGATATTTTGGCCTTGGAGGGGGTGCAGAGGAGGTTTACTAGGCTGATACCGGAGTTGAGGGGGTTGAGCTATGAGGAGAGGCTGAATAAACTAGGCTTGTACTCGTTGGAGTTTAGAAGAATGAGGGGAGATCTCATTGAGACGTATAAGATGATGAATGGGATGGATAGGATAGAGGTGGAGAGACTCTTCCCGCTCAAAAAAGACAGTAGGACTAGGGGGCACAGCCTCAAGATAAAGGGGGGGCGGTTTAGAACGGAGTTGAGGAGGAACTTCTTCACTCAAAGGGTGGTGAATCTCTGGAATTCTCTGCCCGTTGAAGTGGTGGAGGCTGCCTCGCTAAATATTTTTAAGACGCGGGTTGATGGGTTTTTGATAAGAGAGGGGATTAAGGGTTATGGGGAGAGGGCGGGAAGGTGGAACTGAGCCAAGACAGATCAGCCATGATCTTATTGAATGGCGGGGCAGGCTCGAAGGGCTAGATGGCCTATTCCTGCTCCTATTTCTTATGTTCTTATGTTCTCTATATATTTCTGATTGAGAAAAGCCAACGTACAAATTGAAATGCTGTACTATGCACATGTAGCACTGTGTACATTTAGTTGCGATAACTTGCAAAATAAACTAAATCATTGAATATACCAGAAATTATATATGACTTCAAAAGTAATAAATCACCCAAACAAGCTGAGTATCACAGCTTGTGCATCTGCACTCTCAGCATCTCAAATTCAGCTCAATCTTTTGCTTTGTTTTCCAGCTCTTTGCCACTCTGTCTGTCTGTGTGTGTATCTCTCTCTCTCCTTTCCTGCTCATGCCCCTCTCCCTCCCTTTCCATTCTGTTTGTCGCTCCAACCTCGCTGCCTCTCCTTTGCCCCGATCTCCTGTTCATATTCTCTCTCTCCTTTCCCACTCATTTTCAATTTTGCAGATTTCAAGTTTGTGGATGACACCACTGCACTGGGTCAATCTCAATGACGAGGCTGAGCACAGGAAAGAGATAGAGGAGGAAACTTTCCAGTATGTTGCCCACCATGGGAATGGTAGTGGGAGGGACTCTCACCAACTTCTTCACATGCATCACAGAAAGGATTCTTTTTATATCACAGCTTGGTATGGCTCCTGCTCTGTCCAAGATCACAATAAACTATAAACATTGTAAACAAAGCCCAGTCCATCACACAAACCAGCCTGCCATCCACTGACTCCATCTATACTTCCCACTGCCTCAGAAAAGCAGCCAGCGTAATCAAGACCTCATGCACCCCAGACATTCTCTCTTTCATCATCTTCCATCGGGAAAAAGATACAAAAGCCTGAGCTCATATACCAACCGACTCAAGAACAGCTTCTTCCGTGCTGACATCAGACTTCTGAATGGACCTACCACATATTAAGTTGATCTTTCTCTGCACGCTAGCTGTGACAGTAGCACTATATTCTGCACCCTCTCCTTTCCTTTTCCCCTATGTACTGTATGTTTTGCCTGTTTAGTGCGCAAGAATCAATACTTTTCACTGTAGCCCAATACACATGACAATAATAAATCAATCATATCATGTGCCTTTGCTCTCTCCTTTCCCGTCTGTCCCTCTTGCTCTCCCGTCCCCCCACCCTCTCTCCCGTCCCCCCCACTCTCCCACCCTCTCTCCCGACCCCCTCCCACTCTTCTTCTCTCCCATCCTCCCTCCCACCCTCCTGTCCCCCCTCCCGTCCCTCCCCCCTCTCTCCTGTCCTCCCTCCCGTCCCCTCACCCTCTCTCCTGTCCGCACTCTCCCTCCCACCTTCCCTCTCTCCTGTCCGCACCTTCCCTCTCTCCTGTTCCCCCCCCTCCCTCTCTCCTGTTTCCCCCCCCTCCCTCTCTCCTGTTCCCCCCCCTCCCTCTCTCCTGTTCCCCCCCCTCCCTCTCTCCTGTTCCCCCCCCTCCCTCTCTCCTGTTCCCCCCCCTCCCTCTCTCCTGTTCCCCCCCCCTCTCCTGTTCCCCCCCTCCCTCTCTCCTGTTCCCCCCCTCCCTCTCTCCTGTTTCCCCCCTCCCTCTCTCCTGTTCCCCCCCTCCCCCGTTTCCTCCCTCACACCCTCTCTCTGTCTCCCGTCTGCCCCTCCCTCTCACTCCCGTTTCCTCCTTCCCTCCCTCTCTCGGTCTCCCATCCCCCTCCTTCTCCATCATTCCCCTCACCCTCTTCTGCTCCCCCTCCTCCTCTGCACTTTCAGAGATTGTGAGACATGGCGGTGAGGTACAGTTGGGTATCATCAGTGCAGCTGTGGAAATTAATGTTGGATTTTGGGGTGACGCCACTGAGGAGCAGCATGAAGATGAAGAATAGGAGGTCAAGGATTGGTTCCTGAGGAACACCATTGATAACATTAATGGGAAGATATGTAAGTGATGGTGATTCTCTGGCTTTGATTAGATTGTTAAGAATGAAGACAATTCCATCTAGCTTGACAATATAGAGTGGTTGAGACCTGAGACAGTGTTGCTGGAATCAGAGTGGATGGGAAGGTCTTCAACCTGAGGAGACTTCAAGCTATTACCAAAGTGAAAGAGACTGTTCTAAGAGATTTCCTCTATGACTACGCCCTGTATGCTGGCTCGCAGCCAGAGATGCAAGTCAGTATGGACAAATTTTCCACGGCTTGGACTCACCATCAACATTAAAAAGACTGAAGTCATGCACCAGCCTGCTCCTCATGCACTGTACACAGAACACATAAACACAATCAAAGGGCAGAAACTACAGGCAGTGGACCAGTTCACTTATCTTGGTGGCACCCCCTCCCAAGCAGCGACTATTGATACAGAAGTTAACTGCAGAATAGCAAAGGCAAGTTCTGCTTTTGGTAGACTGTGCTCCACTGTATGGGAACGTCGAGGAATCAGCCCAGCAACAAAACTGAAGGTCTACAGCGCCACGGTACTCACTACCCTCCTGTATGCCTGTGAAACGTGGACTGTGTATCAAAGGCATGCAAGACAGCTCAATCATTTCCACATGATTTATCTTTGCAGAATATTACACAACAGATGACAAGACACTGAAGTTCTCTCTAGAGCGAGTCTACCATCAGTCCACACACTGCTGATGAGAGCACAGACCCGGTGGCAGGTCATGTCATCCGTAATTCAGACGAGTGCATACCCAAGCAGCTCCTTTTTGGGGAACTCTCTGCTGGAAGACACTCGCATGGAGGGCAGAAGAAACGTTTCAAAGACACACTCAAGGCCTCCCTGAAGTCGCTTGACATTGACACGACCGCCTGGGAAACGCTGGTACAAAACCGCCCTACCTGCTGCTGCCTCATCCACAAAGGCTGTCAAGTTCACGAAGCAAGGTGTACTGCTGAAGCACAACTTAAGCACAAGCTGTGCAAGTCCACAGCCACCAGCGCAACAACTGCAGTGTCTACACAAGTCTGTCCAATATGTGCCAGGACATTCTGTGCCTAAATTGGCCTGATCAGTCATCTTTAGTCATTTTGAGGCTGGTTGCGGTGTGTCTGAAGATGTCAAGGTGCTCACGATGACTACGGATGAACAACAACAACACAGAGTGGTGCTGGGGAAGGATGCTGTGGCCAACTGTTTCACAGGCTCCAGATAGGCTGCAGGAGGCTCTTCACTTCAGAAGCACTGATCGGCTGTAATACGGTTTGGGGTGTCCTAAAAGTGTGGTGAAAGTCACTGGATAAATCCAAGTGAGTTCTTTCATATGGAGTTTTGAAGTGAATCGAAAGATATATTTAAGGGAAGCTTAGGTAGGTATATAAGAATAAAAAGATATACTTGTGACAAACAAGGTGAGAGGAGGCTCATTTAGAGCATGAACATTAGTACAGACCAGGAAAGTGAAAATATCTGTTTCTCTGCTGTAAAATTCTATGCAATCCGAGCAAGGGTAGAATTGTTTGCCCTTCCATTTGTTGAGAGGGGTGCACTTGATTGGACAGATGGGATCCCACTGCCTTCCCACCTGCGTGTTTGCTTACAGTTTGGGACCCAAAGCAGTAGGGAGACTGAAGAGGAGGTTGAAGACAGCACAGAAGTTAAACAGAGTACATTAAGTCGTAAAGGCAGTGTTAGTAATCCTAGTACCAGACAGATCAGGCAAAAGCAGGGTAGAAAGCAAGGGAAATCCAGATTAAGTGGCATTTATTTCAATGCAAGAGGCCTGAGGGGCAAAGCAGATGAACTCAGGACATGGATGGGTACCTGGCATGGGATATTATAGCAATTATTGAAACATGGCTAAGAGAGGGACAGGACTGGCAGTTCAATGTTCCATAAGAACATAAGAAATAGGAGCAGGAGTAGGCCATCTAGCCCTTCGAGCCTGCCCTGCCATTCAATAAGATCATGGCTGATCTGAAGTGGATCAGTTCCACTTTCCCGCTTTCTCCCCAAAACCCTTAATCCCCTTGCCTACCAAAAACCTATCTACCCGCGTCTTAAATATATTTAGCGAGGTAGCCTCCACCACTTCAACGGGCAGAGAATTCTAGAGATTCACCACCCTTTGAGTGAAGAAGCTCCTCATCAACTCTGATCTAAACTGCCCCCCCTCCTTATCTTGAGGCTGTGCCCTCTAGTCCTGCTATTCTTTCTAAGCAGGAAGAATCTCTCTACCTCTACCCTATCCATCCCCTTCATTATCTTATACGTCTCTATAAGATCCCCCCTCATCCTTCTAAACTCCAACAAGTACAGACCTAGTCTATTTAGTCTCTCTTCATAGTCCAACCCCCTCATCTCCGGTATCAGCCTAGTGAACCTCCTCTGCACTCCCTCCAAGGCCAATATATCCTTGCGCAAGTGCAGCAACCAAAACTGCACACAGTACTCCAGCTGCGGCCTCACCAGTACCCTGTACAGTTGCAGCAAGACCTCCCAGCTTTTATATTCTATCCCCCTCGCTATAAAGGCCAACATTCCATTCGCCTTCTTGATCACCTGCTGCACCTGCAGACTGGGTTTTTGCGACTCGTGCCCAAGGACCCCCAGGTCCCTCTGCACCATAGCACGCTGCAGCTTTTCCCCTTTTAAATAATAACCCCTCCTACCATTATTTCTGCCAAAGTGGATAACCTCACACTTGCTAACATTATAGTCCATCTGCCAGGTCCTCGCCCACTCACCCACAGCCTATCCAGATCCCTCTGCAGACTTTCCACACCCTCCACGCAATTTGCTTTTCCACTCATCTTCGTGTCATCAGCAAATTTTGTCACCCTACACTCTGCCCCCTCCTCCAGATCATCTATATAAATGGTAAAAAGTTGAGGCCCCAGCACCGAACCCTGCGGCACTCCACTAGTCCAGAGTACAGATGCTATAGGAAAGGTAGAACAGAAGGTAGTAAAGGAGGGGGCGTTGCACTTTTGATTAGGGAAAACATCACGACCTTACTGAGAGGAGATATATCCTAGGGTTCAGCCACTGAGTCTATATGGGTAAAATTGAGAAATAAGAAGGGGGAATCACTTTGATAGGGTTGTACTATAGGCCCCCAAATAGTCAGCAGGAAATTGCAGATCAAATATGTAAGATAGCTCCATGAAAAATATGGTGGTAATAGTAGGGGATTTTAACTTTCCCAACATTGACTGGGACAGCCATTGTATTAGAGGGTTAGATTGAGACAAATTTGTTGAATGTATCAGAAGGAATTTCTCATACAGTACGTGGATGGCCCAACTTGAGAGGAGGCAAAGCTTGACCTCCTCTTGGGAAATAAGGAAGGGCAGGTGACAGAAGTGTTACTGAGGGATCACTTTGGAACCAGTGACCATAATTCTATTAGTTTTAAAGATAGCTATGGAAAATGATAGCCTGGCCCAAAAGTTAAAATTTTAAATTGGGGCAAGGCCAATTTTGATGGAATCAGGCAGGAACTGTCAAAAGTTAATTGGTGGAATCTGTGGGAAGGCAAAGGGACGTCTGGTAAGTGGAGGCTTTCAGAAGTGAGTTAACCAAGTTCCAGGGTAAGCACATTTCTCTTTGAGTGAAGGGCAAGGCTGGTTCCAAATAGGGAACCCTGGATGACTTGGGATATTGAGGCCCTGGTCAAAGAGGAGGAGGCACGTGACATGTATAGGCAGCTGGGATCAAATGAATCTCTTTAAGAGTACAGGGGATGTAGGAGTAGAGTTAAGAGAGTAATCAGGAGGGCAAAAAGGGGATATGAGATTGTTTCGGCAGATAACGGCAAAGGAGAATCCAAAGAGGTTCTACAAATACATAAAGGGCAAAAGAGTAATAAGGGAGAGAGTTGGGCGTCTTAAGGCTCAACAAGGTCATCTATGTGTGGAACCACAAGAGATGGGTGAGATCCTAAATGAATATTTCTCAACAGTATTTACTGTTGAGAAAAGCACAGATGTTAGGGAATTTAGGGAATAAATAGTGATGTCTTGAGGAGTACATATTACAAAGGAGGTGGTGCAGGAACTTTTAAAGCACATTAAGGCAGATAAATCTCCGGGACCTGATGAAGTGTATCCCAGGACATAGTGGGAGGCGAGGGAGGAAATTGTGCGTCCCTTAGCAGAGATATTTGTATCATCGATAGTCACAGATGAGATGCCTGAAGGTTGAAGGGTGGCAAATGTGTCTTTGTTTAAAAAGGGCTGCAGGGAAAAGTATGGGAATTACAGGCCAGCAAGCCTCACATCTGTGCTGAGTAAGTTGTTGGAAGGTAATCTGAGAGACAGGATCTGCAGGCACTTAGAGACGCAAGGGCTGATTAGAGGTCTACAAAATAATGAGGGGCATTGTTCAGCTATAAAGTCAATATCTTTTCCCAAAGGTAGAGAAGTTTAAAGCTAGAGGATATAGGTTTGAGGTGAGGGCGGAGAGATACAAAAGGGTCCGGGGGGGGGGGGGGGAAGAATTATTTCACACAGGGGGTGGTGAGTGTCTGGAACAAGCTGCCAGAGGTAGAAGAAGAGGCAGGTACAATTTTGACTTTTAAAAATCATTTAGGCAGTTACATGGGTAAGATAGGTCTCGAGGGATATGGACCAAATGTGGGCAATTGGGACAAGCTTAGAGATTAAAAAAAGAAGGGCAGCATGGACAAGTTGGGCCAGGGGGCCTGTTTCCATGCTGTAAATTCTATGACTCTACAGGTCCTGACAGCATTCAATGTCTGATCAAGAGACACAGATGTAGAGATGCCGGCGTTGGACTGGGGTAAACACAGTGAGAAGTCTCACAACACCACGTTAAAGTCCAACCAATTTATTTGATAGTAATCCCACAAGCTTTCAGAAAAGCTGTTCCTTCGTCAGGTGTGTGGAAGGTCCATGTGACCCCCATGACTTGCCTGAGCTTGCAAAATCTCACTGTCCTGTCTGGAGACAATACGCATCTCTTTAACCTATGCTAATACTATCTCCACTCACATCGTCTGCATCTTTAAGACTTGAATAGCAGGTCAGCTGTAAAGACTTGCATTCGAATCAGTATTCTGTAAACTGTGTGTGACTTTATATGCCCTTCTCTGATCAGAACCTTCCACACACCTGACGAAGAAACAGCATTTCCAAAAGCTTGTGGGATTACTATTAAATAAACTGGTTGGACTTAAACCTGGTGTTGTGAGACTTCTTACCAAGAGACACAGCACAGGGAGGTGGTGGAGAGCAGGGTACTGAGAGCCAGACTCTTTGTGATTCCCACATCATGATCGCCTTTCCACAATCATTCACCTTCCTGGGTATGTCCCCATTCACCCTCCCCCCTCCATCTCCCACCTGGGAAGTGGGGATCAGGCTGGTGAGGGGCAGGAGCAGCAGAGAGGAAGGGCGGCGGGGGGAGAGGAATAGCAGTGGGGAGGAGAGGCGGGGGGGCAGCAGGGGGGGAGGAGGGGCAGAGAGGGGAGGAGGGGGAGGAGAGGGGAGGAGGGAAGGAGAGGGAAGGAGAGCGGAGGAGGGGGAGGTGTGGGAGGGAAAGCTATAAAAGATAAGGTAAGAAGCAAAAAAGAGCAAGTAGGAAGAAACTAAGGACACCAAACCTGGTCAATGCTGCGGGTGGGTTTGTCAAGGAGTGGGGGGAAACAGATGGCAAGACTCGCCAGAAACAATGGGTAGAGAGAGGTCAGGAGAGTGCACAAGGGGCAATAAATGGAGTTGGAATGGTGAGAATAGGGGTACATGAGAAAGGGAGATGGTTTTAATTTTTGATTCTAAAATAAATTTAAGCCTAATATACTGAAGCGGAAGGTGAGCTATCCGCTGTAATCTTTCTCCTGCAGTTTGTAGTTGGTCACTGATGCTACACCATGCATGTATTGTTAAGGATTGTGAGAAATACTACTCCAACCTCTAACCCTTCCTATCTCCCAAAAATGAGCAGAGATTTGGACTGCCCATATTAGGGCAGTGTGATGCTGGGCACCATACCTCTGTACTGTCCTTCAGCCAGTCTGTACGAGGCAGCTCGGCAAGCTGTGAAAAACGCCGATCGTAAATGCAGAGATGGAGATGTTTATCCAGCACCCGGAAATCTTCATAACTCCTCTTCACAATCCAACTCCTGCCCTGCAGATAGAAGAGAGTTTACTGAAGACACTGAACATATGTCACTTGAGAAGTGAGTCAAAAGAAAATCAAGCAATCTGAAACAAGAAAACAGCCAGTTTCAACTTGCCGTAGTGATACATTTTGTACTTTATTCATTACTGTCAATTGGTCCTTTCAGGAAATCCCTCCAATCAGGTTTCTTACCAAGTTAGAAATGACATCCTACGTAACCATGACAAAGGTAAACACTCCCTTCTCGTCTTTCTTGATCTGTCCAAAGCCTTTAACACAGTTTACCGCTTTCATCCTCCCGAACACCTCGCCACTATTTTCCTGCTTGTGGGAGTGCACTGGTTCCATTTTTATTTATCAAATTGTAGCCAGGAAATTGCCACCAATTCTCTTCCCATTCCTGCACCGTTACCTTTGATGTCCCTCAAGGATTTATCCTGGGCTCCCTCCAACTTCCCATCCTCATGCCGCTCCTCACTAATAGCATCTGAGAGCAGATTGTTAGATTCCACATGGAGACTTATGACACCAAACTCTACCTTACCACCTCCAATGTTTCTAAACTGGACGTTCTAAAGTGTCTTTGCCAATATTTATTCCCCAGCCAGCATCACCAAAACAAATTAGCTTGGTCATAAGGCTTAAAGCAGTTTGTGGAATCTTCCTGCGCTGCCTGTTTCTCCACAGTACAGTAGTCAATATAATTCATTAGCTGCACATTGCTTTGAACATCCTGAACTCACAAAAGGAACTACATAAATGCAAGTTCTTTCTTCAACATTTTTTACAGTTTCATCATTTAAATCTTTATAATATTTTAACATGCGTTTCCATAAAACTTTAATTACTGGCGATGGCGTGCTCCCTCTCCCCCAGGACCCCTCTGACTAATCACCGCACTGGAGCAGTCCACACCAATGACGGGGGGCTGGGACAATAATGCAGCATGCTGCTAATTCAAAACAAAGTATGCTCATTCTTTTAAGCGGTGTACAGACTTTCAACATCACATTGATCAGTTTGAACAGAAAGTATCCCATATACTTTCTTTCCTCTTCATACTCAAACTGTTTACTTGTGGGCAATAGGAAATACTCACTCAGATACGGGATCTAAAATACATGTTTTCTCAACAAGAAAATTACACATAGATCCAAAAATCACTAAAGATTTCAGGAAGCATTTGATGCAGTTCAGGTCTCAAACAGAGTAATTGCACAGATCCCTGGTACAGGGAAAAGGCGGTGGGGGAGGGAAATGGAGCGGAACTACCAATAAAATTTAAACCACTCTATCCCATAATTAGCACACAACATTCTACAGAAAAAAAGATGAATATAAGCAGTTTTATTAAACAGGAACTACATTCTGAAGAAACATCTGTGTTCCGTCACAGCATCTGTCAGTTTAGACTTTTCATTTCTTATTGCTCTAGAGCCAACTCTGAGGCCCTGGTCCACAAGGAATTAGACCACAGCTTGCTCTCTGTTGACCTTTAAAGCTGCAACACATCAGCGTAAGTAGAAAATGCTGCTTTCTCACAGTCTACACATGGCTATACTGAGTGAGTGCAGCCAGCTTACACGATCATGGCTACATATTTCAAACATTTCACAATATCCCAACGCTCCTGGCTTAACAGGAATGCAATCATGTTCAGAACCTCATGGAAACGGGTGATGCAGGCTGGCGGCTGCTGGTTACAGTGTGTGTGCACACGAGAGTGTGTGTGCATGTGCACCTGTGTGTCTGGTGCTCTTACGGCCTGTGTGCATTTCTGAGAGAGAGTGTAAGGTGTCCTTGCAGTGTGTGAGACTGTGAGAGAGACTGTGTGTGTGTGAGAGAGAGAGAGAGAGAGAGAGAGAGAGACTGTGTGTGTGTGTGTGTGTGTGTGTGTGTGTGTGTGTGTGTGTGTGTGGGTGCGCGCGCGCACGCTTTACTCTCAATTTCTAAATTCATTGATGACATCAAATTCAGTTCCAAGATGATTGACCTCCAGCAAAACACAGCCATCTTCCTTTGTGCTGGATATGACTCCAGACAGTGGAGAATTTTCCTCTAATTCCCATCAACTCCAGTTTTACTAGGGGTCCTTGATGCCACACTTAGTTAAATCCTGTCTCAATGTCAAGGGCAGTCACTCTTGCCTCACCTCCTGAGCTCAGCTCTTTTGTTTATTTTTGGACTAATGAGGTCAGGAGCTAAGTGGCCCTGGTGGAATGGAAATTGAGAGAGTGAGCAGATTATTGCTGAGTAAGTACCACGTGACAGTGCCGTAGGTGATGTCTTCCATCAATTTACTGATGATCAATAGTAGTCTGATATGTTTTAGATTGTATCTATTAGTGTGCATTTCCCATTGCCCACAAGTTACCAGTCTGAGTATAAAGAAGAAAGCAAATGCATGGGTTATGGGCATGTAGTTATCATGGGTGACTTTAACTTTCCAAATATTGATTGGAACCTTTATAGGTCGAATAGTTCGATGGGACACTTCTTGTATAATCTGAGCAGGAGGGTTTCCTGACACAATATGTGGATAAGCCGACAAGTGGTGGGGCCACATTGGACTGGGTACTGGGTAATGAACCGGGCCAAGTGTTAGATTTGTTTGTGGGAGAGCACTTTGGAGGTAGTGACCACAATTCGGTGTCCTTCATTACTGCAATGGAGAGGGATAGGGTCACACAGCAGGTCAAGGTTTATAATTGGGGCAGGGGTAATTATGACGCGATTAGGCAAGAATTAGGGGGCATAAGATGGGAACAGAAACTGTCAGGCATGGGCACAAACGAAAAATGGAACTTTTTCAAGGAACAATAACGGTGTGTCCTCGATAGGTATGTCCCTGTCAGGCAGGGAGGAAATGGCCGAGTGAGGGAACCATGGTTCACAAAGGAGGTTGAATATCTTGTCAAGAGGAAAAATGAAGCGCATGTAAGGATGAAAAAAACAAGATTCTGTTGGGTCGCTTGAGGGTTACAAGGTAGCTAGGAATGAGTTAAAGAAAGGGCTTAGGAGGGGGCATGAGAAGTCCTTGCCGGGTCGAATAAAGGAAAACCCCAAGGCTTTTTACTCTTATGTGAGAAATAAAAGAATGACCAGGGTGAGGTTAGGGGCAGTCAAGGATAGTAGTGGGAACTTGTACATGGAGTCAGAAGAGATAGGTGAGGCATTGAGTGAATACTTTTCTTCAGTGTTCACTAAGGAGAGGGGCCATGTTTTTGAGGATAAGTGTGTGAAACAGGCTGATAGGATAGAGGAGGTAGATGTTCTGAGGGAAGATGTATTAGCAATTTTGAAAAACCTGAAGGTGGATAAGTCCCCTGGGCCAGATGGGATACATCCTAGGATACTTTGGGAGGCAAGGGATGAGATTGCAGAGCCTTTAGCTTTGATCTTTGGGTCCTCACTGTCCACAGAGATTGTGCCGGAGGACTGGAGAGTGACGAGTGTTGTTCCTCTCTTCAAAAGAGGAAATAGGAATGACCCTGGCAATTAGAGGCCAGTTAGTCTTACTTCGGTGGTAGGTAAGTTAATGGAAAGGGACCTGAGAGAGAAAAGATTTATGACCATTTGGAAAGATGCAATTTAATCTGGGATAGTCAGCACAGTTTCATGAGGGGTAAGCCCTGCCTCACAAATCTGATTGAATTCTTTGAGGAGGTAACTAGGTGTGTAGACACAGGTAGAGCAGTTGAAGTTGTATACATGGATTTTAGTAAGGCATTTGATAAGGTTCCCCATGATAGGCTCATGAAGAAAGTAAGGAGGTGTGGGATAGGAGGAAATTTGGCCGATTGGATAAGTAACTGGCTATCTCACAGAAGACAGAGGGTGGTGGTGGAAGGAAAATTTTCAGACTGGAGGCCAGTTACCAGCGGTGTACCACAGGGATCAGTCTGGGTTCTCTGCTATTTGTGATTTTTATCAATGACTTGGAAGAGGGGGCTGAAGGGTGGGTTAGTAAATTTGCTGATGACACCACGATTGGTGGAGTAGTGAATGAGGTGAAGGGCTCTTGCAGGCTGCAAAGAGTCATTGATAGGATGCAGAGCTGGGCCGAAAAGTGGCAGATGGAATTTAACCCTGATAAGTGCAAGGTGATTCATTTTGGTAGGACAAACTTGAATGCAGATTACAGGGCCAACAGCAGGGTTCTGAGGAATGTGGAAGAGCAGAGAGATCTTGGGGTTCATATCCACAGATCTCTGAAGGTTGTCACTCAAGTGGATAGAGCCGTGAAGAAGGCTTATACTGTGTTAGTGTTTATTAATAAGGGGTTTGAGTTTAAGAGCTGTGGGGTTATGCTGCAACTATACCAGACATTTGGAATTATTGTGTTCAGTTCTGGTCACCTCGCTATAAGGAGGATGTGGAAGCACTGGAGAGAGTGCAGAGGAGATTTATCAGGATGCTGGTTTGCAGAGTAGGTCTTATGAGAAAAGGTTGAGGGAGCTGGGGCTTTTCTCTTTAGAGCAGAGGAGGATGACAAGCGACTTAATAAAGGTTTATAAGATGTTGAGGGGGAAGATAGTCTCTGCATGTCCATTCTATTTCCTCGGGTGGGTGTAGCTGTTACTAGGGGGCATAACTATAAGGTTCATGGTGGGAAATATAGGAGGGACGTCCGAGGTAGATTCTTTACTCAGAGAGTGGTTGGGGTGTGGAATGCAGCGCCTGCTGTGATAGTGGAATTGGACACTTTAGGGACTTTCAAGCAGTTATTGGATAGGCACATGGAGCACTCCAGAATGATAGGGAGTGGGATAGCTTGATCTTGGGTTGGACATAACTCAGCACAACATTGAGGGCCCAAGGGCCTGTACTGTGCTATGTTTCTATGGGGGTACTCTTTATTGAAAGTGATATATTTGATGTTGAAAGTGTGTAATTGGTTAGGTTGGATTTGCCCAGCTTTTTATGTACAGGACATACCTGCCAATTTTCCACATTGCTATGCAGACAGCAGTGTTATAACTCTATTGGAACTATATGGCTAGGGAGCAGCTAGTTCTGGAGCACAAGTCTTCAGTATTATTGCGAGTATGTTGCTTGGGTCTTTGCCTTTGCAGTGACCAGTGCAGTTAGCCGTTTTTTGATATCATACGGAGAGAGTCAAATGGGCTGAAGCAGGCATCTATGATGCTGGGGAGCTCTGGAGGAGGGCAAGATGGATTCTCCACTCGGCACTTCTAGCTGAAGATTGTTGCAAATGCTTCAGCCTTGTCTTTTGCACTGATGTGCTGGGCTCCTCCTGAATAGTTATTTGTCCACCAAGATTTGTGATTGAAGCTGGTAGGACTGCAGAGTTTATATTTGATCCAATGGTTATGAAATTGCTTAGCTCTGCCTACTGCATGTTGCTTCCACTGTTTGGTATGCAGGTAGCCCTGTGCTGTAGCTCCGTCAAGATGGCACCTCATTTTTGAGTATGCTTGGTGCGGCTCCTGGCATGCCCTGCCGCACTGCTCATTGAAACAATTGTCAAATGCAGTACCACATAGATAACTAAGAGATTGGGTTCCACATTTTGATTGAAAGGACATGAGCTCACACATGACTTGGAAGACAAACGAAGAAATCTCAGAATACAAATACAATGATTACTAAAGTAATGCAAAAGCAAAGTACTGTGGATGCTGGAAATCTGAAATTTAAAAAGATGTTGTAAAAACTCAGCAGGTCTGGCAGCGTTTTTGGAGAGAGAAACAGTGTTACTGTTTCACTAAATGTATTTAAGATGCGGGTAGATAGGTTTTTGACAGGCAAGGGGATTAAGGGTTATGGGGAGAAGGCAGGAAAGTGGAACTGAGCCACGACAGATCAGCCATGATCTTACTGAATGGCGGGGCAGGCTCAAAGGGCTAGATGGCCTATTCCTGCTCCCATTTCTCATGTAGGTCAAAGATCTTTCATCAGGCTTGAAGAAAGATCAAAATATGAAAGTTTTTAAGCCAGTAGGAGGAGGAGGAGAGGTTCGGAAGAACAAAAGGGAAGGAAAGCGGAGGGATGGAGAGAATAACTAAAGATTTTAAAGCCAAAGACAATGGTAATGGGCACAGTAATGAAACAAAGATGAGGTGTGAATGACTATATATCCACCATCTCATGACTACATAACCAACATGAAACAAAGAAGCCAACAAACAAAATCGCAAAAGAAAGGGTTAAAATTTTCTGGGCAGAGCTGGGACCAGAGAATATATAGTGAGCAGGTCAAAAATCTACTGACTTTGGCAGGACTGGAAAATGTCACCGACGGGAAGTGCTGTATAAGTCCTCCCTGAGAACAAAATGGAGGCAGAGGCTGGAGTATAAATTATTCAACTCAGTATTGAGTCCAGAATGCTGCAGACCTGTAGTGCCACAGGCTTTATTTCTAGAAGGATAGAATTGAAACGTAAGGAAATTCTGCTCAGTCTGTAACTGAACCTTGGTCAAAACGGGAGAATACTGCATGCCGTTCTGGTCACCAAATTATTAAAGAAGCATTAAAAGGAGAGGCACTGGAAAGGGTGCAGAGAAGATTTACAAGATGATTAAGAGAAGTACATATCGAAAAAAGGAATAACAGACCAGGATTCACTTGAGAAAAGGCAGCTCAGGGTCACCTAACATTCTGGAAGGTTTTGATAGAGTGGATATAAACAGAATGTTTCCTCTTGTGGGGAAGGTCATAATTAGAGGTAATTAATTTAAAAAAGCAACCAAGAAATCCAACAAGGAATTCAGAAGAAACTACTTTAACCGAAGAGTGACAAGATGTGAAACTCACTACCACAGGAAATGGATAAAGTGAATAATACAGAAGTATTTAGTGAAAAGCCAGACAATCATTCGAGGGAGAAGGGAATAGTGGTTATGAAGGTAAATTTAAATGAGAGAAAGTGGGAGGAGGCTGGAATGCAGCATAAACACTGGCAAGGACAGTTTGGGCAGGCGAGCTTGTTTTAGTGCCACATATGTAATCATATGTCATTATTATCATCATCTGCTTGTGTACTTGAGGAGGTGGCCTTATGTCATGTATGAGTACATGCTCCAGCCAAGATTCTATGCACTGCCCCACCTGAGGAGGGTTACATGGCCTGAGACAGGCTCCATCAGCATGTTTCAACCCATTTAAGCAAACTGCCACTGAAAATTTGACAAGAAATCCTATTCTGTTAAATCGCTTCAGCCTCATACTCCAGTCCACCCATCCAGAGTGACGACTTGCTGGCACTCACCCTATCACTAAGATTACCTTTTAAATGCCATTAAATTGCTCTTTCGTCAGAAGTTGGCAAATTATTAACATTCAGGCGTATTTCATGCTTTTCATTTCATTAATGTGACAGCCAATCCTCCTGCTGATTTTACACATCTCCACAATTGATGAATAATTCATTACTGATTTGGATGTTTGCAAAGCTTCCTATAATAATGGGCCATGATAATGTGATTACGTCTAAAATCACTCCAGTATAGCTAGCTGTGTGTAGGTTATGTAAAATAAGGGCCTTTTCCATCAACTCAGGAACCTGCCAACGTTCCTTTCCCATATCAGTGATTTTTTTTGTTCATTCTTAGGATGTGAGCGTCACTGACGAGGTCATCATTTATTGGCCATTCCTGTTGCGCTCAAGTCGGTAGCCATTTAATGGAGGCATTTCCAGCATTGTTAGGAAGGGAATACTAGTGGAGTGCCCCAGGGGTCGGTGCTGGGGCCTCAGCTTTTTACCATTTATATAGATGATCTGGAGGAGGGAACCGAGCGTAGAGTGTCGAAATTTGCTGATGACACCAAGATTGGGGGAAAGGCAAATTGTGCAGAGGGTGTGGAGAGTCTGCAGAAGGATCTAGGTAGGCTGGGCGAATGGGCCAGGAAATGGCAAATGGAATTTAATGTTGGCAAGTGTGAGGTGGTCCACTTTGGTAGGAATAATGGTAGGAAGGACTATTACTTAAGAGGCGAAAAACTGCAGCAGGCGACGGTGCAGAGGGACCTCGGGGTCCTTGTGCATGAGTCGCAAAAACCCAGCCTGCAGGTGCAGCAGGTGGTCAGGAAGGCGAATGGGATGCTGGCCTTCATAGCGAGGGGGATTGAATATAAAAGTAGGGAGGTCTTGCTGCAGCTGTATAGGGCACTGGTGAGGCCGCACCTGCGCAAAGATATTTTGGCCTTGGAGGGAGTGCAGAGGAGGTTTACTAGGCTGATACCGGAGTTGAGGGGGTTGAGCTATGAGGAGAGGCTGAATAAACTGGGCTTGTACTCGTTAGAGTTTAGAAGAATGAGAGGAGATCTCATTGAGACGTATAAGATGATGAATGGGATGGATAGGATAGAGGTGGAAAGACTCTTCCTAGGACTAGGGGGCACAGCCTCAAGATAAAAGGGGGGCGGTTTAGAACGGAGTTGAGGAGGAACTTCTTCACTCAAAGGGTGGTGAATCTCTGGAATTCTCTGCCCGTTGAAGTGGTGGAGGCTGCCTCGCTAAATATTTTTAAGACGCGGGTTGATGGGTTTTTGATAGGAGAGGGGATTAAGGGTTATGGGGAGAGGGCGGGAAAGTGGAACTGAGCAGCGACAGATCAGCCATGATCTTACTGAATGGCGGGGCAGGCTCGAAGGGCTGGATGGCCTACTCCTGCTCCTATTTCTTATGTTCTTATGTTCTTATGAATACAAGATTTTTCACTGAGCAACATGTTGGTGTCAGGATGATTTGTAACTTTTAGAGTATCTTGATGGTGTTTCCTGCCTTGGTGAGTTCCACAGTTTCTACAAATATATGAAATTGACCAACAGGAAAGGACTCAGGGGTTCATCTACCTTATTTGACAGGTGTATCACAGCACACACACAAACACACCATCTGATTGCCTGGGAGATGAGAAACCAGGTAAAAAATCCAAGGCAACTGTAGGGGGAAGAATGTCACAAAACAACTTAAAAGCAGTCAGATATTGAGATCATATGGTCAGACTTTCTGGAGTTACAGAGCAAATTAAAAAGTAGGATCTCAAAGGGGTCTCTGGATTACCATGTGCTTAGTGAGAGTAGATATAGGAAGAATTTGGGGATTAATGTATGGCTTGATGCATGCTGCAGGAGGGAGCGTTTCAGATTCTTCCGGATATTGGCGTTTGTTCTGAGCAGGAGGCACCTAGTTAACAGAACTGGAATCATTGTAGCAGAATGATTGGGATGGGTTTAAATTAAATTGGCAGGGCAATGGACACCAGTTCTACAGCTGCAGTAAAGAGGAATAAGGTGCATAAAGGAGTCAGAATTTTAATCAGAGTAGGAAGTGGACCATTTTAGATTAAAGCAGACACAGAGGAACTATGAGGAATACAGAGATAGCTTTACAATAAATGTATGTAAACACACAAGTGTGACGAAAATAAACAGATGAGCTACAAACAAGAGGTAGTAAGTTACAAGAGGCAGTGTCAAACAGGGAAATGTGGCTTAAAATAGTGAGGGCTGAGAGTTTAATATTCAAGGGTACAAAATGTTCAGATAAGATACGGACGGGGAGAAGGGAGGTAGGGTGGCAGTACTTATTAAGGAAGACATTGTAAATCTGGAAAAAGTGTGTGTTCCGGAGACTGCAAAACTAAAATCCATTTAGTTGAAGTAAGAAGCAAAAAGGAGAAGATTTCAAGTACTGATTAGGGAGAGTCAGCATGGTTTTGTGCGTGAAAAATCATGTCTCGCAAATTTGATTGAATTTTTTTGAAGGGGAAACCAAGAAGCTAGGTGAGGGCAGTGCAGTTGATTTTGTCCACATGGACTTTAGCAAGGCCTTTGACAAGGTACCATATGGTAGGTTGTTGCATAAGGTTAAATCTCACGGGATCCAGGGTGAGGTGTCTAAATGGATACAAAATTGGCTTCTTGACAGAAGCCAGAGGGGTGGTTGTAGAGAACTGTTTTTCAAACTGGGGGCCTGTGGCCAGCAGTGTGCCTCAGGATCAGTGCTGGGTCCACTGTTATTTGCCATTTATATAAATGATTTGGATGAGAATATAGGACGCATGGTTAGTGAGTTTGAAGATGACACCAAGATTGGTGGCATAGTGGACAGTGAAGAAAGTTATCTCTAACTGCAATGGGATCTTGATCAGTTGGGCTAGTGGGCAGACGAATGATAGATGGAGTTTAATTTAGACAAATGCAAGGTGATGCATTTTTGTAGATTAAACCAGGGCAGGACTTGCTCAGTTAATGG
This sequence comes from Carcharhinus amblyrhynchos, assembly GCF_965287045.1. Taxonomy (NCBI): domain Eukaryota; kingdom Metazoa; phylum Chordata; class Chondrichthyes; order Carcharhiniformes; family Carcharhinidae; genus Carcharhinus; species Carcharhinus amblyrhynchos. The sequence goes on from NC_137352.1 coordinate 33,381,296, forward strand.
TAGGACATTGGGGAGAGTTGCAGAGTTACAACAGTGTCCAGGGGGGCAATTTTTTCACATAGAGGGCGTGAGTGTCTGTAATAAGAGGTAGTAGTAGAGGCGGGTACAATTTTGTCTTTTAAAGAGCATTTACATAGTTACATAGGTACGATGTATATAGAGGGATATGGGCCAAATGTGGGCAATTGGGATTATGTTAGGGATTTTTAAAAAAGGGCGGCATGGACAAGTTAGGCCAATGAGCCTGTTTCCATGCTGTAAACCTCTATCATAGGATTACATGAATAACATACACAGAATGGCACAGAAACAGCTCATTAAACCCAAATAGTCCACACTGATGCCCATTGTTCTACTTGAGCCTCCTCCCATTTTTTCTCATCTGAATCCATCACTTGAAGCTATTTTCCTCATATTCTTGTCTAGTTTCCCCTTAAAGCATCACGGGGCAACACAGTGGCACTGCTGCCTCACAATGCCACGGACCCAGGTTCGATTCCTGGCTTGGGTCACTGTCTGTGTGGAGTTTGCATGTTCTCCCCATGTCTGCATGGGTACAGAACTTGCTTCTGCATTCCTCACTGGATTTCTTGCTGACTATCTTATATTGATGGCCTCGAGTTATGCTTTTCCCCTCAAGAGGAAACAGTGTCTAAGCAGTTACTCGATCAAAACCTTCCATAATTTTCAGAGAACTCAATTAGATCAGGCCTCAGCCTTGTTTTTTTACCAAGCAAAAAGCTCCTTACTCCAAAATCCGACCACCATCTACAAGGAGCATAGTGGAACATTTTCGTTTGCGGGGAAAAAATCAATACGGACTTGGAAAATAATTAAGGTGACTCAAGAGATTTGTTCTTATTTAATTTCATTGAATTTTTTGATGAAGGAACAGAGAAGGTTAATGAAGGGAAAGTGGTGGGATGTTTCAGAAAGTCTTTGACCAAGTGTCACATAAAAAGCTAGTTGAGGCAATTGAGATTCTTGGAATTGGAGGGTCATGTTAACTTTTTATCCAAGTTAACATTAAGGACAGAAAGCAGCAAGCTGTGGTGAATGGTTGTTTATCAGATGGGAGGATAGTAGACAGTAATGTTCCCCAAGGTTAGTACTAGTAATCCAGTTGTGTTGGCTGAGATGAGGATGCTGATAAAATACCAGTTCAAGCGAAGATGGTAGATATAATGGATGGGGTAAAATGCATGGTCACTCCATGAAGTTACCAATTGTAGTATAATACAACTTTTCTGCTGCAGGTAGTTCATAACTACAAAGTTCCATACTGTAAAGCAACATGGCCCTGGACTTTGTCCTTTTGATTATTTAGCAGTTTGTGTCTCTTTACGTCAGGAAGTTTTCATTTATTGTAGCCCACTGATATCCTTTCAGGCTTCTGTCTGTTCCAGGCTGTCAGCCCACTGGGTGCAAGCAGATCAGGAGTTACAATTCCACTGAATTGTAACGTGCAGAGTGAAAGCACTGGATTTGCAGGGGGTACATTTAAAATTGATTGATGAACTGATTCTTGTAGTTAACAAGTACCTGAAAAGATTTGATTGCAATCACTTCTGTCTTCACAGTCTTCCTCTGTGGTTCTGATTATCCCGATTTATCAGATATACCTGTCACTCTGCACTGTAGCTGTCTGTATACATAATGTAGTGCAACAGTTATGTTACTGAACCAAGACCATCAGGGAATGTGAATTTGTTTGAAAAGCCTGGTCTCAGTAAAAGTGAGCATGAAGCTGTCCGACTGTCCTAAAATCTCAACTGTCTCATTAATTTCCTTATAGGGAAGGAAGGCTGCCTTCTTAAATCTGACTCTAATATGTGACTCCAGTCCCTATTCAACTCCTGTCTGTACAAGGGCCCTCTGAAGACTTTTTAGCAAGACATTTGAGCTCTGTCAAACCCACTGCACCAGTTCGAGAAGACGCACCGGCACCTCAAAGCAAATAGAGACGGTCAATAAATGCTGGCCTTGCCATGTCCTGAGAATGAATGAAAGTAAGTACCAGTACTGTTCTGTGATCTGCAGGAAACAGTGTGTTTATCTGGAATTTGTATACTGCCCAATCAAGTAGAGTCATCAGTTCCATGTAACAGTTGCACTCCTGCCTGTCCCTTTTTTTTAAAAAAACATTTTTTAGTTAGGATCAATGAAGTTATTGCTGAAAACATGAAACGTGATCCATTTTACAAGAATATTTAAGATGAAATAGAAGTGCTTAAGAATGAAAAAAAAAATTGTAGACAGTGAGGATGGATGATACAGTTTGCAGAGGGACATAGATAACCTGCAGAGCTGGGCTGAGAGGTGACAAATGGAGTTTAATGCGGAAAAGTGTGAGGTGATTCACTTTGGTAAGAGTAACAGGAGTACAGAATATAGGGCTAACGGAAGAACTCTTGATAGTGTCGATGAGCAGAGAGATCTCGGTGTACACGTGCACAGATCCCTGAAAGTTGGCACCCAGGTTGATAAGGTTGTTCAGAAGGCATACTGTGTGTTAGCTTTTATTGGTAGAGGGATTGAATTTCGGAGCCGTGAGGTCATGTTGCAACTGTACAAAACTCTGGTGCGGCCGCATTTGGAGTATTGCGTACAGTTCGGGTCGCCGCATTATAAGAAAGATGTGGAGGCATTAGAAAGGGTGCAGAGGAGGTTTACCAGGATGTTGCCTGGTATGGTGGAAAGGTCTTAGGAGGAAAGGCTGAGGGACTTGAGTTTATTTTCGTTAGAAGAAGGTTAAGAGGTGATCTAATTGAGGCATACAAGGTGATCAGAGGGTTAGGTAGGGTGGACAGTGAGAGCATTTTTCCTCGGATGGTGATGGCTCACACGAGGGGACATAGCTTTAAATTGAGGGGTGGTAATTATAGGAGGGATGTCAGAGGTAGGTTCTTTACTCAGAGGGTAGTCAGGGCATGGAGTGTCCTGCCTGCAGCAGTTGTGGACTCGCCAACTTTAAGGGCATTCAAATGGTCAGTGGATAGGCGTATGGATAACATTGGAATAATTTAGGTTAGAGGGTCATTAGATTGTTGCGCCAACCTGTGGAACCATCGAGGGCCGAAGGGCCTGTACTGCGCAGTAATGTTCTATGTTCTATAATGCCGCATAGATACCCATTCTAAGTTGCTAGATCTATTCCACATCTATCCCATTTAGAACAGTGGTACAAACACAATGGAGGTTATCCTTAATGTGATTGAAGAACAAAGAACAAAGAAAATTACAGCACAGGAACAGTCCCTTCAGCTGTCCAAACCTACACTGACCATGCTGCCTGACCGAACTAAAACCCCCTACCATTCCAGGGACCATATCCCTCTATTCGCATTCTATTCATGTACTTGTCCAGACGCCCCTTAAAAGTCACTATCGTATCTGCTTCCACTACCTTGCCAGGCAGCGAGTTCCAGGCACCCACCACCCTCTGCATAAAAAAACTTGCCTCGCACATCTCCTTTAAACCTTGCCCCTTGCTCCCTAGTAATTGACTCTTTCAAAGCTTCTGACTATCCATTCTCTCCATGCCTCTCATAATCTTGTAGACTTCTATCAAGTCACCCCTCAACGTGCGTCATTCTACTGAGAAAAAACCAAGTTTCTCCAACCCCCCCTCACAGCTAATGCCCTCCATACCAGGCAACATTCTGGTAAATCTTTTCTGTACCCTCTCCCAAGCCTCCACATCCTTCTGGTACTTCTGGTGGCAACCAGAATTGAACACTATATTCCAAGTGTGGCCTAACTAACATTCTATAAAGCTGCAACATGACTTGCCAATTATTAAACTCAATGCCCCGACCAATGAAGGCAAGCATGCCGTATGCCTTCTTGACTACCTTCTCTACCTGCATCACTCTAATCATTATCAAGAGTAGAACATCTGCAACATTAGATCGGTGAGGACAACGTCAAATTGGTTTTATCATCAGCTGCCACAGGACAAATTCAGCTGTTATATCCTTTCAGACTCAGCCAATTCAGTCCATGGTGGTGCCAGCAAGTGACTTTGGTGCTGAATGTTAAATAACACCACTTAGAGTACACTCAGTTCCCTACTACCCTCAGTACTTCTTCCAAGTAAAGTAAAAGTTTAAAAGTAAAAAGTTTATTTATTAGTCACAAGGAGGCTTACATTAACACTGCAATGAAGTTACTGTGAAAATCTCCTTGTCGCCACACTCTGGTGCCTGTTCAGGTACACTGAGGAAGAATTTAGCATGGCCAATTCACCTAACCAGTACGTCTCTGGACTATGGGAGCAAACTGGAGCACCCAAAGGAAACCAACGCAGACATGGGGGCATTGTGCAAACTCTGCACAGACAGTGACCCAAGCTGGGAAATCGAACTTGGGTCCCTAGCGCTATGAAGCAACAGTGCGAATCACTGTGCCGCCTCTAGCAGTGTTCAACATGGAGAAGTAATGACTCAACAGCTGGTGGGCAACAGCTGGCAACGCACAGGAGGCTTCCTTATCCATCTTGGCTTGATGCCATGAGACTTCATAAGGTCCAGAATCAATGTTGAGGACTCCCTGGGCCACATCTTTCTGTTCAATCACTGAGTCACCACTCTGGTGGGCCTGTACTGCCCCGCTAGTGGATGGTGATAAAGGACCTCGGAACTTTGGCTCAAAGATATGATTCTGTGAATATAGGTTAGGTCAGGCTGTTGCTTGATTAGTCTCTTTGATAGTTCACTTTATCTTAGCAAGTCTCCAGAGCGGCACTCTGGGAGATCAGTTGGGTTGGGTGTATATTTGTGTTCGGTGCCGAAATCAATGTTGGCCAGTCTGTCCAGGTTATAATCTTATTGGTTATTTTTGGAGCACTTTGATACAAATGAATGGCTTCCTCATTTGGTTCAGCAGCATAACCATCGACACACACATCACATCAGAAGTCAATGGCACCACAGTCACACACTAATGGCGGTTGATCCAATATTAGCTGATCAGGAATTGAGCTACAAATACCACTGGAAACTTTCAGACGACAGTTGGGTACAGTGATGCTGTAGGGATTTTGCACCCAGCCTCACTCTCCATTGGAAACAGGTGCATCTAGTGACAACATCTTACAACAAAATGTGTGTCCATATCCATTACATCAAGGCAAGTTGGGCAGTTTCAGTTTCTTTTGTAGTCAATGTCAAGACTAACCAAGCATATGTGTCAGGTGGTTGCAGGTTTGTGAGACCTCCTTTGTGCAATTCCTTTGCATTCACCTCTAGAGTTAGATGCATTTGCTGTTGGGCTGCCAGTACTACAAAAGAACGATGGTGTTAACTAAATTTGCATATGAATTCTATGTTTTGTTAGCTGAGTAAATGAGATAAAAGCTGCTCCCAGAGGAAACTTACTGTAAATATTAGAGAAAACATTTAATGGTATAAAATGATCAAGGAAGACTCTATTAAGGAGCTATAGTATTGAGAAGTGTCCTGAACTCATGTTTTCAATGAACAGGGATGCATCATTTCTCCTCTCTGCAGGCATTAGGCTGCTCTATATTTCATTGCACACACACACCACAGCTTCTGTTCTCTTTATACAAGGCATCCAAAGCAGATCAGTTATGAGTAGTACAATTGCCAACATGCTGAAACTCAGCATAACAAAATATTTTTAAAAAATGATGAAATAGATTTATCACAAAGTAAATCTCATGACTGCACAGCTTTTATGAGTGCATTGATTGTACTGCTGTTGAACGATGGTCAGAGGAGCGTTTGTGAAACACAGCCAGTCTCTAGTTGCATGTCCAAGGCACACACACGGACTAAGGCTATTACACTGCCAGAAACACAGATGGGAAATGCTCAGCTAACATTTATTATTAAGGAGTCAAACAACGAGGTCTGTAACTCAGTCCCTGACCAGCCATTACATTCAGAAGCTCCAATTTCCATTTGTGATTAGTGATTAACGGCCAGAAACACATCACTCAGTTGTCTCCATAATAGGGAAACACTAACGGGTCGTGTGATGATGGGAATCTCACACCAAATTTAGTGTGTACAATCTGCCAGACCATATTTATTTACATTTTATGCGCAGGCATATTTTTTCCTGTGAGTTGTGTAGCCTGGGGGTTTTTAAAAATCACCTACATTGAAAAATATTGCATGAATGGCAGGACTCTCATTCACACCCATAATGCAAGTAGTTGCGAAATGCCAACTTGAGGAAGAATCTTTCATCAGAGGACTCTTTGTCATTTGCCAATGTGCTGAAACAATCCCTACACAAATACAAAAATAAATGAAACTACATCCGCACGCTGCTTTTATGGTGTGTTTGATTCCTCCACCAAAGGACTCCATCCCCCAGGCAGAGTGGAGTAGACCTGTCAGATGGAAGAATGCTTGTGCTTCCAGTGGCAGCATCTAGGAAGAGTAGGAGAAACTCCAAATTCAGCCTCCTCACAAATTTACAAAAAAAAAACAATCTCCACGCAACCATTGCGCAATTCCATTTCTCCTATCTGAAGGCTTTTCTCAGACAACACAGAGGCAGTCAAATTGTTAAGAAAACCAGCTGCACGTTCCTCCTTCAATTTGAATAGTCTGCACAGATCACTATGGCTTCAAACAGTGACTAGAAAATCCACATTCTGACCTCCAGAAGCTACACAGCAATCAGGCAAATCAAACGATCAGTAGTGGGATGAGGGTAGTTTCTGAAAACTGAGGCAACAGCTTTCCTAACTGCTGTTTAAAGCAACACAATGGGCTGGCAATGATTTCTGGCTTACAATGTAATTAATGCATTACATTCTGCCAGCTCTTTCCTCTCTTGAAACACACCCTCTCTAAAAGAGCTCACGCAGGTCTGAGACCGACAACTCTGAACACAGCTTGTTCTCCGTTACTCATTTTTAAAATATGTCAAGTGAGTAATAAAGTTTAAAACTCATGTTTCCCAGAGTCAAAACCCACCCCCAATGAGCATAGCCTCAGCACTGATGAAGTCATAAATAGTGCCGCACATGATGGCCAGCTGGAGTACTGGCTGCTGTGAAATGTGCCAACAACTGCCACCTAGCTGATAGATAAAGGGATTATCCACAAGGCACCAATTCTGATAATAGGCACAGGCAGCACTTACCTACACTGCCCAAGTGGACATACTGCAGGTGTGACTGTTACAATCCATTCAAGTGCAAAGCGTATCTGAGCTAAACCCAGGCCTGTTTTCATCTGACATCTTCCCTTACTGACCTCAAAGCCCTGCCCAAATATTTCCAGCAAGGATTGTTGGATACTGCAAGCCACTTAAAGACCTAGTAAAGTGGCCTTTACCTAAGAACCTGAAAGAGATTCATTAATATTGTTTTGGCAGAAAGCCCTGTCCCAGTACCAGGGCAGTTTTGCAGTGAAACCCATTCCCAAGCAGATCCAACAAGAGAAAAGGCAGCAACTAAAACTAACAATGTACAGTAAAGAAAAACATTCAATTTCAAAATTGTCTACTGTCAGAGGAACTTACACTAAAAACAGGACTTAAAGATTTTCAATTTCACGAATAAGTAATGGGAGAAGGTAGGAAGGGGGGGGGGGGAGTGGAGAGGGAGAGGCAGAGGCAAAGGAGGGAGGGATAGAGAAACAGAGTAAAAGCAAATTACTGCAGAGGCTGGAATCTGAAACCAAAAGCGCAAATGCTGGAAAATCTCAGCAGATCTGTCAGCATCTTTAAGGAGAGAAAAAAGCTGACATTGAGTCCAGATGACCCTTTGCAAAGCTAAAAGGCATAGAAAGTGACAGATATTTTACTGTAAGGTGAGAGAATGAAAGATGAGCCATAGCCACAAAAAGACAGGGCAAAAAGCTGCTAATGGGAGTCCATAGGGAGACTAGCAGGTGTGAATGGCCAAATGGCAGAGAAGCTGAAATCATAGGGTAAGCTATGACAGATAAAGATGTGGGGGGAAGGGGAGGAGATGGGTGGGATAGAGGTAAAATTTAGAAAAATGGGGTAAGGGGAAAAGAAGTAAGGAAAGCAGGATAAAGTGGGGGGAAAGAGTGGAGAAAAAAGAAGAAAGGCAATAAAGAAATAAAAGGTACAGAACAGTTAAAAATTAAACAGAATGAAAACAAAGGGGTCAAGCTAATTGTCTGAAGTTGGTGAATTCAATGTTCAGACTGGAAGGCTGTAAGGTGCCTAACTGGAAGATGAGATGCTGTTCCTCCAGTTTGTGTTGAGCTTCACTGGAACACTGCAGCAGGCCAAGGACAGACATGTGCACATGGAAGCAGGATCATGTGTTAAAATGGCAAGCAAGTGGAAGGTCAGGGTCCTGATTGCTTTGCTGAGCACCTTCGGTCTGTGCGCAATCAGCCCCGTCTATGCATGGTCTCTCCAATATAGAGGAAGCATTAGCAATGAATACCATTCGGAGCAACAAATGCAATGGACCAGAATGAAAGAGGTGCAAGTGAAACGCTTCTTTTCCTGGAATGAGTGTTTTGGACCTTGGATGGAGGTCTAAGGATGAAGAGGTAAAGGAGCAGGTGTTACACCTTCTGCAATTGCATGGGAAGGTGCCATGAGTGACGGGAGAGGTGCTGGGTATAGTGAAAGAGTGAACTAGGTAATCCTGGAGGGAACAGTTTCTGCAGAATACTGACAGAGGGATTGAAGGGAAGAGGAGAGCCAGAAGGGGTCATGAGAAGGCCTTGGCAGGTCAGATTAAGGAAAACCCTAAGGCATTCTACAAACATCTGAAGAGTAAAAGGATGAGATGTGAAGGAATAGGACCTATAAAATGTGACGGTGGAAAAGTTTGTATAGAACCGGTAGAAATAGCAGAAATGCTCAATGAATACTTTACTTCAGTATTCACGGTGGAAAAAGATCTTGGTGGTTGTAGTGCAGGCTTGTGGTGGACTGAAAAGCTTGAGTGTGTGAACATTAAGAAAGAGGACGTGTTGGAACTTTTGAACAGCATCAAGATAGATAGGTTGCTGGGACCTGAAGGATGTACCCCAGGTTACTGTGGGAAGCGAGGGAAGAGATTGCAGAGCCTCTGACGATGATCTTTGCTTCATCGATGGAGACGGGCGAGGTTCCGGAGGATTGCGGATGTGGTTCCTACATTCAAGAAAGAGAATAGAGGTAGCCCAAGACATTATCGACCGGTGACTCTAACTTCAGTGGTTGGTAAGTTGATGGAGAAGATCCTGTGAGACAGGATTTATGAATATTTAGAGAAGTATAGTATGATCAAAAGTAGTCAGCACGGCTTTGTTAAAGGCAGATCGTGTTTTATGAGCCTGGTTGAGTTTTTTGAAAATGTGACTAAACACATTGACGAAGGAAGAGCGGTGGATGTGGTTTATGTGGACTTCAGCAAGGCATTCAGTAAGGTCCCCTATGCAAGGCTTATTGAGAAGGTGAGGGGGCATGGGATCCAAGGGGACGTTGCTTTGTGGATCCAGAACTGGCTTGCCTGCAGAAGGAAGAGAGTGGTTGCAGATGGGTCTTTTTCTGCATGGAGGTCAGTCACCAGTGGAGTGCCCTAGGGATCTGTTCTGGGATCCCTGCTGTTTGTGATTTTCATAAATGACCTGGATGAGGAAGTGGAAGGATGGGTTGGTAAGTTTGCCGATGACACGAAGGTCGGAGGTGTTGTGGATAGTTTGGAGGGATGTCAGAAGTTGCCGCGTGACATTGATAGGATGCAAGACTGGGCGGAGAAGTGGCAGATGGACTTCAACCCGGACAAATGTGTGGTGGTACATGTTGGCAGGTCAAATGGGATGAAGGAATATAATGTTAAGGGTAAGTTAATATTACCTTGGTGGTGACTAGTTGGTGACGGTTGGTGACTAGTGGAGTGCCGCAGGTATCGGTGCTGGGGCCTCAACTGTTTACCATTTATATAGATGATCTGGAGGAGGGGGCTGAGTGTAGGGTGATGAAGTTTGCTGATGACGCGAAGATGAGTGGAAAAGCAAATTGCATGGAGGGTGTGGAGAGTCTGCAGAGAGATCTGGATAGGCTGAGTGAGTGGGTGAGGACCTGGCACATGGAGTATAATGTTAGCAAGCGTGAGGTTATCCACTTTGGAAGAAATAATAGTAGGAGGGATTATTATTTAAAAGGCAAAAAGCTGCAGCATGCTACAGTGCAGAGGGTCCTGGGGGTCCTTGTGCAAGAGTCGCAAAAACACAGTCTGCAGCTGCAGCAGGTGATCAAGAAGGCGAATGGAATGTTGGCCTTTATAGCGAGGGGGATAGAATATAAAAGTAGGGAGGTCTTGCTGCAACTGTGAGGTACTGGTGAGGCCGCAGCTGGAGTACTGTGTACAGTTTTGGTTGCCGCACTTGCGCAAGGATATATTGGCCTTGGAGGGAGTGCAGAGGAGGTTCACTAGGCTGAATCCAGATATGAGGGGGTTGGCCTATGAAGGGAGGCTAAATAGACTGGGTCTCTGGGAGAGATTCTTCCCACCTAGAAAGGATAGCAGGACTAGGTGACACAGCCTCAAGATGGGGCGGGGGAACAGTTTAGATCGGAGTTGAGGAGGAACTTCTTCACTCAAAGGGTGGTGAATCTCTGGAATTCTCTGCCTGTTGAAGTGGTGGAGGCTACCTCGCTGAATATATTTAAGTCACGGGTAGATAGGTTTCTGATAGGGGAATTAAGGGTTATGGGGAGAAAGCAGCAAAGCGGAACTGATCCACTTCAGATCAGCCATGATCTTATTGAATGGCGGGGCAGGCTCAAAGGGCCAGATGGCCTACTCTGCTCCTATTTCTTATGTCCTTATATTCTTATGTTCTTATGTAAGACTCTTAGCAGTGTGGAAGATCAGAGGACCTTGGGGTCCAGGTTCATAGGACTCTCGAATCTGCTTCGCAGGTAGAAGATGTGGTTAAGAAGGCGTACAGTGTACTGGCCTTCATCAATCGAGGAATTGAGTTTAGGAGTGTTTCAAGAAGGAAGCTCACCTACATCATCCCAAGGGCCATGAGGAATGGTTAATAAATGCTGGGATATGTAATTGCCATCCGCACGTCTTATATGAATTAGAACATAGAACAGTACAGCACAGAACAGGCCCTTCGGCCCTCAATGCTGTGCCAAGCTATGTCCAATCCCAAGATCAAGCTATCCCACTCCCTATAATTCTGGAGTGCTCCATGTGTCTATCCAATAATCGCTTGCAAGTTCCTAAAGTGTACGACTCCACTATCACAGCAGGCAATCTATTACACACCCCAACCAGTGAAGAATCTAACTCGGACATCCCTCCTATATCTCTCACCATGAACCTTATAGTTACGCCCCCTAGTAACAGCTACGTCCACCTGAGGAAATGGTCTCTGCACGTCCATTCTATCAATCCCTCTCATCATCTAATAAACCTCTATCAAGTCACCTTCATCCTCCTCTGCTCCAAACAGAAAAGCCCCAGCTCCCTCAACCTTTCCTCATAAGACCTACCCTCCAAACCAGGCAGCATCCTGGTAAACCTCCCCTGCACTCTCTCCAATGCTTCAACATCCTTCTTATAGTGAGGTGACCAGAACTGCACACAATATTACAAATGTGGTCTCACCAACATCCGGTATAGCTGTACACGCTTAAACTCAAACCCCCTGTTAATAAACGCTAACACACTTTAAGCCTTCTTCACGGCTGTTATCCACTTGAGTGGCAACCTTCAGAGGTCTGTGGACACGAACCCCAAGATCTCTCTGTTCCTCCACATTCCTTAGAACCCTGCCGTTGACCTTGTAATCTGCATTCAAGTTTGTCCTACCAAAATGAATCACCTCGCACTAAGCAGGGTTAAACTCCATCTGCCACTTTTCGACCCAGCTCTGCATCCTATCAATGTCTCTTTGCAACTTGCAAGAGCCCTCCACCTCATTCACTACTCCACCAATCTTGGTGTCATCAGCAAATTTACTAACCCACCCTTCAGCCCCCTCTTCCAAGTCATTGATAAAAATCACAAATAGCAGAGGGCCCAGCACTGACCCCTGTGGTACACCGCTGGTAACTGATCTCCAGTTTGAAAATTTTCCTTCCACCACCACCACTCTGTCTTCTATGATACAGCCAGTTACTTATCCAAGCAGCCAAATTTCCTTCTATCCCACACATCCTTATTTTCTTCATGAGCCTACCATGGGGAACCTTATCAAATGCCTTACTAAAATCCATGTATACAACTTCAACTGCTCTATCTTCATCCACACACCTAGTTACCTCCTCAAAAGAATTCAGTAAGTTTGTGAGGAAGGACTTATCCCTCACAAAACCGTGCTGACTATCCCGGATTAAACTGCATCTTTCCAAATGGTCATAAATCCTATCCCTCAGGGCCCTTTCCATTAACTTAGTGACCACTGAAGTAAGACTAACTGACCTATAATTACCAGAGTCATTCCTATTTCCTTCCTTGAAAACAGGAACAACATTTGCCGCTCTCCTGTCCTCTGGCACTATCCCCGTGATGTGGGTATGCCGGCGTTGGACTGGCGTAAACACAGTAAAAAGTCTGACAACACCAGGTTTTAGTCCAACCTATTTATTTGATAATATACTCGCAAGCTTTCGAGGGGTTACCCTCTTCGTCAGGTGAATGGAGAGTTCTGGCCTCAGACAGAGCATATAAAGCACAGACAGTTTAGAGATTACTGATTAAAATGCGAATCCTTACACCTAACCTGCTGTTCAAGACCTGAAGTGGCTGATAATGTGAGTGGTAGGAGCACTGATCACAGTTTAAAGAGATGTGTATTGTCTCCAGACAGTACAGTAAGTGAGGTTTTGCAAACCCAGGCAAGTCACGGGGGTTACAGATAGTGCGACATGAACCCAAGATCCCTGTTGAGACCGTCCTCATGTGTGCGGAACTTGGCTATCAGTCTCTGCTCAGCGACTCTGCGCTGTCGTGTGTTGTGAAGGCCGCCTTGGAGAATGCTTACCCGAAGGTCAGAGGCTGAATGCCCGTGACCACTGAAGTGTTCGCCAACAGGAAGGGAACAGTCTTGCCTGGTGACTGTCGAGCGATGTTCATTCATCCGTTGTCGTAGCGTCTGCATGGTCTCCCCAATGTACCATGCTTCGGGACATCCTTTCTTGCAACGTATCAGGTAGACAATGTTGGCCGAGTTGCAAGAGTATTTACCGTGTACCTGGTGGATGGTATTCTCACGTGTGATGATGGTATCCATGTCGATGATCCGGCATGTCTTGCAGAGGTTGCTGTGACAGGGTTGTGTGGTATTGTGGTCACTGTTTTCCTGAAGGCTGGGTAGTTTGCTGCGAACAATGGTCTGTTTGAGGTTGTGTGGTTGTCTGAAAGCAAGAAGTGGGGGTGTGGGGAGGGCCCTGGCGAGATGTTCGTCTTCATCAATGATATGTTGAAGACTCCGGAGAAGATGTCGTAGCTTCTCCGCTCCGGGGAAGTACTGGACGACGAAGGGAACTCTGTCCACTGTGTCCCGTGTTTGTCTTCTGAGGAGATCGGTGCGGTTTTTCGCTGTGGCGCATCGAAACTGCCGATCTATGAGTCGAGCACCATATCCTGTTCTTACGAGGGCATCTTTCAGGGTCTGGAGGTGTCTGTCACGATCCTCCTCATCTGAGCAAATCCTGTGTATACGGAGGGCTTGTCCATAGGGAATGGCTTCTTTAACATGTTTAGGGTGGAAACTGGAGAAGTGGAGCATTGTGAGATTGTCTGTGGGCTTGCGGTACAGTGAGGTGCTGAGGTGACCGTCCTTAATGGAGATGCGTGTGTCCAAGAATGCAACTGATTCTGGGGAATAGTCCATGGTGAGTCTGATGGTGGGGTGGAATTTGTTGATATCATCATATAGTTGTTTCAGTGATTGTTCACCATGAGGCCAGAGGAAGAAAATGTCATCGATGTATCTAGTGTACAGCATCGGTTGAAGATTCTGTGCGGTGAAGAAGTCTTGTTCGAACCTGTGCATGAAGATGTTGGCATATTGAGGCGCAAATTTGGTCCCCATGGCTGTTCCATGTGTCTGGATGAAAAACTGGTCGTTGAAGGTGAAGACATTGTGGTCCAGGATAAAGCGGATGAGTTGTAAAATTGCATCTGGAAACTGGCAGTTGTCAGCATTGAGTACTGATGCAGTCGCAGCAATGCCATCGTCGTGGGGGATGTTGGTGTAGAGCGCTGAGACATCCATTGTGACGAGGAGTGTCCCTGGTTCAACTGCTCCATGTGTGCTGAGTTTCAGTAGGAAGTCCGTAGTGTCGCGACAAAAGCTGGGGGTTCTTTGTACAATGGGTTTCAGGATGCCCTCGACGTAGCCGGAGAGGTTCTCACACAGAGTCCCATTGCCCGATACGATGGGACGGCCAGGTGTGTTTGCCTTGTGAATCTTTGGGAGGCAGTAGAGATCTCCAATGCGGGGAGTACGTGGAATGAGAGCACGGAGGGTGCTCTGAAGGTCCGGATCAAAGGTCTTGATCAGATTGTTGAGTTGACGAGCGTGTTCTTTGGTCGGATCTGTGGGTAATTGTCTGTAGTGTTCCTCATTGTTTAGTTGTCGGTACACTTCTTTACAGTAATCCGTTCTGTTCAGTATGACGATGGCCCCTCCTTTGTCTGCTGGTTTGATGACAATGTTGCGGTTTGTCTTGAGAGCGTGGATGGCGTTGCGTTGTGCTTGGGTGATGTTCGGGGCTGTCTTGTGAGTGCGGCTGATGAATCTGGTGTTAACGCACCTCCTGATGGTTTGGGCATACAAGTCCAGTCGAGGGCAGCGGCCCCGAACATCACCCAAGCACAACGCAACGCCATCCACGCTCTCAAGACAAACCGCAACATTGTCATCAAACCAGCAGACAAAGGAGGGGCCATCGTCATACTGAACAGAACGGATTACTGTAAAGAAGTGTACCGACAACTAAACAATGAGGAACACTACAGACAATTACCCACAGATCCGACCAAAGAACACGCTCGTCAACTCAACAATCTGATCAAGACCTTTGATCCGGACCTTCAGAGCACCCTCCGTGCTCTCATTCCACGTACTCCCCGCATTGGAGATCTCTACTGCCTCCCAAAGATTCACAAGGCAAACACACCTGGCCGTCCCATCGTATCGGGCAATGGGACTCTGTGTGAGAACCTCTCCGGCTACGTCGAGGGCATCCTGAAACCCATTGTACAAAGAACCCCCAGCTTTTGTCGCGACACTACGGACTTCCTACTGAAACTCAGCACACATGGAGCAGTTGAACCAGGGACACTCCTCGTCACAATGGATGTCTCAGCGCTCTACACCAACATCCCCCACGACGATGGCATTGCTGCGACTGCATCAGTACTCAATGCTGACAACTGCCAGTTTCCAGATGCAATTTTACAACTCATCCGCTTTATCCTGGACCACAATGTCTTCACCTTCAACGACCAGTTTTTCATCCAGACACATGGAACAGCCATGGGGACCAAATTTGCGCCTCAATATGCCAACATCTTCATGCACAGGTTCGAACAAGACTTCTTCACCGCACAGAATCTTCAACCGATGCTGTACACTAGATACATCGATGACATTTTCTTCCTCTGGCCTCATGGTGAACAATCACTGAAACAACTATATGATGATATCAACAAATTCCACCCCACCATCAGACTCACCATGGACTATTCCCCAGAATCAGTTGCATTCTTGGACACACGCATCTCCATTAAGGACGGTCACCTCAGCACCTCACTGTACCGCAAGCCCACAGACAATCTCACAATGCTCCACTTCTCCAGTTTCCACCCTAAACATGTTAAAGAAGCCATTCCCTATGGACAAGCCCTCCGTATACACAGGATTTGCTCAGATGAGGAGGATCGTGACAGACACCTCCAGACCCTGAAAGATGCCCTCGTAAGAACAGGATATGGTGCTCGACTCATAGATCGGCAGTTTCGATGCGCCACAGCGAAAAACCGCACCGATCTCCTCAGAAGACAAACACGGGACACAGTGGACAGAGTTCCCTTCGTCGTCCAGTACTTCCCCGGAGCGGAGAAGCTACGACATCTTCTCCGGAGTCTTCAACATATCATTGATGAAGACGAACATCTCGCCAGGGCCCTCCCCACACCCCCACTTCTTGCTTTCAGACAACCACACAACCTCAAACAGACCATTGTTCGCAGCAAACTACCCAGCCTTCAGGAAAACAGTGACCACAATACCACACAACCCTGTCACAGCAACCTCTGCAAGACATGCCGGATCATCGACATGGATACCATCATCACACGTGAGAATACCATCCACCAGGTACACGGTAAATACTCTTGCAACTCGGCCAACATTGTCTACCTGATACGTTGCAAGAAAGGATGTCCCGAAGCATGGTACATTGGGGAGACCATGCAGACGCTACGACAACGGATGAATGAACATCGCTCGACAGTCACCAGGCAAGACTGTTCCCTTCCTGTTGGCGAACACTTCAGTGGTCACGGGCATTCAGCCTCTGACCTTCGGGTAAGCATTCTCCAAGGCGGCCTTCACAACACACGACAGCGCAGAGTCGCTGAGCAGAGACTGATAGCCAAGTTCCGCACACATGAGGACGGTCTCAACAGGGATCTTGGGTTCATGTCGCACTATCTGTAACCCCCGTGACTTGCCTGGGTTTGCAAAACCTCACTTACTGTACTGTCTGGAGACAATACACATCTCTTTAAACTGTGATCAGTGCTCCTACCACTCACATTATCAGCCACTTCAGGTCTTGAACAGCAGGTTAGGTGTAAGGATTCGCATTTTAATCAGTAATCTCTAAACTGTCTGTGCTTTATATGCTCTGTCTGAGGCCAGAACTCTCCATTCACCTGACGAAGAGGGTAACCCCTCGAAAGCTTGCGAGTATATTATCAAATAAATAGGTTGGACTAAAACCTGGTGTTGTCAGACTTTTTACTATCCCCGTGGACAGTGAGGACCCAAAGATCAAAGGTAAAGGCTCCGCAATCTCATCCCTTGCCTCCCAAAGTATCCTCGAATGAATCCCATCTGGCCCTGGGGACTTAGCCACCTTCAGGTTTTTCAAAATTGCTAATACATCTTCCCTCAGAACATCTACTTCCTCCATCCTATTAGCCTGTATCATGCGCTCATCCTCAAAAACACAGCCCCTCTTCTTAGTGAACACTGAAGAAAAGTATTCATTCAATGCCTCACCTATCTCTTCTGACTCCATGAACAAGTTCCCACTGCTATCCTTGACTGGCCCTAACCTCACCCTGGTCATTCTTTTATTTCTCAAATAAGAGTAAAAAGCCTTGGGGTTTTCCTTGATCCAACCCACCAAGGACTTCTCATGCCCCCTCCTAGCTCTCCTAAGCTTTTTCTTTAACTCATTCCTAACTAACTTGTAACCCTCAAGCGACCCAACTGAACCTTGTTTCTTCATCCTTACATACGGTTCCTTTTTCCTCTTAACAAGATATTCAACCACCTTTGTGAACCATGGTTCCCTCACACAGCCTTTCCTCCCTGCCTGATAAGGACATACCAATCAAGGACATGCCATATTTGTTCCTTGAAAAGCTCCATTTTTCATTTGTGCCCGTACCTGACAGTTTCTGTTCCCATCTTATGCTCCCTAATTCTTGCCTAATTGCATCATAATTATCCCTGCCCCAATTATAAACATTGCCCTGCATATGAACCTATCCTTCTCCATTGCAATAATGAAGGACATCGAATTGTGGTCACTATCTCCAAATGCTCTCCCACAAACAAATCTAACACTTGGCCCAGTTCATTACCCAGTACCAAGTCCAATGTGGCCCCACCTCTTGTCGGCTTATCCACATATTGTGTCAGGAAACCCTCCTGCACACACTGTACAAAAAGTGTCCCATCGAACTATTCGACCTATAAAGGTTCCAATCAATATTTGGAAAGTTAACGTATTGTATGGGGGGGGGCAAAGGGCAGCCAGGAGGGGGCAGAGGCAGTGACGGGGGCAAAGAATGGCCAGGAGGGAAACAGGGAGCGGCCAGGGGGCAAGCGAGGGGGTGCAAAGGGCAGCCGGGGTGGCGGGGGCAAGGGGCAGTGAGGGGGTGCAAAGGGCGGCTTGGGGGTGGGCGGGGAGGGGGGGGGGGCAAAGAGCAGCTAGGATGGGGGCAGGGGCAGCCGGGGGGCAAAGGGCAACCAGGGGGACAGGGAGCTGCTGGGGGCAGGCAACAGAAGGCAGGGGGCAATGAGGGGGTGCAAAGGGCAGCCGGGGTGGCAGGGAGAGGGGCAGCGAGGGGAGGAGGCGGCAGCAAAAGGGAGGGAGAGGGCGTGGGGAGGCGGGGGAGGAGGAAGGGCAAGGTGAAAGTAAAAATGGAGTGAAAAAATACAGAGGTAGTGGGGGGGGCGGGGGGGGGGGAGGAGAGGGAGAGAGAGAGAGACTGTGACAGCACCTGACAGTACAATTAACATTTGTCTTGATGCAGCATTTTAAGTTGTTAAAATTAAAGACAGCTCAATTTGGGGATGGGTTTAAACAGGCAATTTAAGGTGCAGATTTAAAGCCTCATCTGAGAAGCTCATTGCGCAAATTAAAATGGTCCGGCTGAAATACAAGTTTCACTGCAGGGCATTTGGACTGATCCACGTGATACCCTGTTTGTCAGCGCACAATTCCACATGACAGACAAGGCAAAGGAAAATCCAAAGAGCTTCTACAAGCACAGAAAGGCCAAAACAGTAACTAGGCAGGTTCTTTAGGATCAACAAGGTCACCTATCCATAAGAGATGGTTGAGATCTAAACGAATATTTCTCATCAGCATTTACTGTTGAGAAAAGCATGGATGTTAGGGAACTTGGGGAAATAAACAGTGATATCTTGAGGAATGTATATATTACAGAGGCCATGGTGCTGGAAGTCTTAAAGCGCATCAAGGTAGATAAATCCCCAGGACATTATGGGAGGCTAGGAAAGAAATTGCACGTTCCCTAGCAGATATTTGAATCATCGAAAGTGACAGGTGAGATGCCTGAAAATTGGAGAGTGGGAAACGTTGTGCCTTTGTTTAAAAAGGGTTGCAGGGAAAAGCCTAGAAACTACAGGCCAGTGAGCCTCATATCTGTGGTGGATAAGTTGTTGGAAGGTATTCTGAGAAACAGGATTTGCAGGCATTTAGAGACGCAAGTATTGATTAGGGAACAGTCAGTATGGCTTTGAGAGTGGAAAATCATGTCTCAGAAATTTGATTCAGTTTTTTGAAGGATAACCAAGAAGGTAGATGAGGGCAGTGCAGTTAGTGTTGTCTACATGGACCTTAGCAAGGTCTTTGACAAGGTACCACATGGTAGGCTGCTGCATAAGGTTAAATCCAGAGTGAGGTAGTTAAATGAATACAAAATTGGCTTGACAATAGAAATGATGTGGAGATGCCGGCGTTAGACTGGGGTAAACACAGCAAGAAGTCTCACAACGTTATTTATTAAATAAACTTGTTGGACTTTAACCTAGTGTTGTGAGACTTCTTACTGTTGATAATAGAAGCCAAGGGTGGTTGTAGAGGGTTGTTTTTCAAACTGGAGAGCTGTGACCAGCAGTGTGCCTCAGAAATTGGTGCTGGGTCCACTGTTATTTGTCACTGATATTAATGATTTGGATGAGACTATTGGAGGCATTGTTAGTAAGTTTGCAGATGACACCAAGATCGGTGGTGAAGAAGATTATCTCAGGTTGCAATGGGATCTTGATCAATTGGACCAGTAGGCTGATAAATGGCAGGTGGAGTTTAATTTAGATAAATGTGAGGTGATACATTTTGGTAGACTGAACCAGGGCAGGACTTAGTTAATGGTACGGCACTGGGGAGAGAGTTACAGAACAAAAAGATCTCAGGGTACAGGTTCATAGCTCCTTTAAAGTGGAGTCACAGATGGGCAGAGTGGTGAAGAAGGCATTCAGTATGTTTGGTTTCATTGGTCAGAACAGTGAATACAGGAGTTGGAACATCTTGTTGAAATTGTACAAGACATTGGTAAGGCCACACTTGGAATACTGTGTGCAATTCTGATCACCCTATTATAGAAAGGATATTATTAAACTAGAAAGAGTGCTAAAAAGATTTACTAGGATGCTACCAGGATTTGATGGTTTGAGTTATAAGGGAAGGGTGGATAGACTGGGACCCTTTTTTCTCTGGAGTGTAGGAGGCTGAGGATGATCTTATAGAGGTCTATAAAATAATGCAGCCACAGATCAGCTAGATAGTCAATATCTTTTCCCAAAGGTAGGGGAGACTAAAACTAGAGGGCATAGGTTTAAGGTGAGAGGGGAGAGATACAAAAATGTCCAGAGGAACAATTTTTTCACATAGAGGGTAGTGAATGTCTGGAACAAGCTACCAGAGTTAGTAGTAGAGGCAGGTACAATTTTGTCTTTTAAAAAGCGTTTAGACAGTTGCATGGGTAAGATAGGTATAGAGGGATATGGGCCAAATACAGGCAATTGGACTAGCTTAGGGATTTAATAAAAAGGGCGGCACGGTTAAGTTAGGCTGAAGGATCTGTTTCCATGCTGTAAACCTCTACGACTGTATGAGATAGGAGCAGCAGTCGGTTACTGGGCTCCTCAAGCCTGTTCCACCACTGATTTAAATTATAACTTCATCTATTCACTGTAGATCTGTAACCCTGAATATCATCAACCAATAATAATCTATTGTTTTCTATTTTTGAAACTTTAAATTTTGAGGCATCCCCTCAACTTTCCAGATTTCTGCTATCTGTCATTTGTAGTATTGCTTCCTGACATCAAACCTGAACGGGCCAGCTCTCACTCCAAGGCTGGACTCCCTCATCAGCAGAAAACGTTTCTCTCATTCTTGCCCAGTACAGCTTTCAGTCCATTTTAACCACCTCATCCTTTAATCTTCCATACAGATGAATATTCATAATTTAACTCTTAGTGTGGAAGCCATTCTGATGAACACACTGTCTAAGAGCTAATATAACTTTCTTAAGGTTGCAGTGCCAAGGACTGAATGCAATACTCCAGATGGGTCTGACTAAGGCTCTGTATACTGCATCTCTTTATATTCCAGCATCCTTGAGATAAAAGCCAGCATTCCATCAGCTTTTTTGTACCTGTCCACTAACTTTTAATTATTTCTCTATGTGGACCCTTAAACCTCTCTGATCTGTATTTCTTGGGTTCAGAGAAGATGATTTGTCACATTGAATACATTTGCCACAGTTTTCCCTAAATAATGGGAATGGAGTTGATGGGGTACTTGCCCACCAACTGGGAGGTCAGTGAGAAGCGACCGTCATCTCTTTCGGGGAAGGCTCACCATACCAAGTGTACCTCAGGCCATATCTCAAAAAGAGAAGGAATCTGTATCTCGGGAGCCTTCCCAGCCACCAATACCCGAATTGAGGATGAAAATCCAGGCCTATTTACTGAGTATTGGCAGAGGGTGGTCTCACTTTCTAATCTCTGATTTATGGATGCAGAGTTGAACACAATGGAGAGGGAGAACAAAATTATATTTAACAAAAAAGTATTCAGCAAAAAAAAAACACTGGCTTGTTTCAGGGTCTACATGGAGTAGTCACTTTAATTTCAAGATGTATATTGTTCCTCCAATCTCGTTACAAGATTATTTTCTAAAAATGTGCAAGTATGAAACAGAAACCTGAAAGTAAACTCTAGTGTACCTGAACTATTACAAATTTGGGATGCACTCTTCAGCTCTGTCCCACGAGCAGATACCATATACATTCCCCAAGTGCCACTTGTAACACCAGTCTGCACAGTGCCATCATTTTTCTTTACTATTTCCTCACAAGCAGAGTTCAAAGGGATCGTTACTGCTGTCAAATTCATCAATAATCTAATAAATCTTTTAGATTAAATGCAATAAAAAAAGGATGTTGTTGCAGCTGAGAAAATTGCATGTGATATTCTCCCTATTTGTTACTCCTCTCGAGGACAGACCCACTCCCCTTATACTCTGAATTACGCCATTTCCTTCAATATTTGCAAAAGTAGTTTTTCCAATGCTGAGTACTGCACTGAAAAGAGAAGAAGGAATCATTTTCCGATAGGCCGGTGAGATGGAATGCGTACACAATTTTAGCCAGGCATAGAAATACTGTAGAATATCTTCAGGAGGCATAGACTTTCATCAGGTATGTGCAGAGTGAAATCCTCAGGCAAAAAGAACAGTTCCTATATTCTACCATTGTTAACAAACAGCAATACAATGCTTCTCGATACCAATGTTGACCAGCTCAATTGGAAACTAGCACTGCGCACTGTCAAACATTTATAGACAGAGGCATTACAAAATCAGTAGCTGAGGGTATTCTCACAACAACAGGGCAAGCATAAAGATTGGGATAGGATCACTAACAATAAAGTCACAGGAAATGACTGCAAAGTGGAAAAAAAATCAATAATTACTTTGCCTCACAAGTTACATAACTTACATGAAAGGATAGAAAGCCAAATATGCAAATTTTGCCAACAACTCAAAAATAGACAGCAATATAAGCAGTGTAGATGGAAACAGATATATTGATAGATTTTGTTTCTGGGAAACTAACAGGACAAATTTGACATTAAAAGAAGCAATCATAAAAGATAGGAGGACATTTATTATCGAAAAGAGGAGAAATGATTGATAAACTAAGTACTTACAGAGGATAAAATCCCTGGTCTTGAAGTGCTACATTCATGCATATCAAAATAAGTTTAGGAAGAGCTTTCAAAGGCACTCTTTTGTTATATAAAAAAATCATTTGAAAAGAAAATAGTTCAGGTGGACTGCAGACAGCTAATATAATTCCTATAGCTAGAAGGGGAACTAAGGTCATCCAGGGAATTACAGACCAGCTTTGTGTAAGTGCTCAGGAATATAAATAAAATCATTGCTCACAAAAATGCATCTAGAAACTGAGAACATAAGTGAGCTGCATATCAAATTGGAAGGTTACGTTTGGTCAGACACTGATTTTTTTGAAGAACCATCAGAAAGAACAAGGGAAATGCAGCTGATGTAATATATTTGGATTTTCAGAAGGCCTTTGCTGAGGTATTTCACAGAAAACTCGAGACTAAGATCAGAGTGGTGTCAGGCAACATAGAGGAATGGCAAGCTGGCATCATAAAATGCCACACAGAGTAGGGGTTAAGGGCAGTTACTCAGTCTCACATCAGGTGTTCCACTAGGATTGGTACTGGGGCCATTATTGTCGCAATTCATATTAATAATTTGGTCTTGAGAATCTGAAGTTTAATTGCAAAATTTGCAAACATCAATGAATTGAGGGATGCAGTTAACTCAGAAAAATAATAAGACAAAACACAAGACAATTTAATAAGCTTAGACTTGGCAATGTATTTTTAAGATAGACAAGCAGGCCATATAGCAGTCAGATAATAAGAGTCCGACTGGGATAGAGAAGTAAAGGGATCTGGAGATACCCCTATTTTCAATGTATCTGTATGAGTTAATAGGGACAGTTTAATAAATCAAATTTAGCACTGGGGTTCATTTCTAGAGGAATAGAATTAAAAGGTAGGGAAGTTACAATCATCTCAGAATACAATTCTGGATTCCTTCTTTTAAAAATAGAAGCGCTCGTGAGATGCAAAATAAAATTCACAAAGTACGATACCAGAACTGAGATGTTACATCTATCAGCAAAGACCGATCAGGATGGGTTCCTTTGTTAGACTTAAGATCGCAAGGTGACCTGATGGAGGCCTTTAAGACAATGAAAGTTGATTGGGGAGGTTGTAGAGGAAATGCTTCCACTTTTGAGGGAGAAAGGAACCAGGGGCCATAAAGAGAAGTTAGTTATTAATAAATTTAAAAAGGAACTGGAACATGGAAATCATTATCACCAGGCATGGTTAAAGTAAAGTAACATAGATGCATTTGATAGGACTTATCGATTTTCATACTTTCCAGAATTGCTAACACCTCCTCCTTATGAACCTCAATCCTGTCTAGTCTAAAAGCCTGTATCTCAGTATTTTCCTCCACTACATTGTCTTTTTCCTGTGTGAATACTGACAAAAAATATTCATTTAGCATCTCTCCTATCTCTTTGGACTCCACGCACAACTTCCCACTACTGTCCTTGACTGGGCCTAATCTTACCCTAGTCGTTCTTTTATTCCTGACATACCCTATAGAAAGCTTTATGGTTTTCCTTCATCCTACCTGCCAAAGACTTCTTATGTCCCCTACTGGCTCTTCTGAGCTCTCTCTTTAGGTCCTTCCTGGCTAACTTGCAACTCTCAACAAGGGGTCACAGGCTCAAGGTGAGAGGGGCGAGGTATAATTCCGATATCAAAGGGAAGCTTTCTTACGCAGAGGGTGGTGGGGGCCTGGAATGCGCTGCCAAGTAAGGTGGTGGAGGCAGACACGCTGGCATCGTTTAAAAATTACCTGGACAGTCACATGAGCAGCCTGGGAATGGAGGGATACAAACGAATGGTCTAGTTGGACCAATGAGCGGCACAGGCTTGGAGGGCCAAAGGGCCTGTTTCCTGTGCTGTACTGTTCTTTGTTCTTGTTCTCAAGCACCCGAACTGAGCCTCCACATCTCATCTTGACATAAGTCTCCTTCTTCCTCTTCACAAGGGATTCAACTTCTTTAGTAAACCACGATTCCCTCGCTTGATCACTTACTCCCTGCCTGACAGGTACATACTTAAAGGATACGCAGCAGCTGTTCCTTGAACAAGCTCCACATTTCAATTGTGCCCATCCCCTGCAGTTTCCTTCCGCATCCCATGCATCCTAAATCTCGCCTAATCGCATCATAATTTCCTTTCCCCCAGCTATAACTCTTGCCCTGCGGTATATACCTATCCCTTTCCATTGCTAAAATAAACGTAACCGAATTGTGGTCACTATCACCAAAGTGTTCACCTACCTCCAAATCTAACTAGTGACTAGTAACTTGGTGACTAGTGGAGTGCCCCAGGGGTCGGTGCTGGGGCCTCAGCTATTTACCATTTATATAGATAATCTGGAGGAGGGAACCGAGTGTATGGTGTCGAAATTTGCTGATGACACCAAGATTGGTGGAACGGCAAATTGTGCGGAGGGTGTGGAAAGTCTGCAGAAGGATCTAGATAGACTAGATGAATGGGCCAGGAACTGGCAAATGGAATTTAATGTTGGCAAGTGTGAAGATGTCCACTTTGGTAGGAATAATGATAGGAAGGACTATTACTTACATGGCGAAAAACTGCAGCATGCGACGGTGCAGAGGGACCTCGGGGTCCTTGTGCATGAGTTGCAAAAACCAGCCTGCAGGTGGTCAGGAAGGCGAATGGGATGCTGGCCTTCATAGCAAGGGGGATTGAATATAAAAGTAGGGAGGTCTTGCTGCAACTGTACAGGGCACTGGTGAGGCCGCAGCTGGAGTACTGTGTGCAGTTTTGGTCGCCGCACTTACGCAAGGATATTTTGGCCTTGGAAGGAGTGCAGAGGAGGTTCACTAGGCTGATACCGGAGTTGAGGGGGTTGAACTATGAGGAGAGGCTGAATAAACTAGGCTTGTACTCGTTAGAGTTTAGAAGAATGAGGGGAGATCTCATTGAGACATATAAGATGATGAATGGGATGGACAGGATAGAGGTGGAGAGGCTCTTCCCGCTCAGAAAGGACAGTAGGACTAGGGGGCACAGCTGCAAGATAAAGGGTTAGAACAGAGTTGAGGAGGAACTTCTTCACTCAAAGGGTGGTGAATCTCTGGAATTCTCTGCTCGTTGAAGTGGTGGAGGCTGCCTCGCTAAATATATTTAAGACGCAAGTTGATAGGTTTTTGATAGGCAAGGGGATTAAGGGTTATGGGGAGAGGGCGGGAAAGTGGAACTGAGCCACGACAGATCAGCCATGATCTTATTGAATGGCGGGGCAGGCCCGAGGGGCTAGATGGCCTACACCTGCTCCTATTTCTTATGTTCTTATGTTCTAACACCTGGCCTGGTTCACTACCCAGTACCAAATCCAATGTGCCTTGCCTCTTGTTGGCCTATCTACATACTGTGTCAGGAAACCCTCCTGTACACATTGGACAAAAACTGACCCATCTAAAGTACTCGAACTATAACATTTCCAGTCAATATTTGTAAAGTTAAAGTCCCCCATAACAGCTACCCTGTTACTTTCACTTCTAGCCAGAATCATCTTTGAAATCCTTTCCTCTATATCTCTGGAACTTTTTGGAGGCCTATAGAAAACTCCCAGTAGGTGACCTTTCCTTTCCTGTTTTTAACCTCAGCCCATACTACTTCAGTAGACGAGTCCTTTCTGCCACCGTAATACTGTCCTTGACTAACAATGCCACACCTCCCCCTCTTTTACCACCTTCCCTGATCTTACTGAAACATCTAAACCCCGGAACCTGCAACAACCATTCCTGACCCTGCTCTATCCATGTCTCCAATATGGCCACAACATCGAAGTCCCAGGTACCAACCCATGCTGCAAGTTCACCCACCTTATTCTGAATGCTCCTGGCATTGAAGTAGATACACTTCAAACCACCTTCCTGCCTGCCGGTACACTCCTGAGACCTTGAAACCTTATTCATGACCTCACTACTCTCAATCTCCTGTACACTGGAGCTACAATTCAGGTTCCCATCTCCCTGGTGAATTAGTTTAAACCCTCCCGAAGAGCATTAGCAAATATCTCTCCCCCCA
The DNA here is from genome assembly GCF_965287045.1 of Carcharhinus amblyrhynchos. Classification (NCBI taxonomy): domain Eukaryota; kingdom Metazoa; phylum Chordata; class Chondrichthyes; order Carcharhiniformes; family Carcharhinidae; genus Carcharhinus; species Carcharhinus amblyrhynchos. The sequence continues at coordinate 33,408,013 of NC_137352.1, forward strand.
GGATACTGGTACCTCTCTGGTTCAGGTGTAGACCATCTCGTTTTAGAGGTCCCACCTAGCCCAGAATGAGCCCCAATTATCCAGGTATCTGAATCCCTCCCTCCTGCACCATCCTTGTAGCCACATGTTCAACTGCTCTCTCTCCCTATTCCTCGCCTCGCTAGCACATGGCATGGGTAGCAAACCAGTGATAACAACTCTATTTGTTCTAGCTCTAAGCTTCCACCCGAACTCCTTGAATCCCCATCCCTTTTCCTACCTATGTCTTTGGTGCCTATGTGGACCACGACTTGGGGCTAGTCCCCCTCCCCCTTAACGATCCGAGACATCATGAACCCTGGCACCTTCAACAAGACGTCCCAACTCCTGTATTCGATGTTCTGACCGATGAAACCAAGCATGCCGAGTGCCTTCTTTACCACTCTGTCCACCTGTGACTCCACTTTTAAGTAGCTATGAACATACACCTCTAGATCTCTCTGTTCTGTAACTCTCCCCAACGCCCTACCATTAACTGAGTAAGTCCTGCCCTGGTTCAATGTACCAAAATGCATCACCTTGCGTTTGTCTAAATTAAACTCCACCTGCCATTTGTCAGCCTACTGGCCCAATTGATCAAGATCCCGTTGCAATTGGAGATAACTTTCTTCACTGACCACTATACCACTGATCTTAATGTCATCTGCAAACTTACTAACCTTACCTCCTATATTTTCATCCAACTCATTAATATAAATGACAAATAACAGTGGACCCAGCACTGTTCCCTGAGGCACAACGCTGGTCACTGGCCACCAGTTTGAAAAACAGCTCTCTACAACCACCCTCTGGCTTCTTAGTCAATTTTGTATCCATTTAGATACCTCACCCTGTATTCTGTCTCGTCAATGTTTGAGATCCGACCCATTACGGTAGTGTCATCGGCAAATTTGAAAGTCGATCTGAAGGGAAATTTGACCACATAGTCATAGGTCCATAAGGAGAATAATAAGGGGCTAAGGACACAGCCTCGTGGGGCACTGGTGTTGAGGATGATCGTGTATGTGGCGTTGTTGCCTGTCCTTACTGATTGTGGTCTGTGAGTTAGGAAGTTCAGGATTCAGTCGCAGACAGAGGAGCTGAGCCCCAGGCCACGGAGTTTGGAGATGAGTTTCGTAGGAATAATGGTGTTGAAGGCTGAGCTGTAATCAATAAATAGGAGTCTAACACAAACGTCTTTGTTATCTAGGTGTGCCAGGGTTGAGTACAGGACCAAAGAGATGGCACCCACTGAGGACCTGTTGTGACGGTAGGCAAACTGTAGTGAATCCTGGCAATCCGGGAGGCTGAATTGATTTGTGCCACGAGTAACCTTTCAAACCACTTCATAGTGATGCATGTCAGAGCCACCGGACGATAATCATTAAGGCACGCTGCTTGGCTTTTCTTTGGTACAGTGATTATGGTTTCTTCTTGAAGCAGATAGGGACCTCAGATTGTTGTAAAGACAGGTTGAAGATGTCTGCAAATGCCCCCACCAGCTGGTCCATGCATGATCTGAGTGCACATCCAGGCCAGTCGCTTTTCATGAGTTGATTTTCAAGAAGGCTGCTCTGACATTTGCAATGGGGACCTCTGATACAAATCTTCTAGGGTGGAGCGCATCCTCTCAGTCAAAATGGGCACAGAATGCATTGAGCTTATTAGGGAGGGGTGCATTGGTGACAGCAATTTTGCATGCCTTCATCTTATTGCTGGCCTGTTTTTTGTGCTGGAATGAACTTGGCAGCTTCCTGAGCAAGTGAACAGCCCTCTTCAGGACCACACTTCTCACCTCTTTTAACAGAAAAGGGCTAGAAAAGGTTCCCTAAACATTATCTGCTTTACTTCCCTGGCCAATCAGCTGTAGCTGGCAGGGGTTCCAAAGGTCAATCTCAAAAAAGCAAAGGTGACACTGACCACAATTTGCATGTGGAGCTTGCACACTCTCATGGACAACTTCACAATCTGAGAGAAAATTTGTCCTGGTCAGTAAGGGCAAACACTGCTCTCAGCAAGATTCATCTACCCAGGAAGGGTCAGCTCAGAGAACAGATTGCAGCTTACACATTCATTTGGAGTGGAAACTGTGCAAAGCTGGGGTTACACTTGCTGTCATGAACCACCTGATCAGTAAATTGAGTTAACTTCCCAAGGGTGTTGATGATCATCCAATCATGCTTAAACTCCCCTTGCACGGCCACAGGCAAGCAACTCTCATCAGTGTGATGGCCCTACTAATCATTCCCGATCACTGCAACACAAGAGTTGGTGCAGATCACCTGGCATGGGAAGGATCACTGGGAAAACAAGTTGGTGGTTGTAATTCTTGCTGAAGATACGTTTTGAGTATGGACACTCAATCACTAACAGAGTTTTCCATTTCCCTAACCGCAACAAAATGCCTTGGATACACCCTGTTTTAATGGGACAATGTAATCAGCAGGTAGAGTTATGAGCAGGATATATGAGTAATGAGAGCCAAGAGCAGCATTAACTACTGGGCTGACCTCTGTCTTATCGTTTCAAAGCTAAATAACAACAACACCTACATGTCCGCAAGGAAAGAAGGTCCAAAAGCTTCTCAATTTCACAAGGCTCAAACAGACATTAATGAAAGAATTACTCTTAGAAAAACTTGAGAGTCACCTGTGGACAATGAAAATGGTCATCCTCTATTGAGGATGACTAGGCGATCTTCAGGGATATAGAGTAATCCACTGCCTGGGAGGCCCTTGGCTGTTTCATAAGCTTCAAGGTTGATTCAATGAAAACATTGAAATAATCCAGAAATGGCTTGAAGAGAAACATCAACTCAGCAGAGTTTACCTCAATGACAAGACATCCACTATCCAAACATGATGCCTACTGAATCAGCTGCAAGACTGTGCGAAGCAAGCTCAGTGATATGCAGACCACAAAAACTAGAATAGAATGTGGAGGTGGTGGCATAATGGTATTGTCATCGAAAGAGTAATCCAGAGACCCTGGGCAAGATCTGGGGACCCAGGTTCAAATCCCATCATGGCAAATGCTGAAATTTAAATTCAATATAAATCGGCAATTAGAAGTCTAACAATGACCACAAAATCAGTGTCAATTGTTAAAAAAACTCATCTGGTTCACTAATCTCCTTTCGGGAAACAAATATGCCATCCTAATCTGGTCTGGCCTACATGTGACTCCAGACCCAAAACAACGTGGTTGACTCTGAAATGGACAGCAGTTAGGGATTGGCAACTAAATGCTGGCCCAGTCAGCGACATTCACATCCTGCAAATGAATTTTTAAAAATTCTATGACACTCAGAAATCTATCTACAAGGTCTAGTCTATTTGTTTATCACCAATCTTTAGTGCCAACAGGTCAGCACTGCTCAAAGAACGAGTCTAAGTTCTAGAAAGGCAGATGTTGGAAGGCATCATGTCACATGCTGAGTACAAAGAGTACATTGTACCACAGTCAGATAGGATGTAGTTTCAAGCCATTTCAGTGCTGAGGTGAGGGTGGCAATCTAACTTAAAAACAGGGAAGGCTATTTATGGATTTGGGAGGTGACAATACTTTTGAGGGAAAAGCTCTGACACACCAGAATATGTCAGTGCCATAAAATGGAGGTTTGGTGGCCGCTCTGACGTTTCATGTGTCAAGTGAGGTTTACAGGAATCTTTGGGGGCGGCACAGTGATTAGCACTGCTGCCTCACAGCGCTACGGTCCCAGGTTCAATTCCAGCCTCGGGTCAGTGTCTGCATGGAATTTGCATGTTCTCCCGTGTCAGCGTTGCTTTCATCCGGTTGCTCCAGTTTCCCCCCCAAAGTCCAAAGATGTGCGGGTGAGGTTGACTAGTCATATTAAACTGACCCCAGTGTCAGGGGGATTGGCAGGGTAAAATGCATGGGGTTGCGGAAATGGGGCCTCAGTGGAATTGTGGTCAGTACAGGCTCAAAGAGGCAAATAGCCTCCTTCTGTACTGTAGAGATTGTATGATTCGTCAAGTAGTTTGGCCAGAGCAACCAGAGGAAGGTAAGCGGATAGTCAATTTTTGGTCTGATCAGTATCCGAAACAGGGGTTCCAACACTGCTAGGAAGATTTGGGCAATTAATTCAGTGTTTAAACCATTTATAGTGGCTATGTGGCAGGTCAGTAACATTGACTGAGGAATAAACCTTATAAGATCTGTACTTATATGGTACCTTACACATCCTCAATATATTTCATAGCACTTCACTGCTAAGTAATTATTAATCATTACTATTGTCACCGCTTGTAATCTGGGCATATAAAACAACTTGCATAAAGTGCAGTCCCACACACACTAATGAGATAAATGACCAGATATTCTCTTTATAGATGTTGGTTGAGGGATAAATGTTAAATGGGACATGGTGAAAATGTCTTTATTCTGTGGCTATTGCCATTGAGGTTAGTTCTCTTTCAATTTAGAATTCTACTTGAGATTGTCCTTTGCTTTTCTATATTACCATTCTAATCTTAACCTTACGTAATGATTACTCTAAATCAGACACTGTCCAACAGACGCCTAGTCTACTTGGCCCACTCATTCCCACACCAGATTCAGCAATGTTTCCTTCCTAGTTGAACTGAGAACACATGGGCCAAGGAAGTTTTCCTGAAAACTTTCCCAAAAGTTCCTTCCCACCTTTGCCTTTATTCTAACAATATCCCAATGGATTTTTGGGTAATTAAAGCACCCGAGTGTCACTGCTTTATTGTCCCTGTGATTTCCCTGCAGATTTGCCAAACTCTCTCTCACTATTAGGGGGTCCATAGAATATCCCCAGTAGCTTGATTATATCCTTTCTGCTTCACAACTCTAATCAAATCTTCTTGCCACTCCAAGACATCCTTCCTTTCCAACACTACATATTAATACCATCACCCTGCTGCCCTTTTTTAAATTCCCTACCTTTTCTGAACATTTTGTATCTGTAAATATCTGTAAACAAGTGTTAGTCAGATACTCTGATTGGACACTGCTGGTTTCTATGAAAGGACTGATAAGTCGCCCTGATCTGGATTTAGCTTTATGATTTTAGCTTCCACTAAATCAGATGACCTTGCCATTTATCTCCCTTTGGCCTTGTAATATAAACATTGTCATTTATTCGTTCCTGCCATCCACTGTATCACAGGCGTTCCCTTCTGTTGTTCTTCCCACCAAGGCTGGCCCTCCACCCGCTTCCCAATCTCTTCCTCAAAACCTGTGACATTATTAATTCCTTTCAGTTTTGATGGCAAGTACAGACCTGAAACATTAACTCTTATTTCTTTCTGCATAGATGTTGTCTGACAGGAGATGAGAACTATTTTCTGTCAGAGGGTCGTGAGTCTTCAGAACACTCTTCCTCAAAAAAGCAGAATCTTTAAATATTTTTAACGCAGAGCTAGATGGATTGCTGGTTAACAAGTTGGTGAAGGGTTATTGGAGGGAGGGTAGGCAGAAACGTGGGGTTGAAATTACTATCAGATTAGCTACAATCTTATTGAATGGAAGCGCAGTCTTGAGGGACCTACTGCTGCTAATTCGTATGATCGACTGAGCATTTCCAGCTTTTTCCGTTTCTAATCACCTCCTTGCTGTGTGCTAATTGGTTGCTGTCATTGCTACAAAACATCGATGACTGTTTATCTAAACAAATTCATTGGGAGTAAAACAAGTTGGAATGTGCCAGGGATGTAAAGAGCACTATATAAATATAAGCTTTCTATTTTCAATTTCACTGACAGTGTTCTAAATTCCTTTCCCACCTCAATATAAAGCTGGAAATATTTCAATACTGCACATCAGTAACATCTTGGCCTGTACAGTAAACCTTAATCATCCACCAGAGTGGACCTCCAGTAAATAGTAGCTGAGAGATCATCGAAACACACCTCAATCACATTAATTGATGCTCTGCATTTGAATGGATTGTTTCTCCTTTTCTGTTTCAGTCTTCCCCAGAAGGACTCCATTCTGTTCCTCAGTTGACCTCCAAGTTTAAAGATTCTCCATGCACACACTCAAAACAGCATCCACCAATACACAAAAGATCCAAGAGATGGACAAAATATCCTCCCCATTCGCAGGATAAAGCGCCAACCTGGCAACAGTAGTTGTTTAACATCAATGAGCACATTCCCTGTTAAAATAATCCCCTTGTCAGTGGTTAGATCACACGCTGATTGTAACATCTACTTTTAATTAAGCAGTTCACTGGAGTGTGTCTGATCACAGAGACTAGAAGCATACTCAAACAAATGGCTTTATACTGATATACAATGCAACAAGTAATGGTGGCTAATCAACACATCAGTGCAAAAGACAAGGCTGAAGCATTTTCATCCATAAAGTGTTCAGTGATGATCCAGCTTGGCGCCTCCCCATCAGATGCCAGAAAAGAATTGAATGAAATGGATACAAGCAAAGGCAATAGGCCCAACCAGCATCCATGCAAATCTGTGCTCCAGAGCTACTCAGACCTCAAACATGACAAAATGGAACATTGCTCAAATACGCCTTGCCCACAAAAAGCAGGACAGATCTAATCACTGCCCCATCATCCTTCTCCTAAATCAGCAAAGTGATGGAGGGCATTGTAAACTGTGCTATTAAACAGCATTCATTCACTTGATCAATGATTCTCAATTTAGGATCCACCAGCAACCATTTGGCTCCTGACTTCAGGCTTCATCCAAACAGGAATAAAAGATTTAAATTCCAGAGGGGAGATGAGAGTGACTGCTTTGATATCAAGACAGTATTTAACTGAGTTCAGCACCAAGCAGCTCAAGCAAAAATGATGTCAATGGGAATCGGGAAGAAAACTCTCCACAAGTTGAAGTCAAACCTAGCACAGAGAAAAGATGGTTGTGTTTGTCTGAAGCCCCAGGATATCACTCCAGAGTTCCTCAAGGCAGTATACAGGACTCAGCCATCTTCAACTGCTTTATCAGTGACCTCCCATTGGAAGAAAGGTCAAAGTGAAAATATTAACTGATGATTGAAATGTTTAGTTCCATTCTCAGTCCTCAGATAATCAGGTAATCTGTACCCACAAAACCTAGACAACATTCAGATTTGGTCTGATCAGTTTCAAATAACATTCAAGCTATCTCCAACAAGAGATAATCTAACCACTCCTCCTGGCCATTCAGCAGCATGAACATGGCCAAATCTCCAACTAACAATATCCTGGGAATCACCATTGACTAGAATTTAACTGAACTAGCCATGCAGACACTGTGGCTACAAAAGTATGTGACGAAGGAGCAGTGCTCCAAAAGCTAATGCTTTTGCTACCAAATAAACCTACTGAACTTTAACCTGGTGTTGTGAGACTTATTACTGTGTTTACCCCAGTCCAACGCCAGCATCTCCACATCATGGCTACTACTGACACTGCAAACTGCTGGCGCCAAGTGGAAAAGTGATGAAGGAGCAGCGCTCCAAAAGCTTGTGGTTTTGCTACCAAATAAACCTGTTGGACTTTAACCTGGTGTTGTGAGACTTCTTGCTATAAAACATGTCAGAGTATTCTATGGCGAACGACTCACCTCCTGACTCTCCAAAGCCTTGCTGCATCTACAAGGAACAAGTTAGCAATGTGATTGAATACTCTTCACTTGTCTGAACGAGTACAGCTCCAACAATACTCGAAATTTGAAAAACTTGGGACAAAGCAGCTTGTTTGACTGACATCCCATCTATCCATAATGTGCCATGGCTAAAGGCTTTACCATCTATAAGATGCAACATATCAACTTTTCAAAACCTCTTCAATACCTCCCAAACCCACAACTTCTACTGTCTGGGTTTTTGCCTCCACATGAAGTATTCACATCTAAGTTCCACTCTAAATCATGCAGCATCATGGCTTGGAAATACATCACCATTACCTTCTTCATTACTGAGTCAAAATCCTGGAACTCCAAGCCTAATTGGAATGAAACAGCATGTGAAAGACCACACAGACAGTAGTTCAAGAAGGTAACTCAACTCCAACTTCCCAAAGTCAATAAATGCTGGCCCTGTTAATGATGCCTACATCATATGAATGAAAAAGGAAGAAATCAGCAAGTCCATTCCACATGCTATGGCATCATCAGCTGCTCTTAAAAATGTTTTTGAAAGACAAATAATGTAATACCCCTCCAACCTTCATGTGGCCAGCACAGTGGTTAGCACTGCTACCTCACAGCGCCAGGGACCTGGGTTTGACTCTGGGCTTGGGTCACTGTCTGTGGGGAGTCTGCACGTTCTCCCTGTGTCTGCATGGGTTTCCTCCGGATGCTCCAATTTCTTCCCACAGTTTGAAAGACATGCTGATTAGCTGCAATGGCCATGTTAAGTTCTCCCTCAGTGTACCCAAAAAGGCACTGGAGTGTGGCAACTAGGGAATTTTCACAGTAACTTCATTGCAGTGTGCTTAATTGTGACTGTAATAAATAAACTTAAAACTTCAAAAAGCTAAAAAAAATGAGGCTTTGCAATCAGTTCATGGAGAGCAACAGAATTCATTAATCCTGTTTCTGATATACCAGGGATGAAATACTTCACTTATAAAGAGAGATCAGAGTAACAGAGGCTCCTTTGATTGCAACAGAGGAGGTTAGAAGATTGATAATTATGTTTGAAATCAGGAGCAAAATGGGAAACATTATTTCAGCCAATTAGTGAATTGTAGCTAGAGGATCAACAGCAAAAGGAAGTTAGTTTTTTTAAACGTAGGAAGTTGTTAGGACAAGTTGCCAGACCACAAATGGGGAAAGCAGAATTCATCACGGTTTTTACAGCAAATTGGAATATATTTAAAAAGCAAAATCTCAAAAGGGTGTGATGGGGTGAATGGGACTGTGGACCATAGTCCATCAGACCATGATGGGTTAAAAAGCCTCTTTCTATGCTGCAAGATTCTATGGTTCTACAACACTGCTCACTACCATGAAGACAGCCTAAAAGCTTACATGGAAGGACAACAATCCAGCAGGTCAGCTGTATTCTTCAAATATAAATAATGACAGAGGATATCAGCTATCATTGTATATGACACACTCCTCAAACTGTTATTCAGGGACAGCACCCTGCTTCTATTAATTTCACTAGTTCTACTCACATTGATGAACTATGTAAAGAAGCTAGCTGAATTCACACAAATACAACATTGGAGGTCATTCAGACACTGATGTTTTCACTGCACGTGTGAGTGGCATGGTGGCATAGGGGCATGACACAGTGCTTTAGTTTCCTTCCACAGTCTGAGACACGTGCTAGTTAGGTGCATTGACCATGTTAAATTCTCCCTCAGTGAACCTGAAGAGGCGCGAAGTGTGACAACTAGGGAATTTTTCACAGTAACTTCATTGTAGTGTTAATGTAAGCCTACTTGTCATACTAATAAACTTTAAAACTTTTAAAGCTTAGTGTTCTGGCAATAGATTGTCAGGGATGCACTATGTAGAAATTCACAGGTTCTCTCACAAGATGCCATGTTATGCTGAAATCAGTTGCCCTAATCCCAGCATATATCCATTCAGGAGGTCTACTGATGCTATTAAATGCCCTGTTAGCCACACTGAAATTAGAGGATGGGGGAGAAGAGTAACAGGAGCAGGAATTATAGAGCTGAGAAAATTTCTGATGATGTTTGTTTAAAAAAAGGACACACTTTCCAATTGCTGAACAATGAGAAGCAGCTTTACGGCTCATATTCTGACTGTAGAGCTGCCAATCTATACGACAAATGCAATCTCAGCATTTGTGCACAGCGTAATCCTTTTGCCCTGTCAGGAGTTACTGGATGAATGGACTATTCTCATCCAATTATTGATTTTTTTCCTTTGCTTTTCTCTTGAGCTCAGCAACACAGAGAAAGCTTTTTCATTTTATATGGTTAAAAGCGGAAATTATTTCAATCTAAGTGGGTATTTCTTTTAACCCATTCACTGCCGATCTTCATTATTTCACTTGACCCATCATTGCCCTGTACAGATACACAAACAAGGCTGGTACAAATGCTGCACCTGGCCTGGTTAACTACAGAGGTGTAGTCTGTGCAGCAACAGGACACTGACTGCACTATGACTGCAATAGTCTATACATATCGACTGCACCATCACCAGGACAGTCTGTAGAGCAATAGGGACATTGACTGCACTGTCAGTGTGATAGTCTGTACAGCAACAGGAACATTGACTGCACTGTCAGCATGATCTCCCTTCACCCAAACCCACCCACCCACCCTTTGTTATTTTAGAGCCCTGTCTACAGCTCTAGCTATACGAGTGGACAGATCACTGGCAGCGCTATTCAAGTGCAGCCCACTCCAGCAGAATAGCTCACACTTTCCCAAGTACTTATGACAATGTCCATGAATTAAAACTTTTTCCTATACCATACTTTGAGCCATGAATTTAATTCTCTAATTTGCTTGACTTTATTAGCCTTGGTGAGGTTTGAATCAATGTGCCCAGACTATTAACCTGGATCTCTGGATTACTAGTCTAGAGACATTATCAAGAAGGTATTGTGATATTGTTACTGGACAGAATCCCCGGAAAACGCTCTAGGGACGTGGGTTTAAATCCCACCATGGCAGATGATGAAATTTGAATTCAATAACAATCTGGAAGCTAATGATGAGTATGAAACCATTGCTGATTGTCATAATAACCCATTTGGTTTACTAACTAATATCATTTAGGGAAGCAAATCTGCCATTCTTACCTGGTCCGGCCTACATGTGACCGCAGACCCACGGCAACGCGGCTGAGTCTTAAATGCCCTCTAAAAAAATGGCCCTGTTCAAGGGCAATTGGACAGGAGGAATAAATGCTAGCCCAGCCAGTGCTGCCCATATCCCATGAATGAATAAAAAAACACTACCAAGATGTGACTGGCTTACTCCCAGCCTGTGCTACACTAAGTACTCTCAGCAAAGGTAGCACTAAAAGTACAACTAATATCATTAGACCTGGAACAAGGAGGGCAAATTCAGCTCAAGATGTTCCTACTTCTCATCACTAGTGAGCTCTTTTGCAAGCATTACCTAGGACATCCGAGGACAAGGACAAAAATCAAGCTCAGCTCATACACAAAGAATGGCATTCGGATGAGGTGATATAAAGCATCACATTACCAGTCAGCCTATTCGGTAGCAGAGAAGGCGGCATAAGAGGCAATCCTCTTTCAATTAGTGGGCTACAATTAATTCTGCCAGTAGAGCTGGCTTACAAGCAAAAAAGAACTGAGAACTTATAATTACATGGAAGGGTATTTTCTGTCATGAGTCATATGTCATTAAATGATTTAGTGCGCCTTAACATAAAACTGCAGGTCCAACAAATTACTTGTTAAAACAAGGAATGGGTATTAATGAGTTTTCACAGACTGAAATCCTCATAGTTTAAACAGATGAAGTTACAACGCAAGTAGTGAAAGACAGAGATCAGATCTGAGACTCCTTAATAAACATTACGTATGCAGCCTCAATGACAGAACAGAATCTGCAGTTTAAGTTTGTATAAGGACACACCGCATATATACATAACCCAGCACTAGTAACAGATTTTTCATTCTCCACTTTACATTCCCTGACAGATTTGATTCAGCAATTATGAGTCTACAACAGTCACTGCATTCAGCTGCAAGCTAAAGACTAAATAAATAGATGGTCATCAGGTCACACTAATATAAAGATGTCCCTTACAGTCATAACTTGACCGAGAAACTGGTGGATCTGAGTCGGAAGCCTCAAGCTGCGAGACCACCTACAGCTTAACAGAAATCTGGGGACAGACCCTAAATAAGGTTCCCCTGGTGATCTTGCCAATTGTAGCCTTAAACCCCAATTTCTTACATAAGAACATAAGAAATAGGAGCAGGAGTAGGCCATCTAGCCCTTCGAGCCTGCCCCGCCATTCAATAAGATCATGGCTGATCTGAAGTGGATCAGTTCCACTTTCCCGCTTTCTCCCCATAACCCTTAATTCCCTTGCCTACCAAAAACCTATCTACCCGTGTCTTAAATATATTTAGCGAGGTAGCCTCCACCACTTCAATGGGCAGAGAATTCCAGAGATTCACCACCCTTTGGGTGAAGAAGTTCCTCCTCAACTCCGTTCTAAACTGCTCCCCCCCTTATCTTGAGGCTGTGCCCGCTAGTCCTGCTGTCCTTTCTGAGCAGGAAGAATCTCTCTACCTTTACCCTATCCATCCCCTTCATTATCTTATACATCTCTATAAGATTCCCCCTCATCTTTCTAAACTCCAAGTACAGACCCAGTCTATTCAGCCTCTCTTCATGGCCCAACCCCCTCATCTCCGGTATCAGCCTAGTGAACTTCTTTCAGTTAGTTGACATTTAGTTCCTGGGTTTAACATGAATCAAAAGTAAGACAATAACCACGATTATACTCCTGATGTGTACTAACTGAGCACGGGTGGAAAGGGCTGACAGAAAGATCAGGTGAGCACAGGACCAGGCTGGGTCCAGGAATTGGAGGTGTACCAAAACTGGACTCCAAGGACACTTAAAAAATTCAGGTGGTGGGAAAGGAAAAACAAAATTTATACTTATAAACGAGAAAGGAAGCAAGCACACAGAAACAACAGTTCTTATAAACTCAGCTAATCATGATCAAATAGTTTATTGTTCATGAAGGCAACAAACCCCTGAAGAGCAGAACTGTGGCTCTTTCTACAATGGAATCCATCTCAAAAGAATTACAAGATTGTCCAACATAGATCAGTCACACAAAAGTATTTTACTGAAATATCAAAAGTAATTTTCTGCTCTCCCAAGAACAAAGCAATTGTTACATAAGAGCAAATCCCGTCAGGTTCACCTTTTCCCATCCAATGCTACAACTGTCATGGAGCTGTTCAACAGACCCAGACATTTGGGTGAGAACTGCCCAAATCATACATCCAAACTCACCTGCCACAAGTCATATTTCAAATTGCTCATCCGTCGCACTGTACTTGGATGAATCAATACCGCCCACTCCCTATCATCTGTCTAGGGAGCCTGTTCCACAGAATGACCACAAGTTTATAAATGTGGTTTCCATCGATTAGTTTTGCATTTACTCTCTACTAAGCACCAGATGCGTTCTGTTTCACCTTGTCCAAAACAGCAGAACTAATGTTAATGGTCTACATTGTTTAATCCCCTTACAATCATGAAATCAGCAATTATACCATCTCCATGCCTTCATTCTTCCAGTGTGAACACATCCAATTTACATAGTCGATCTTCATTATCTAATCCTTCCATTCCCTCGATCATACTGGTTGTTGTATTTTGTATCCTTTCAATAGCTGCAATATTCCTTCTCTATTCAGGCAACCACAGAACTGCACACTGGCAGATTCAAAATGCAACTGTACCAATGATTTAGAAATGAGCAGGATTACTCACCCTTGCAGTTCAGTATTGATATTTTAATGCATTCCAACATGTGATTCATTTTATTCACTGTCATCAAGCATTCTAGCGATAATTTCAATTTATTATTGATGAGGATCCTAGATCTTTCACAATATTCTCTATAATCATTATTTTCTTTCCATTTATGTGATAGTCAGTTCCTGGACATTTCCACAACCAGGTGAAGAATGTTGCATTCCCAAAAATAAAAAAATATTGCGGATGCTGGAAATCTAACATAAAAACAGAAAATGCTGATTAACCTCAGTAGGTCTGACAGCATTTGTGGAGAGAGTTGAGCCAACGCTTTGAGTCCATTTGAGTTTTCTCAGTGCCAAAGAGAGGGAAAAATATGATAGATTATTTATTGTATAAGAGGAGGGGGAGCAGATAGAACAGAGCAAAAACTCAATAGTAGGTGAGATTTCAATCAAAACATGTCGAGCACGAGACAGAGCAAGCATTAATGACAGTGTGAAGGACTGTAAAAGGTGCTAATAGCAGCATAAAGTTCAGATAGCAGAATATGTTAGTAGGAGAAGCAGGATCAGTGAAAACAAAACTAAAGAACAAATGACAGATAGCCCAGTGGAGATTGGGGGAGGGGGTTGCAATGGAACTAAACTGTTGGATTTTTTAAAAAAGTGGTCAGTTTCATCTATCGTGTTGATCTGATTTATTGAAAAGTATTGTTTCTTGCGCGCTGTACATACAAAGCATACAATGCCTACAGAATGAAATGAGTGCAGAATGTAGTGTTACAGTCATAATTGGGGTGTAGAGAAAGGTCAACTTAGTGCAAGATAGGTCCATTCAAAAGTCTGATGGCAACAGGGAAGAAGTTGTTCTTGAGTTGACCGGTAGGTGACCTCAGACTTTTGTATCTTTTTCCCGACGGAAAAATGTGGGAGAGAGAACGTCCAGGATGAGTGACGTCCTTAATTATGCTGGCTGCTTTGCCAAGGCAGAGGGAAGCATGGACAGAGTCAATGGATGGGAAGCTGGTTTGAGATATGGACTAGGCTTCTTTCACAATCTTTTGCAGCTTCTTGCAGTCTTGGGCAGAGCAGGAGCCATAGAAAGCTATGATACAACCAGAAAGAATGCTTTCAATGGTGCAGCTGTAAAAGTTGGTGAGAGTCGCAGCTGACATACCAGGTTGCCTTAGTGTTCTGAGAAAGCAGAGGTGTTGGTAGGCTTTCTTAACTATAGTGTCTGCATAGGGGGGACCAGGACAGGTTGCTGGTGACCTGGACACCTTAAAACTTGAAGCTTCCGATCATTTCTACTTCATCCCCATTGATGTAGACAGGGGCATGTTCTCCACTGCGCTTCCTGATGTCAATGACTATCTCCTTCACTTTGTTGATATTGAGAGAGAGATTATTGTTGTTTTATTATTCGCTGCTGTGATTTCTTCTAACTGGGGAGGCTAAACACAAAATGACCACTTTGTGAAACACCTTCACTCAGCCCATAAGCATTGCCCCAACCTTCTTGGCACTTCAACTCTCATGCCTGTCCTTGGCCTGCTGCAATGTTCCAGTGAAGCCCAACACAAACTGGAGGAGCAGCACCATATCTTCCAATTCAGCATGTTATAACCCTCAGGACTCAACATCAAGTTTAACAACATTAGGTTGTGACCTTTCTCCTTCATCTCGACCCCCTTTATAACTATACATTTTTTGTTCCATTGCAAGAAGCCCCCTCTGGGCCATCACTTGTTCTTTAGTCTGGCTTTCACTCAATGCCGCCCTTTGTTTTCTCATTGACACATTCTGCTTTCTTACCTTTATGCATAAACAGTGCCTCAAAAGTCCTTCATAATTAACATCTTCTCTATCGCCTGCCCTTTGTTGCAAACTCTTCGAGCTTCCACCGATCACTGACCATCTACTCTGCTTCACCTCCTCTTAAAGACGAAGGTTGAGAGACGAAGGTTGAGAGGCGACCTGATAGAAGTTTACAAAATGTTGAGAGGAATAGATAGGGTGGACTCTCAGAGGCTATTTCCCCAGGTTGAAATGGTTGCTACGAGAGGACACAGATTTAAGGTGCGGGGAGGGAGGTTCAGGGGTTAGGGGTAAGTTTTTCACTCAGAGGGTGGTGAGTGAATGGAATCAGCTGCCGTCAGTGGTGGTGGAGGGGAACTCGCTGGGGTCTTTTAAAAGACTTCTGGATGAGTATATGGGGTTTAATGAGATTGAGGGTTATAGATAGGTCTGTAGGTTGGTAGGTGCTGATGTGATCGGCACAACTCATGGGCCGAAGGGCCTGTTTGTGCTGTAGTGTTCTATGTTCTATGTTCTAAATAGTATATAATCCAACACATGGCTCCCTCTTGTTAACTCTGAAATGTCATACCAACTTAAAACATTAACTGTTTCGCTCTCCACAGTGACTGCTAGATCCGCTGAGTGTGATGATACAAGTGCAATTTATATAAATATATATATTTTTCCTTGTTAAGGAAATGTTTAAAATTCCAAAGTTATTCTGCCAGTAGCCAGTATGTCTGGTAAACAGTTATCTTAAGGATGTGAAAGCAAGTTGATTTGATTTATTGTCACATATATTAGACGACAGTGAAAAGTATTGTTTTTTGCACGCTATATTGCACATAGAGAAAGAAAAGAGAGAGTGCAGAATGTAGGGTTATAGTCATAGCTAGAGTGTAGAGAAAGATTAACTTAGTGTGAGGTAGGTCCATTCAGAAGTCTGATGGCATTGGGAGAGAAGCTGTTCTCGGCTTAGCTGGTATCTCAGACATTTGTATCTTTTTCGAGGGAAGAAGGTGGAAGAGAGAATGTCTGGGATGCGTGGGGTGGCTGCTTTTCCGAGGCAGTGGGAAACGTAGATAGAGTCAATGGAGTTAATAACTCATATTCAGCTAAGAATATGCTACTTAGATAGAGCTAATGGGCTTATATTTGTATAAGAAGTTCCCTTGGGATTTCTGATTAAAGTTGGTTGACAGGGTCATGTGATACATACTGCCTAGAGAAAGGAGTGTTTGCAATTTTAGAGTGGGAGTTTGAGCTGGGAGTCTGTTGAAGAGAGGCCTGAAAGCTGCTTTAAAACTCATTTTTTTCTCTGAAAGCTTCAAGACTGTTAACATAATTTATAGCAAGTATATTTGTGGTTGCTAACTATTTAAAGTGGCATTTTAAGCCTCTACGAGTACTGTCGCTTATTTGGAACTAAAACATCATAAGCTGGAAAGTAAAGTTGCTTCCTTTCAGTTTTAAATATTGTTCAACTGTTAATAGTTAAGTTGCTTCATTTGTTAGACTCATATTTAAACTGTGTTATTCAACAAAGTTTGTTTCAATAGATCCCTAATTCATCAGTGGAATCATTCCTGGAATGAAGTATCCTTTCCTCACATCAATGCCAAAATAGAAAAATTGTTGGGGTCTGGTCTGGCTTATTAATACGACTTGGCATTTGGTCCAGCCCTGACATGAGTTTTTCCAGCATTTTGTTTTGATTTCTGCATTTCTCGACCTTGAATTTCATCTTCCGCCTGAATACCCAATTCCAAAGTATATTCAATTCTCCTGCAATTTATCCAGTATAATATTTCACCCTACAACTTCCATGGGCTTCATTTTGTTTTCAGATTTCGTCACTGTGTTTATGATACTTATGAAATATTAATTATTAAATGATAGCTGTCCCAAAACATACATTCCCCCAAACTGATTAAATCTCTATCATTATTGTATGGGTTTTACCAGTCAACTAAGAACATAGCTGTTATACAATACTTTTAGATTTCAGCTACCTTTATTTCAGTCCCAGCCTCACGAACTCTCCACTCACCTGATGAAGGAGTAGCGCTTTGAAAGCTTGTTGAGGGGAGACTATGAGATTTTGAGAGGCATGGACAGAGTGGATAGTTGGAAGCTTTTTCCTAGGGTGGAAGAGTCAATTACTAGGGGGCATAGGTTTAACAGGCAAGGTTTAAAGGAGATGTACGAGACAGATTTTTTTTTTTACACAGAGAGTAGTGGGTGCCTGGAACTCATTGCCGGGGGAGATAGTGGAAGCAGATATAGTAGTGACTTTTAAGGGGCGTCTTGACAAGTACACGAATAGGATGGGAATAGAGGGATATGGTCCCTGGAAGGGTAGGAGGTTTTAATTAAGTCGGGCAGCTTGATCAGTTCAGGCTTGGAGGCCAAAGGGCCTGTCCCAGTGCTACAATTTTCTTTGTTCTTTGCTACCATGTAAACCTGTTGGACTTTAACCTGGTGTTGTGAGACTTCTTACTGCTCATGAGTGCGTATTTGGAGATCCTTAATGATTTTATGTCCATCCAGATGCTCCATATCTTTTTCTTAGTAAAGGATTCTCCAACTTTATCTACAATGGACACCCACCTTACTGATCTGCAGCATTCTGCATGTCTTCTTCAAAAAACAGGAATAACTCCTGCTTTTCCCCAGTCCCGAGGGATCTCTCGAGGCCTTAGAGGCTTCTGGATGATGTGTGCCAGAGTTCCTGCAATTTCCTCTCTTATTTCCTTTAGAATCTTTGGATGCATCTTATCTGGCCCGGGATTCAGTCACCTAAAGTGTGCACAGCTGCACTGCAACTGTACTGGTAATAAGCAATAAGGCAAATATCACATTATCACCAACACCCTGTAGTTCCCTTCTAAATCAAATGAATTAATTACATGCCTCCTTCTTCAACTGGCTCAGCACTTCTGAAACCTGAATAATATCAGTTATCCTGCCCTCTCCCATGCTCAGTGTTCTCACCCCATCCTTCGCTTTTCCTGTTCTCTTCATTTAACTCAATAACTTTTTTCTCATCCTTCACCCGACACCTTGATTTGATGAGTAGCAGCAATGCTAGACTGGACTGAGCATAAATCCACAACCCAGTTAACAGCACACTTTCCCAGGGTCAAACAATTCCGCATCAGCTCTTAGGTCAGGATAAAGCTGTGACCCCACTGAATCAATGAGTTACCTAAGGCTGGGTAATAAAGAGAAAACTGATGAATCTCCATGGAGACTGGAAGTATATTTGTAAGGAGAGGAAATAGTTTATTTTTAATATATGTTTATCACTAGACTGTTCACAGAGTACACCCAACATTGCATCCCCTAGCTGATCATCCAAGATTTTGCTTTCAAGAACTTCATACTCAACAATACAAACACCTTTATTTATATGGCACCTTTAGTGTGTAAGAGAACCAAGTCACATTTTGATACCAAACAAAATCTGACACTGAGCCATACAAGGAGATATTAGAGCAAATGACCAAAAGTTTGGACTTAAGTTAAAAGGCTGCAAACCAACATATACTCATATGTTCAAATATAAGAGTTAGGGGATGATGAAGTGGAGAAAGGTACAAGTACCATGCTAGGTATGAACACAGAAGGAAGCATGGTTGGGAAGGAGAAGGGCTATTTGGGTGCACAATGATACAAGAAAGTGATCAGAGATGGCATTATCTTTTACTGATACAGTGGGGGTAGCAAGGTTATGAGAGAACAAGATCGAAGGAATAGTTGTAAATATGGGTTCTATCCCCAAATAACAATGTAATCAGAGTTCAAAATCTCCTCGTGCCCTGCAATTGAACAGATTCTCTTGATTTGTGACTCATCCTATTAACCTTTTTTTATACGACAGCACATTGTATAAATTGATTTGGAAGGAAAATCTAGGGAACAGTGGACACATTTCCTAACTTTCGTCTTCTACAAGGCACAGACTCAGGCTGAGGCACCTGTCGCCCTCCAGGGCCTCATCCAGAATGTTCATTTTTTCACTGGTCTAATTGGTTTCTTTATCGGTTTCACCCTATCCACCAAACCACATCCCCCCTCCCCCGCCCCCCGCAACCATTTCTGTATTTGAAACCACAAGAAATAGTTCCTTTGTAAACATCACAATGATTTAGGAGTACCATGAACATGCAGCATTCACATTGCACTCCAATCAACCCAGACCCCACTCCACCCCATTATTACAACTCTGACTGTTGCAAAGGTCTCCAAGTTGTTGTAAATTTCATTCTCAGTTTTGCATCATTCAGTGACCCATAACATATTGACCCTAGACAGCATCTGTCGAAGTACCACCATCAATAAGAACTCTGTTCTTCCTAGTTCCCTAGGGCAGGTGCTGATCCTAGTTCCAAGGTCCACTATGTATGAAATCATTCTCACACACCTGTCTGAATGGAAACTGCTGTGGTAAATATGTATGCCTGAATGCATCTTATGTTCAGCATCAAAACCCAAACTATATAGTGTGAGCTTTACAGAATGAGCCACCATGCTCTCTGGATTTGTCTAGAAGTTCCCAAATGCTAGATCAGAAGAGAATTTTGCCCAGCCCATTCTGCAGGGCAGAAACATGAGCCATTCAGACAGGAAAGATGTATTCTATCTTTGACTCTACTTATATTCCTTTCTGTCTCGTTATTATTCTCGAATTGGCAAGCTTTAAAAGACAAAGAATTTAAGGATAATCCTCAAAGTGTGGCTGGGGACTGTGGGAGCGTGGAAACCATTCAGAAAGTTGAATGAATAGGATGCAGCAGAGATTGCTGGAGTGAGATGATACACACCAGAAGCATGCAAAACAAGTTTCAAATTATCGGTATTTCTATACTGTCATCCCTTATTTAAAGTTTAGCTGGGCACTGAAATACTTCAAATAGAATCTGACAGAGGTTTATAAGATGTTGAGAGGAATAGATAGGGTGGATTCTCAGAGGCTATTTCCCAGGGCTGAAATGGTCGCTATGAGAGGACACAGATTTAAGGTGCAGGGAAGCAAGTACAGAGGAGATGTTAGGGGTAAGTTTTCCACTCAGAGGGTGGTGAGTGAATGGAATCGCTGCCATCGGTGGTGGTGGAGGCGAACTCGCTGGGGTCTTTTAAAAGACTTCTGGATGAGTATATGGGATCTAATGGGATTGGGGGTTATAGATAGGTCAATGGCTTAGTAGGTATAGAAGTGATCAGCGCAGCTAGTGGGCCGAAGGGCCTGTAGTGTTCTAGAATCATGTGTCTGCTTTTTTTTTGATGATTTTCTTGTACTTTGTCTTCATGTGAAGATCTGGAAGAAGTAAATATCAAACAGTGGCTGCATTTGACAATGAATAGCAAGAGAGGTCACCCCTCCTTTGTTTACACATTTAGGCTGTGAACAATAGCTCATCAAGATACGGGTGGTTAGCTAAGCATCTCAGTCTGGTGAAGTATTAATATGTGGCAGAGACGAGATGCGTTATCATCGCTTAGAAACTGAAGTGTTAGATTTAAAATCCACCGAGGTGTCAAAGCCATGTTCTCTTTGCCTCAAGTTATAACAGATTAAAGACTTGTTTCCTGCTTGTTGAGAAAAGGTTGGAGACAGCTTTATAAACATCTGTTTAGTGAAGGGAAAAAGCACTTGGATCTGAGATGAGAGAAGTTTCTTATACAGGTATAGTTACTGGTGCTATTTGGGCATAACTGGCCTTCATTTAATTCATTCATATTTTTAGGATTACAGTAAAAAACCCTCGGCAAACCCAGATTTATGTAATTCACAAAATAATTCATCAAAACCACCACTTCGAAGGAGAAAGTACTTCATTAATCTAAAGACGTTAACTTGCTTTCAGGAAATGAATTAAACTAACAGAATTAAACATTGCTTCATCTACTTACTTAGAATCCCTACAGTGCAGAAGGAGACCATTCGGCCCATTAACCCTGTGCCAGCAAGAATCCCACCCAGGCTTTATTCTCATAACGCACACTTTATCCCACTAATCCCCCTGACACTAAGGGACAATTTAACATGGCCAATCCACCTAACCAGCACGTCTTTAGACTGTGGGAGGAAACCCACGCAGACATCGTCAGAACTTGTAAATTCCACACAGTATGCAACCATGCCACCACTGCTGACTTAATTTGCCTCTTTGCACATTTTTTCTTGTAATAAGCTTAATTTGAAATTTTAGCCTAAATAGAATGATCTTCTATGCATTGTTGTTTCTACTGAATAGAGCAGCAGTATGCAGCAGGCAAGCAAAAGGATATTTCAGTTCTCGAGACAGTGCAGAGGAGATTTATCAGAATAATTCCAAGGGTCAGAAGTTTTAGCTGCAAATTTGGAGAAATTGGGGTTCTCCTTGGACCAAAGGAGATTGAAGGAAGATTTGAAGTGTGGCAGATTTAGATAAATAAATTTGTTCCCATTGGATGATGTACAAGATTTTGGGCAAGAGATAGAAACATAGAAGAAAACTACAGCACAATACAGGCCCTTCGGCCCACAAGTTGTGCCGAACATGTCCCTACCTTAGAGATTACGAGGCTTACCTATAACCCTCAATCTTACTAAGTTCCATGTACTTATCTAAAAGTCTCTTAAAAGACCCTATCGAATCCGCCTCCACCACTGTTGCCAGCAGCCCATTCCAAGTAACCCACCACTCTCTGAGTGAAAAACTTACCCCTGACATCTCCTCCGTACCTATTCCCCAGCACCTTAAACCTGTGTCCTCTTGTGGCAACCACTTCAGCCCTGGGAAAAAGCCTCTGACTATCCACTCAATCAATACCTCTTATACACCTCAATCAAGTCACCCCTCATCCTTCGTCTCTCCAAGGAGAAAAGGCTGAGCTTTCTCAACCTATTCTCATAAGGCATGCTCCCCAATCCAGGCAATATCCTTATAAATCTCCTCTGCACTCTTTCTATGGCTTCCGCATCCTTCCTGTAATGAGGCAACCAGAACTAAGCGCAGTACTCCAAGTGAGGTCTGCCAGGGTCCTACACAGCTGCGACATTATCTCTCGACTCTTAAACTCAATTCCTCGACTGATGAAGGCCAGTACACCATACGCCTTCTTAACCACGGCTTCAACCTGCGCAGCTGCTTTGAGCGTCCTACGAACTTAGACCCCAAGATCCTTCTGATCTTCCACACTGCCAAGAGTCCTACCATTAATATTATATTCTGCCATCCTATTTGATCTGCCAAAATGAACCACTTCACACTTACCTGGGTTGAACTCCATCTGCCACTTCTCCACCCAGTCTTGCATTCTATCAATGTCTCGCTGCAACTTCTGACATCCCTCCACACTATCCACAACACCTCCAACCTTTGTCATCAGCAAACTTACCAACCCATCTCTCCACTTCCTCATCCAGGTCGTTTATAAAAATCACAAAGAGTAAGAGTCCCAGAACAGATCACTGGGGCAATCCACTGGTGACCAACCTCCATGCAGAATATGACCCATCTATAACCACTCTTTGCCTTCTGTGGGCAAGCCAGTTCTGGATCCACAAAGCAATGTCCCCTTGGATCCCATGCCCCCTCACTTTCTCGATAAGCCTTAAGATGTGAGGAACAATGATTTTTATGTAATAAGTGGTAATGGTCTAGAACTCTGCTCATAGTGATGTTGGAAGCAGAAACTATGAATGATTTCAAAAAGAAATGGGAGAGGCGCTTGAAGGAAATAAACCGTTCAGGGCTAAAGGGATCAGGCATGGAATTGGGACTGACCATTCTACAGAGAGTTTGTATTACCTGAATGGGTTAAACAGCCTCCTTCAGTTCCCGAATGATTCTGTGGCTCTGGTTCTTTCGCCAATGACTTTGAATCATTGTCCTCTGGTTCTCCACCCCCTCCACCAATGGAGGTAGTGTTCTCCCACTATTTACTCTGCCCTGACTCTCATGATTCTGAACACCTCCCGCACCCTCCCCCCCATCAAAGTTCCTCTGAATTTTCTCTTCTCTAAGACCAACTAGGTTTCTCCAATCTCTTCTCAGGACTGAATCCCGACATGATCTGCCCAAAACAAATCTACACTGCCTTTCCTTAATTAATCTACACTGACTGTTAATATTAGCCGAGATTATTGTTTTTAAAAGCTTTCTCACCATCAATATTAAACTAACCCGTTTGTAGTGCTGGGCTTATCTTTATATTATTTTTTGAACAAGGGTGTAACATTTGCAATTCCCCAGTCCTCTGGCACTACCCATTTCTGACAAGGTTTGGAAAATTACGGGCAATGCAATTTTGACCCTTACTGTTCTCAGTATCCCTGAATGCAAGTGATCTGGTCCTGGAGACTTATCAAATTAAATGCTGCCAGCTTTTTCATTAGCTTGAGTAGTGTACAGAGTATGCCACATGTGGTCCTCCCAATGTTCTGTTGATCCAAAGAAGCATCATAAACTGTAGAGTTCCATTTAAAAATAAGTAAACCTTGTCACAACATAATTCAGAACCCATGCTCAAGTCTGGCCACTGTTTCCAGTGGCAATGGCTGCAGCAATTTGGCTAAAATAAAACCCTCCAGGCTGAAGGCCTAGCTGCCACATATAGACTGATGCTCCAGTAACATGGTGCAGTATTGAACGAGACCAGGCATATAACTGAATTGATCAAGGACATGTATTTAGGCCAGTGTATTTCTCTTCCTTTTGCATTCATTCTTTACAGGTCTAATTTTATCAATCTTGACTCACAGATCATATTGTGTCTGTTGTATCACAGGGCAAAAGATGTATTAGTATGGGTGCTCATCTCATTAAAGCAATAATCAAAAATCTATGTAACCTTACCTGACAGGAGACCTGAACCAGAAACACAAGGTCTTTGGTATCAGCACCATTCCTGCTTGCATCACTCTGCTCCTCCGTCAGCGCCAGCTACACAAGGCCAAGGAATTGGGAAGGGGAGAAGGGGTAAAAGGGACAGAAAGATTTAAAAATACATATTAGTTTAAGGTCAAACAATTCATTAAATAATGCATGAGGGTCTGGCTCGTCACTGCTGACTCTGTAGTGTATTACGCTGGAGACAGTGTTAAACAAAGTGGAGGGGTGGGGGGGAGGAAGCTACAATCAGTGATGTCATTGCCAGTTGCCTAATACAAGCTCTCGTCAATCGGTGATTTCCAGCCAAACCCAATCTGTTTAAAAATGGATTGATCACTGCAGGAAGCTTCAGGTTCATACACAGATTCTGGTCCAAAGTGTTAACATATTAAATGTTCCATTTAAAAGCACACGCACACCATCCTTCCTGGACATAATAAAACACAGCAGACAATTAGCATAAAGAGAGGGTTCAGCCATTTATCTGCTACAAATGATTTCATGTCTTTTCCAATTCTGCCCCAGAGGAAACAAAGAGCGAGGACTTGTATGTAATTTGATAGAATTGAAACCTTTTTTCTGTGTCAATTCCACCCTCAGATCACCTTTGTGAGAATGGATCCGTTCTTTGCATTATTTGTGTAAGACAACCGTGACGGTTGTGACTCTCTTGCAAAACACAGAGCTTAATGAAGAAAAATGCATGAATCGCTTAAGTGCCCGTCCTTCTGATGATGTACATTTATTAGATAACAAGGCACTGAATGATCAAAGCAGAGTGTGCACTGAGCAGCACCCATTTCAAAGGGAGAATATCACTGCAGCCTCGCACTTACCCTTCCTAACAATGCTTTCCTCACAATATACAGACCAGCAGAAATTTAACAGCCCCTCTGAGTCATGTCCAGGCACAAGTTAAATGCTAGAACTGTACAGCAAGAAAAAACATCCATCCTCCGAATGCTAGTTTGAAAAGCTTGTTCAGTCAATCTGTAAAAATCCGTCGCCTGAATCGAGCACACCACACGGTGATCGTTCAGATTGTTTATAAGCTGAGCCGCTGAGCTCCCTGTTAACCCATTTCTGTACTGCCCATTTCATACTCAATTTGCTTGGCTAAGGCAGCTGCTCTGTAGTAGGAAGGGTCCCAGAGGACGAGGACCGACAGCATGGAGCACGGCAGCAGCCAAGAGCAACACAGGAGTACGTGCAGCAATGATGTGCCTGCCAGACATTTCACTGCTCAAAGCACTCAGTAGGGACATGAGCAGTTCATGTAAGAGTCTTTATCTCAAACATGACATTCACTCATTAAATAAAAACAATGCTTGGCTTCTGAGCAGCCATGCAGCAATGTTCAGACTGATTGTGTATGCTGGAAGCTCATTAGGGCTGGGCTATTGGACAGATTCCGAACTCTCGCATTATACATCCTTTTCAAACCAGAAGGTCAGAGCTTGGCTTAGTGCTGAACTTGCTACTCTAAATCATCCTTTTTTTTATTTCTCTTACTAGAGAGGACGAACTATTTCAATGGTACCAGTCAGAACTGAGGATTTTTCAAATGCTGTGCTTACATTGCTTTCAGTTTCTGGTAAGGGATTCCATGCTGGCTGTATGTTTCTCCTCCCCTATCCCGTATGCAAACTGTACATGACATTGAGCTCATCTTAACCTCTCACCAGTCATTCTCGCTACTTAAAGTAAAATGCAACACAGACTCTATGTCAGGACATGTACAAGCATTTCAAAATCAGGAGCTAACAGTCCAGTGTTGAAAGTTATATCAAACCAAAGTCGTGAAGAGCAAGGGCTAATGTGAATGGATGAGTAAAGACAGTCTTAAAGAAAATCAAACAAAATGTATCTTGCAGCTTTCATTTGCTTTGAGAATAGGAACAAGACATGGGACTGCAGGCAAGTTCATTAACCTTTTTGCATTGACGACAGGATCATTTCACAAATGAAATGGATAAACCAGCATGTTGTAAACACAGTGGGTGAAATGCCTTAAACACCATGTGATCATGTGTTCGGATATCTAGCAAAAAAAAGCCTTTTGCAGGAAAACATAATTTAAACAGTAATTGCCCTCTACAGGGTTAAACTCTGATACTGCGATATTTCTGAACCAGTGATGCATTTCACCCTTGAGGGGCGGAGAGGGGGATAAGTATTGTGCAACTTCACTAATAAAATTATTACGCTATCCCTTACTTCTAGCTGATGAAGCAGAGCCATCGCTCCTTGTGTATCACACAGCACCACACTATTGCCCAGGGAGATGAAACACAGTTATTTGGGAATCATATCCAGTAGAATTGGTCAAACATTTCCATTTGATCATCCAGCCAATAAGACCATGCAAGTTGATTTTAACAAAGTATATTCACAGTTTTTTTAAAATAAGGAGAACAGAATCTCTAGTCCAACCCCCGTTTCAAATCAAGAGAACCCACACACCAGTGGAACCTTTTACACTCTCCAGTGCATGTTCAGGTCAGCAGTACATCCATTCACATTTGTTTCAGCAATCTGTCACTGCTGTTAATCTGATCGCTGAACTCTGCGTCTCACCAATACTGACGGGAAAGGCAAACACAAAACCATCACATAAAAATTTTGTTGTAAAATGGCAAAAGCAATTAGAAACTGAATGTCTGCTGTTCCTGAGCCTGAAAGGCATATTTGGTTTTTTTTTAGATGACATATTCTTCATATTAACATAGCCCTCAGACTGGTAATTGAGGGCCTAAATTTGAATTTTAATACGTGATTTGTGTTCTTTGTGTAAGCTCTTCTGTGCAATATGGCATTCCCCAGAGTCACAGGGGTTTGACATTCACTGTATCTGCTGCTAATCTCAAACGTCATAAACAATAACAGCATCCTATGCACATGGCATTTTCCACTCTGTCCTTACCCAAAAGCCATCACACTGCCCTTCAGAAGGTGCATTTGAAAGTTTTTAGTCCCCAGGACAGAAGGCAATTTTCACCACTTACGCAAAAGAAACTGGAGATAGCTGCTAAGCCCTGGAGCTTGTTTGCTATTCAATTAGATCATCATTGATCTGCATTCATTTGCATTCTGTATTCCATTTGGCCACTTTAATTTTGTAATCTTTGATATTTTTATCTAACAATCTGAGTTTCGGAATTTTCAATTGGTCTCCCGCATTTTTTTTTTGAAAGGACGAAGGTGCGGATTTCCACTACCCTGATTTGATTTGATTTATTATTGTCACATGTATTAGTATACAGTGAAAAGTATTGTTTCTTGCGCAATATACAGGCAAAGCATACCATCCATAGAGAAGGAAATGAGAGAGTTAGTGTAACACTATGTGAGGTATGTCCATTCATTTTATTCCCTGATAGCAGCAGGGAAGAAGCTACTCTTGAGTCAGATGTTTCGTGGCCTCAGAATTTTGTATCTTTTTCCAAAAGAAAGAAAATGGACGACAGAATGTCCAGGATGCATGGGGTCCTTAATTATGCTGGCTGCTTTACGAGGCAGGGGCAAGCGCAGACAGAGTCAATGGATGGGAGGCTGGTTTGCATGATGGATTGGGCTACGTTGATGACCTTTTGTAATTTCTTATGGTCTTGTACAGAGGAGCACAGAAGAGGAGCAATACCAAGCTGTGATACAATCAGAAAAAATGCTTTCTATGGTGCATCTGTAAAAGTTGGTGAGAGTTGTAGCTGTGTGAGCATTTCCTCTGCATAAGGAAGTGCTTCTGCACAGCACCATGAAAGGCTGAGCTCTCATTTTAAAATTATGTTCCCTTGTTTTGGATCCCTTCACCAGAAGAAATAGTTTATTTCCATCTACCCAATTAAATACTTCAGGGCCTCATCCATCCATCCATCATATTGTTACTGGCCTCAGGCACTACTGTCTTTCTGAATTCAAAGTCCAACAAGATTTGACATTGGGCTCAGAGAAAAATCATGGACATTTAACAAAGCTTTCTCAGACCTAACAAAAGAGATAGGAAAAGGAATTTTAAAAAAATGTGGAAGTCAGGATGCAACAGCATACATGATCACAGGGTTAAAGGTGAAGACGTACAGAAGATCATAAGCACACATTTAAATACATTTCCAACATCTTGTTTTCCATCTGTTATTGATCTTCCCAATTCTTTCACTGCCACTGCTATTCATCATCTGCTCAGCACAATTTTCAGAATTCTTCCTCAACAAGTTCATGTTTGACATCAAAAGAGGCATATGTCATAATCTCCCTACCTCACACTGCATGATTTCTGTCAGCATCAATTCTGTGCCTAACCTCGCCCCCCCCCCCTTCCCCCCACCCCGTCTCCAACAGCTCTACACTCCTCCAGCTCCTACCCACTATGGAGTTGTAACCCAGCAACAGCAAGTGCCTTCAGGAAAGGAGCAGAGGAAATCAAGAAGAAAGTAGCAGAACTTCATTTCATGCACAGGAAAACAGAACCAAGCATTATACATAGTGTATGTCACGATGTACAAGGGTTGCCAACAGATCTCCAGTGTCTCACATATACACAAGGTCTCTCAGTGACCCACTTAGATTCTTCCCCACACCGACTTTTTGCATATACTTATTCACTTTTCTCCTATAAGCTGTAATCGATTCTGCTATCCACTGCCTTTCCACCCCCTTGTTGTTGGTCAGATATTCACAACATAACAACTCTATGTATAAAAGGTTCTGGCCTCTTTCTTCATTCTTCTGATGATGCTTTTAAATTGACTTACTGATTGACTAACCAGAGAAAATAGTTTTCCACTGAGTTAGCTTATAACTAAAATGATTCAACTGTCCATGATGCCAATTTTGCAAAGGTAAGCTTCAAGATCTCTTTCCTTTGAGGTTGAGCCACCTTTGAATAAATGGCACTAATTTTTTTTTATATATGGGTCTCTGTTCAGAACAGCACTGAAACGACAGCACAGTAAATCCAGATTATTATCAGCATGTTTGGTTCCCCCTTTACTCACGGTGTACTGTGCTTCAGTGGAAGGCAAAAAGAAAGAGGCATTTGAGTATGATACAGTAGGAGAGACAGAGATACCTTCTTCCCATCCCTTGCCTAATCACCAGGACTCAGCACAACATACTCTACTGGAAAGTGGCATTTCAGATCAAATTAAAGATTCCCAGGAGCCCAAGTCAATGTCACATCATCTTAGCCCAAAGTTACGTTCCCTTACCTGATACCTGACGTAAACCAAATGACTGTCAGTGAGTGAGTGTGAGAGAGGGAGAGAGAAATGTCTAACTGGAGAACATTACTAAGAGGCTGTCAGATTGTCAGCTTGAGCACAGCCTCTCAGGGTTCACCATGCCAGCCAGAGCAACCAGAACAGGAGAGTGAGGTCAGTCACAGCCATATGATTTCTGAGATAACTATCTTAGTTTCCAAAGCTTCAGATTTTACCTGAGAGTAGCAGATCAAAGTTGGGACTTTGACATTATTGACAAAGTAAAAGTCCACTGTTTCTTTGCAAGTCTGTGGCCTTGTTGGGTGTTCAGTAATTATCCTGCACAGGTGGAAAATGAACCACAAGCAAACCCTCAACTCAGATTAATTTTTCAACGGGCACCATCTCCCACTAAATGTTCCAGCCTCAAAATCAGAGCTTAGTACATCAACTAGCTTAGCAAGCACAGGAATCTGAGACACTTGACCATCTTCTGGGAACTAACTTCTAAAGCATGAAAATGTGCAGTTCTGACAGAGAAGGCGGGCAGTGAATTACAATCAGCACTGCTGAGAAACTGAACAGCTCCCTTATACTGAACACTCTGATTAACTCATACCTGCATAAAGATATGAGCCATGTCTGTAAATCTTTGTGATGATGAAGAACTGCTGCAGTCCATATGTACAGCAGCTATTCCTCTCACCAGCATGATAAGTCATTCAAATAACAGAAACAACAAAAAAACGTCAAAGTATTAACAAATGCGTACTGCATTACATTGCTTTATCTAGTGCCCCAACAGGCCTGTGTCAATCTGAATAATTAATGAGCTGGATAATTCTAAACGAGAAATGCAGCCATCTTCAGGGTGTGGAAAACTAACACACAGGTACAACAGCTGGAGAACCCCCCTACACATTCAACACAGGATCAAGGTGAAATCAGATCACCTCAAACTCCTCAGTGAAACAGAAAATGGTCAGGTTTCTCTCCACAATTGAATTCGCTCTCTGCGTCACAAGAAAGCAGGATGAAAACACAAGTTTTTATTTTACAGTTTCCATCTCTGCAGCATTTTAGTTACATGGGTAAGACGGGTATAGAGGGATATGGGCCAAAAGCGGACAATTGGGGCTCGCTAATGGTTTTAATTAGTGGTTAAAAAGGGCAGCTTGGACAAGTTGGGCCGGAAGGCCTATTTCCATGCTGTAAACCTCTATGACTCGCTATCAGTCTAATCAGAGACAATAGAAATCTTACAACACCAGGTTGAAGTCCAATAGGTTTACTTGTTAGCACAAGCCACAAGCTTTCAGAGTGCTGCTCGTTCATGAGGTGAACAGCACCTTCTTCAAGTGCTTACCCCAGTCGAACACTGGCATCTTCACATCATGGCTCTAATCAGGGAGGCAGGCATATTGTTGGAGATGTTTTTATTTCTTATTATTCTTTCATGATATGACTGTCGCTGGCTTGGCCAGGATTTATTGCTCATCTATAATTTCCCAAGAAGATAGTGGAGAGCCATCTTCTTGAACTGCTGCAGTTCATATGGTCCATGTACACCCACATTGCTGTTAGGGAGGAAATTCCAAATTTTGACTCAGCAAAAATGAAGGAATGGCGATATATTTCCGAGTCAAGATGGTGTGTAGTTTGGAGAGGGATCGGCAGGTGGCGTGTTTCCAAGTGTCTGCTGTTCCAGTCCTTCCAGGTGGTGGAGGTTGCAAGTTTGAAAGATTTTTTTGAAGAAGCCTGGGTGAGTTGCTGCAGTGCAGCTTCTGGATGATCCACACTTCTGCCACTGTACAAAGGTGGTGGTGATGATGTTAAAGGAGGTGAATGAGGTGCCATACAAGTTGCTTTATCCTGAATGATAAAGCTGCACTCGTCCAAGCGAGTGGAGAATATTTGATCATACTCAAACTTGGCCGTGTAGATTGTGGATAGGCTTTGGAAAAGAGTTCATTGCTGCAAAATTTCCAGTCTCCGATGTTCTCTTGTAGCCATGGCTAGGCCAGTTCAGTTTCTGGTCAATGGTAACCAGAACGTTGATGGTGATTCAGCATGACATTATTATTCAGCAATGCCATTGATTGTTAGATTCTCTCTTGTGGTAAATGTTACTTGCCACTTATCGGCGCAAGTCTAAACGTTGCCCAGATGTTGCTGCATATGGACACAGATTGCTTCAGTGTCTGAGGAATTGCGAATGATAAGGAACATTGTGCAGTCATCAGCAAAAATGCCCACTTTTGACCTTACGGTGAAGGGCAAGTCACTGATGAATCAGCTGAAGATATGGATAGTTTGGAGGGATATCAGAAGTTGCAGCGTGACATAGATAGGACGCAAGACTGGGCGGAGAAGTGGCAGGTGGACTTCAACCCGGATAAATGTGTGGTGGTACATTTTGGCAGGTCAAATGGGATGAAGGAATATAATATTAAGGGTAAGACTCTTAGCAGTGTGGAAGATCAGAAGGATCTTGGGGTCCGGGTTCATAGGACTTTCAAATCGGCTTCGCAGCTACAGGATGTGGTGGAGAAGGCGTATGGTGTACTGGCCTTCATCAATCGAGGAATTGAGTTCAGGAGTCGGGAGACAATGCTGCAGCTGTATAAGACCCTGGTCAGGCCCCACTTGGAGTATTGTGCTCAGTTCTGGTCACCTCATTACAGGAAGGATGTGGAAGTCATTGAAAGGGTGCAGAGGAGATCTACAAGGATATTGCCTGGATTGGGTGGCATGCACTCTGCACTCCCTCCAAGGCCAAAATATCCTTGCGTAAGTGCGGTGACCAAAACTGCACACAGCACTCTAGCTGCGGCCTTACCAGTGCCCTGTACAGCTGCAGCAAGACCTCCCTACTTTTATATTCAATCCCCCTCGCTATGAAGGCCAGCATCCCATTCGCCTTCCTGACCACCTGCTGCACCTGCAGGCTGGGTTTTTGTGACTCATGCACAAGGACCCCGAGATCCCTCTGCACCGTCGCATGCTGCAGTTTTTCGCCACGTAAGTAATAGTCCTTCCTACCATTATTCCTACCAAAGTGGACAACCTCACATTTGCCAACATTAAATTCCATTTGCCAGTTCCTGGCCCGTTCGCCCAGCCTATCTAGATCCTTCTGCAGACTCTCCACACCCTCCGTGCAATTTGCCTTTCCACCAATCTTGGTGCCATCAGCAAATTTCGACACCATACACTCGGTTCCCTCCTCCAGATCATCTATATAAATGGTGAATAGCTGAGGCCCCAGCACTGACCCCTGGGGCACTCCACTAGTCACCAACCGCCAATCCGAATAGCACCCATTGACCCCCCACTCTTTGCCTCCTATTTGACAGCCAATCATCTATCCACGCTAACACCCTACCCCCAACTCCATGCCCCCTGACCTTCTGCAATAACCTCTTGTGAGGCACCTTGTCAAACGCCTTCTGAAAATCAAGAAACACCACATCCACCGGCTCTCCTCTATCCACCGCCCTAAACACATCCTCATAGAACTCCAATAAATTTGTCAGACACGACTTCCCCTTAACGAAACCGTGCTGCATCTGCTCTACCAAACAATTCTCCTCAAGATGCCTCACTATTTTCTCCTTGATCAAGGATTCTAACATTTTTCCTACAACAGACATTAAACTAACCGGCCTATAATTCCCCGCCTTTTGCCTGCCACCCTTCTTAAACAACGGCGTAACATTAGCCGATTTCCAATCTTCCGGCACTTCCCCGGAATCCAGCGACGTTTGGAAAATAATCACCAAGGCATCCACTATCACCTCCGCCATTTCCTTCAGAACCCTTGGATGCATTCCATCCGGTCCTGGGGACTTGTCCACAATCAGTCCCTCCAGTCTGTCGAGCACCGCCTCTCTAGTAACCTGGGCAATTATAAGAAAGATGTCCTATGATTACCACCCCTCAATTTAAAGCTATGTCCCCTCATGTTAGCCATCATCATCCAAGGAAAAAGGCTCTCACTGTCCACCCTATCTAACCCTCTGATCATCGTACATGCCTCAATTAGGTCACCTCGTAACCTTCTTCTCTCCAATGAAAATAACCTCAAGTCCCTCAGCCTTTCCTCATAAGACCTTCCCACCATACCAGGCAACATCCTGGTAAACCTCCTCTGCACCCCTTCCAATGCCTCCACATCTTTCTTATAATGCGGCGACCAGAACTGTACGCAATACTCCAAGTGCGGCCGCACCAGAGTTTTGTACAGTTGCAACATGACCTCACGGCTCCGAAATTCAATCCCTCTACCAACAAAAGCTAACAAACCGTACGCCTTCTTAACAACCTTATCAACCTGGGTGCCAACTTTCAGGGAGCTATGCACATGTACACCGAGATCTCTCTGCTCGTCAACATTACTAAGAGTCCTTCCGTTAGCCCTATATTCTGTATTCCTGTTACTCTTACCAAAGTGAATCACCTCACACTTTTCCGCATTAAACTCCATTTGCCACCTCTCGGCCCAGCTCTGCAGCTTATCTATGTCCCTCTGTAAACTGTAACATCCATCCTCACTGTCTACAACTCCTCCGGCTTTGGCGTCATCAGCAAATTTACTAATCCATCCTTCTAAACCCTCATCTAGGTCATTTATAAAAATGACAAAAGCAGTGGCCCCAAAACAGATCCCTGAGGTACACCACTTGTAACTGCACTCCAGGTTGAATATTTCCCATCAACCACCACCCTCTGTCTTCTATCAGCTCGCCAATTCCTGATCCAAACTGCTAAATCACCCTCAATCCCATGCATCTGCATTTTCTGCAATAGCCTACCATGGGGAACCTTCTCAAATGCTTTACTAAAATCCATATACACCACGTCAACTGCCTTACCCTTATCCGCCTCTTTGCTCACCTTTTCAAAAAACTCGATAAGGTTTGTGAGGCACGACCTACCCTTCACAAAACCGTGTTGACTATCCCTAATCAATTTATTTCTCTCTAGACAATTATAAATCCTATCCCTTATAATTCTTTCCAATTGTCGCTGTGAATTTACATAACTGTGCAACAACCTATATTCTCGTCTTCCCTGCTGCTGCCAAAACCAAACAGCAGGCCCGCAGCACGAAAGTTTGCATACTGGAGTGTCGAATAGCTGTGAGATCACACAAGTCACCACACGAACATGAACAGGGCTTTCTCTTCAATGGCGCTCCTCAGTCTGGGTAATGGTAAGAGCATCAAATGAATGTTTTTTTTAAACAGAATTCCTTTCAATGGACTGGCTTTGAAGAATGAAAACATTTCTATAATCAAATTACTACTGAAAGAACTCTAGTTAGGACATTGCTCTGCAATTCACTGAACCTGCGCAACACAAATGATATGAGCACATGCGCCCCCAACATCCAGAGCACAGCAGTTGTGCAGATGGCTACAGACCAGCTACAAAACATATATTATTGACAGTAAATTTCAAAGTCCCGACAGTTTTATATGAAATTTGCAGCGAATTGTGGCAACTCTGCATATGCAAGTATTGAGAGGCTGTCTAATAGACAACACATGCCCTCAAAGTACACTTTCTATAGACAGTGAGCAATCACACATGTGCACAAAGATGCTGACACGCGCGCACACGCACAAAGATGCTGACGCGCGCACACGCACAAAGATGCTGACGCGCGCACACGCACAAAGATGCTGACGCGCGCACACGCACAAAGATGCTGACGCGCGCACACGCACAAAGATGCTGACGCGCGCACACGCACAAAGATGCTGTCACACGCGCACAGATACTGAGACACACACAGGCAGAGATACTGAGACACACACACGCAGAGATACTGAGACACACACACGCAGAGATACTGAGACACACACACACGCAGAGATACTGAGACACACACACGCAGAGATACTGAGACACACACACACGCAGAGATACTGAGACACACACACACGCAGAGATACTGAGACACACACACGCAGAGATACTGAGACACACACACACGCAGAGATACTGAGACACACACACGGGCAGAGATACTGAGACACACACACGGGCAGAGATACTGAGACACACACACGCAGAGATACTGAGACACACACACACAGAGATACTGAGACACACACACACGCAGAGATACTGAGACACACACACACGCAGAGATACTGAGACACACACACACGCAGAGATACTGAGACACACACACACGCAGAGATACTGAGACACACACACACGCAGAGATACTGAGACACACACACGGGCAGAGATACTGAGACACACACACGCAGAGATACTGAGACACACACACACACGCAGAGATACTGAGACACACACACACACGCAGAGATACTGAGACACACACACGGGCAGAGATACTGAGACACACACACGGGCAGAGATACTGAGACACACACACGGGCAGAGATACTGAGACACACACACACGCAGAGATACTGAGACACACACACGCAGAGATACTGAGACACACACACACGCAGAGATACTGAGACACACACACGCAGAGATACTGAGACACACACACACGCAGAGATACTGAGACACACACACACGCAGAGATACTGAGACACACACACGCAGAGATACTGAGACACACACACACGCAGAGATACTGAGACACACACACACGCAGAGATACTGAGACACACACACGGGCAGAGATACTGAGACACACACACGCAGAGATACTGAGACACACACACACGCAGAGATACTGAGACACACACACACGCAGAGATACTGAGACACACACACGCAGAGATACTGAGACACACACACACGCAGAGATACTGAGACACACACACATGCAGAGATACTGAGACACACACACGGGCAGAGATACTGAGACACACACACGCAGAGATACTGAGACACACACACACACACGCAGAGATACTGAGACACACACACACACGCAGAGATACTGAGACACACACACGGGCAGAGATACTGAGACACACACACGGGCAGAGATACTGAGACACACACACGGGCAGAGATACTGAGACACACACACACGCAGAGATACTGAGACACACACACGGGCAGAGATACTGAGACACACACACACGCAGAGATACTGAGACACACACACACGCAGAGATACTGAGACACACACACACGCAGAGATACTGAGACACACACACACACGCAGAGATACTGAGACACACACACACACGCAGAGATACTGAGACACACACACACACGCAGAGATACTGAGACACACACACACACGCAGAGATACTGAGACACACACACACACGCAGAGATACTGAGACACACACACACGCAGAGATACTGAGACACACACACGGGCAGAGATACTGAGACACACACACGCAGAGATACTGAGACACACACACACACGCAGAGATACTGAGACACACACACACGCAGAGATACTGAGACACACACACACGCAGAGATACTGAGGCACACAGACACTCACACACACAGACACTGAGACACACACATGAAATGAGACAGCAGGTTCTCCCTGCTCTTGGGCCAAGTGCTTCTCTCTCCGGAGATCTCATGTTTCAGCTGGAATGACCTCTTTGCTCTCCTGCAGAGTTATTTTGCCAATACGGAATGCCCCAGCACCTCTTGTGAATGTTCTCTGATAATGTGGTATGCGACTGAGATTAAATTTTACCTTCATTAGAAAAGTGTCAGTACTTCAGCAAAACCTCCAGTTAATGCTTCAGTCTCAGTTCCTGTGGGGGCAAGCCACTTGAAAATAACTCACGGTACTGGGATTTTCACTGTTGGAGAAACCGGATCCACTCCATACATATTTTTTAACATGCTCACTGAGACCATCACATTTTGTTCATGCTGAACAGCAATACCCTAATAGGACAATCTGGACTTGCATCTGTAGTTATATCTCAGTTCCTGCTGCCATACCACAAGCTTCAAACCACAGCTAGGAAGTAATCAGTTTTACTAAATCCAGGGAGACCAGGATGATTCATCACACACTAATGATACATAGACCACTTCAGTCACAGGATTCAATAATGAGGCAAAACTCAAAACACTTCAGTCAGAAGAAAACAAACTTCATATCAAATACATCACAAACATTCCTTTTTCACTTGGTCGCACCACGTGAAGCTGAGTGTCGAAGTTATTCAAACTGAAAAGCCAAAAACATTTAACGTCTGCACACATTGGCACTAACAGAAATGAGTTCCAAATACAGCAAATGTAGAACAGAGGGGACCAGCTGTTTGTTTCCAGCCTTCTCAGCACTGACATCAGATTTCTTGGATTTACAGCGTGTCCTTATCATTACAATTCTGGGTCTTGGAAAAGAACCAGTTCCAGTACAAGATGGTCCAATCAGCCTCAATTTTAACAATGTAGAGGACGACAACCTTCAGCATTGATATTACTGGAAAACTCTTCAAGGCCATTCATAGCAGTGGGAGGGTGGGGCTGACAGATCCAATTGGGATTGGGAGGAATTACAGGAAAGAACGGGGAGTTAAAGAGGGAGATTTTATGAGGGTTTTGAAGGTGGAGAGAGTTGTAACAAAGCAGAGGGGTTGAGGAAAAGAATTGCAAGCTGCAGAGCTCTAGTGCCTGAAAGTTTTGTCATCAATAGCATTTCAGGCAGAAACTGACAAAGGGAAGCCATATCAGTACCAGTGGGCCGCGCTCCAAAGAGTGGAGGGGGTGATCTGTGACATAGTCCTGAAGACTTCATTAACTTGGTCAAACAGGTAGGAAGGCATGGATGAGGCAATAGGTGAGTGGGATACAATTCGAAGCAGATCTGGGGGAGTTGGAGTTGATGTTGCAAACACGTTGGAGTTTTTGAGCTTGAAGACAATATCATGAGTATTGATCTGAATAAACAAGCAATATGGCCCTGTGAAGTTTAGAACATAGAACATTACAGCGCAGTACAGGCCCTTTGGCCCTTGGTGTTGCGCCGACCAGTGGAACCAATCAAATGACCCTCTAACCTAAACTATTCCAATGCTATCCATATGCCTGTCCACTGACCATTTGAATGCCCTTAAAGTTGGTGAGTCCACAACTGCTGCAGGCAGGGCATTCCATGCCCTTACTACCCTCTGAGCAAAGAACCTACTTCTGACATCCGTCCTATAATTACCACCCCTTAATTTAAAGCTACATCCCCTCGTGTTAGCCATCACCATCCGAGGAAAAAGGCTCTCAAAAAGGTTTAAACTAGCTCAAAGTAACAGCACAGCTTCACCCAAACAAGCTGACACCCAGGAGCAGTAGTAGTTCACTTGATGCTGGATGGCCCAGCCACAGTGGTGAAGTTAAGGGTGTGGTAAAAGAGTGAAGTGTTTTTAAATAATGCCACAAACGGTGTATACAAGGTATGAGGCTAGGAGAGAGCTAATTGCAGAATTTTCAAGTTTGCCTGAAGTGATTGAGCAAACACAGGAGAATCTGCAGATAAGAAGCATAACAGCACTGAGAGTGGTGGAGCACTCATTGCAGGAGACAGGAGATGGGTACATAGCTTGAATTTGCTTCAGGTCTTCAAATGAGGCTTTGAGAGACTTCCCTAAATTCCTCAGGGGACCATAGGAACACTCGAATGGATAGTTTCAGTATTGGTGGCATTCTGCTTGATGCTGCTAGGATTTTTAAGCTGTCAAGTTCCTATCTGAGGAGGAAGTCAATTTCCACTGGATCAATAGTTACCCGATAAAGCGATTGTGGTAATCTGCCAAGTTTAAATATAGAGTGTAGTGCAGATTGGTGATATCAAAGGCATTACTAACATCTTTTGATTCAGTGATAATGCACTTCACTAAGGAGTGCGAACAGTTTGTGTCCATCATAAAATCAGAGAACACAGAAGACAGCCACTCAGCCTCGTGTCTGTACCGACCTTATGAAACAGCTATCAAATTAGTCACATTACCCATACTGCCCAACAGCCCTGCAAATTTCAGCTTTAAAATT
Organism: Carcharhinus amblyrhynchos; assembly: GCF_965287045.1. Classification (NCBI taxonomy): domain Eukaryota; kingdom Metazoa; phylum Chordata; class Chondrichthyes; order Carcharhiniformes; family Carcharhinidae; genus Carcharhinus; species Carcharhinus amblyrhynchos. Next base: position 33,447,293 of record NC_137352.1, read on the forward strand.
ACACATCCAATTCCCTTTTAAATTCACTTGATGTTGTAGCAAATCACTGATGTCGCAGGACCATGCAGGGCCGATGCTTGCTCAGCAAGGTCTGGACTTGGCTGAATGTCGCAGCTCCCTGTGTTGGTCTGTCTTATTCCAAACATCGTACAGCCACTTCTTACAAATGTGTCTCTCTTGAATCCAAAGAAAATGTGAGATGCTGTCATAGGATGTTTGAGCAGCAAACATTTACTATAACGGTTGTGTAGGTGATCATCACTAGAATATTGGATTTTGCATAGTATGTAAAACATTTGGTAGATATTCTGACCTACTTAATCTGTTTTGGGTTAGTGCTGCAGGATGCGCATAATGCCAAGAATACTGGCAGGCAAATTATCTGAGTAGAAAATTCAGTGAAAGGTCATTGGTTTTTACTGCGTTTTATTTTCTAATTGGCCTAATGTGAACAGAGGACTGATTGGATGATGTTATTACCATATTGCCTGAGAGAAGACCTTGCTTTCATATATTCATTACTGCATGTACAACTCTGATAGTGAATAGACATTTCAATTGTAGGTCCTGGAGGAGAATGAACTGTTCAATTTAGTCCCATTTTCAAACAGCAGGGATAGACAATAGAAGATAAAACACCAAAGGTCAGAAAGCACATGTAGACATATAATTGATCTGAGAACTTCCACACGCTAGCTGGAATTCTGCTGGAAAACACACATTGGCACTAGTTTATTCAAGGACCGAGTAGAATTCATCCTCTTTTCTGGACATAACATCCTGTACAACAACAGGAGGCAGCTCAAATCTTATCAAATTGCATCCGTCTTTAAAATGTAGGCAACGTATAAGACAGATCACACTTAAAAGATGCAAGGGTGCAGTAAAAAACTGGAAATGCTGCCATCTAGGGATAGTCATGATGTGGAGATGCCAGCGTTGGACTGGGGTAAACACAGTAAGAGTCTCACAACACCAGGTTGAAGTCCAACAGGTTTATTTGGTAGCAAACACGACAAGCTTTCGGAATTTGTCCCTTCATCAGGACTCACCTGACGAAGGGACAAACCTCGAAAGCTAGTGGCGTTTACTACCAAATAAACCTGTTGGGACTTCTTACTGTATCTAGGGATAGAGCAGCCCATTCTGAGCAGTAAAAGTTAAGACTAATAAATATTGTTGGCCAGTAGAGGGCAGCCATTTCACTTCATTTCAACGGGCAGAATTTACAGCAGCCTGTTGCAGGGGGGAACATGGCTTCTGGCCCCACTTAATCAAGGCAATCACCATCATCCCCTCCTGGGATTAAGTCAGGAGGGAAGAAGGGGGAATGTCACTTGGTATGCTGGAAAAAAAAACACCTCACTGACCTTGCCTCAGACTCCCCTTCTTCCCCATCTCTTCCTTACTCACCTGAGTCCAGGGACCCAGCAATGATCCGTGGTAAAGTCCCTGGACTATTACCAACAGTAACCACTGTCCTTGGCAATGGAGAGCTGCCAGTGTTCATTGGCCAGCAGTTCTCAGCAGGTAGCGGGGGGGGGTTTCCTGAATCCCGGGGAAAGCACAATATTAATCAGCTGGCAAGCCTGATAGCTGCTTAGTTTGATCTGGTTTCCCCCTAGAAGCAAAAGGGGCTTTCCACCAGTTCTCGCGTCAATTATATTAAATTTTGTCCATCGTCTCTTTGACATGTTCCTCAATCCAATATCCAGCTGTTAAGTGCTTTTCACAAACAGGTGGTAAGCATGTCCAAGAGATCAATGTGGTTTATTGTGCATTTGGAACTGAAGAGTGAAATAAAACTTTGTTGATGGTGCCAAACTGATCAAGAACTTCAAGCTTTAGGTGTCCAGATCACCAACAACATGTCCTGGTTTCCCCATGCCAACACTACAGTTAAGAAAGCCCACCAATGCCTCTACTTTCTCAGGAGGCTAAAGAAATTTGGCACCAGTTTCTACAGATGCACCACAGAAAGCATTCTTTCTGAAAATGATAGATGAGGGAAAGGCAGTGGATGTTATATACATGGACTTCAGTTAGGCCTTTGACAAAGCACCTGACGGTATATTGGTATGAAAGGTGAAGTTACATGGGATCAGAAGAAAGCTGGCAAGAACTGGTTTGACAATACAAGACAAAGGGTAGCAATAGAGGGCGGTTTTTCTGAATGGAAGGTGTGACTAACAGTGTTCCACAGAGATCAATTCTGGGACCTTTGTTATTTGTAATATATATAAATGATTGGGAGGAAAATGTCGCTGGTCTGATTAGAAATTGGCAGACAACACAAAAATTGGTGGATTGCGAATAGAACATAAGAACATAAGAAATAGGAGCAGGAGTAGGCCATCTAGCCCTTCGAGCCTGCCCCGCCATTCAATAAGATCATGGCTGATCTGTCGTGGCTCAGTTCCACATTCCCGCCCTCTCCCCATAACCCTTAATCCCCTCGCTTATCAAAAACCCATCAACCCGCGTCTTAAAAATATTTAGCGAGGCAGCCTCCACCACTTCAATGGGCAGAGAATTCCAGAGATTCACCACCCTTTGAGTGAAGAAGTTCTTCCTCAACTCCGTTCTAAACCGCCCCCCTTTATCTTGAGGCTGTGCCCCCTAGTCCTACTGTCCTTTCTAAGCGGGGAGAGTCTCTCCACCTCTATCCTATCCATCCCATTCATCATCTTATATGTCTCAATGAGATTTCCCCTCATTCTTCTAAACTCTAAAGAGTACAAGCCTAGTTTATTCAGCCTCTCCTCATAGCTCAAGCCCCTCAACTCCGGTATCAGCCGAGTAAACCTCCTCTGCACTCCCTCAGTGAAGAGTATTGAATAGTGAATATTGAATAGTGAGTATTGAACAGTGAATAGTGAAGAGTATTGTCAGAGGATACAGCAAGATGTAAACCAGTTGGAGACTTGGGTGGAGAAATGGCAAATGGAGTTTAGTTCGGACAAGAGTGAGATAATGCATTTTGGAAGCTCCAATACATGTAGGAATTGTACAGTAAATGGTAGAACCCTTTGGAGTATTGACAGGCAGAGAGATCTGGGCATACATGTCCACCGATCACTGAAAGTGGCAACCCATTTGGATAAGGTAGCCAAGAAATCAGACGGCTGCTTGCCTTCAGTGGTTGGGACATTTGAGTACAAAAATTGGCAGTCATGCTGCAGCTGTACAGAACCTTAGTTAGGCCTTGTTTAGAATGTTGTGCACAATTCTGGTCGCCACACCACCAGAAGGACGTGGATGCTTTGGAGAGGGTACAGAAGAGGTTTACCAGGATGTTGCCTGGTCTGGAGGGTATTAGCTATGAGCAGAGATTAGATAAACTTGGTTTGTTCTCACTGGAGTGACAGAGTTTGAGAGGTTGGGGTGTGGAACACACTGCCTGCTGTGATAGTGGAGTCGGACACTTTAGGAACTTTCAAGCGGTTATTGGATAGGCGCACCAGAACGATAGGGAGGGGATAGCTTGATCTTGGGATTGGACATAGCTTGGCACAACATTGAGGGCCGAAGGGCTTGTACAGTGCTGTAATGTTCTACATTCTAGGTTCTAACTTGGGGAACTGTGCTGGCACAGACACCTATCATTTAATGTGGACAAATGTTAAATCTTTAAGATTGGCAACGGGTGACACGTGACAAGATACTGGCAATATTGTACAGGATGCGGCACAGAGAAGAATTTGGAGGTACTGATGAGGCCATTAGCACAGTGTAGGCAGCAATGAATAAAGCAAATAGAACCTTGAGTGACAGAATCAGAGGAATATACAAATTTCAGGCAATGATTCTCTGTGGACAGATTCCTTGCCCAGCCCAACAAAGTGCAACTGCAGGGAGCTACAGCTAAGCACTTGAACAACAGAGAGAGGCTGAGGGAACTGCAAATGGTAACACTGAATGGGAAGAACTCACAGGATTCAAGATCCTGAAGGATAAAGGCAAAATATATATCAGCATGGAAAATGTACAACTAGGGAACATAGCCTCAAACTTAGAGAATCTGGACGTATTTTATAAATATATGTCAGGGAGATTATAGGTCTAAATGCGTCAACGAGTTGAAAGTCAAGAAGTCCCAAACATTTGAGAGTGGAATAAAGGATTGCCATTTGATTTTCCAGGCACTGTGGCCAGGCTAATGTCTGTAAAAGCTTTATCTAATCCTATATAATCCAATACTCTTGTGTCACATCCACATGCCCTGCAGCCTCATCAGCTCACCTTGCATTGCTCTGCTAATTGAGATATAGCAGCTGACTCCCCCTCCCCGTACCCATGTTGAAATACAGCTAAATTAATTTCACCAATCTGAACAACGCCCTCCCAGCACTTGACCCCTCACTCCCCAACAAGTGGACTCTCTCACATGTCCAAAGTTTCTGCCAAGTGCTTTCTTTCACTTGCAGTACCTACCACTTCTGCTTATCCTACACCCAACCTCTACCTTCTCAATTCATCACAACCTTGTTACTGAACTGCTAGTACATTATTATAAACAGTTTTTCCACAGGAAGGTTGACATTGTGATACAGGACATAAGTTAACTAAAGTAGAAGAATGGCAGGAGGGGAAGCAATTATGATGGAGGTGGTACAAACTTGTCACGATTGAATAACAGCCATTCTCCCAAACATGTTACAGTGTAAGCTGCTCATTACGTGTACACGCTATTAAGGGTTTTGGACATTCAAGTATCAGTTACTGCAATTCAAATAGATTTTTAAATGCTTACTATACCAGAAAGAAGGTTTGATTTGAAATGCCAGAAAGCAAAGCCTTTTCAGTTATGGTTTTCAGAATCCAACAGATGGCAGCTCTGTGGGACAGTGAGTTTCATAATATCCTTTACTCTGCTGGCTGCACACTGTCTTCTCTCTCTCTCTCCCAGCTACCAAGCTCCTAAATAAGTTCAGGTTTAGGTCATTTGAATCCAGTTCTACTGGATCCAACAGAAAACTCCTTCTAATTCTGAACTCAGCTGGCATTTATTAGAGGAAAGATCCGTAACAAAAGAATACTCAGCCTACACTCAATGAACCTGTGATGGTTCTGCCAGGATCTACTCTGGACGTCTATGAAGACATACTGGCTGATTACAATCTCTATTACAGCATAACAGCTATAAATTGCACTGCCATACATAAGGTATGATAACATCAAGTTATGATACAATGTGGGATAACATTGCTGTATAACGATAGTGGGGGATGCTAATATGACCATCTTATGGTACAGTGTGGTATATACAGAAAAAGCGCCACTCACCTGTATGCTGCCAAAGTCAACATTCTCATAGTGGAAATGTGCACACTCAGCCAGTTTGGGGAAGTGACCTTTAGTGAATGCCAACCTGTAACATGGAGAGGAACACCTGCATTAGTGTTAATCTTCATTTTCATCATTAACAACTCACACTTATATGGTGCTGGTAACAGTTGCAATAACGTGCGCCTGTTCAGCTAAAATCAGTTCACTTCAATCCAGGGAGAAGATTTTTGTCCATTGTCACTCCCAGAAAATGATGGGATGGCAGGAGAGATGGCAACACAATTCTTCCCCACCCACCACCCATAACTATTAGGGTCTGGCATCACCAATCATTTCCTTCCTGCATTCTCCCTTCCCTGGCCCTGTGAGGAGCTGCCACCTAAGGTTATTGAAATCCAGAATTTGAACTCAGCTTTAAAAATCTGACAGTAATCAAAAATTGGTATCATACAATTGGGTTGCTGTAAAAACCCAACTGATTCACCGGTCTGTTGTCTTTACTCTCTCAGGTCTTTAAGTGACTCCAGTCCCACTCTTAATCACTCAATGAAATTGCCAAACAGATTACATGCCGTGTTTCATGGAGACCCACCAACATCTTCTCAGAGCATCTAGCCAAGGACAATGAATGCCAGCAACACCTATATCCTGAGAATAGATAGCATGGTACAATAGCCTCAAATTTGGCAAATAAATGCAGAAGGCTTTGTAGAGGCTTTCCCCTAATGATCCAAGGTTCAATTTCTCTTAATGAATAAACCCTGGAGAATCAGTAAAGAACAGTAAGGCAAGAAATTAAACTCTTCAAATAAGTGTTCTCAAGGGCTTGGTGTATTGGGTCAGAAGTTGCCACTTTGCCCCTGTGCCCAAGCCCAGCCCAGGCGGAGGGGAATGGAGTTCCTTCAGGCTTATGTGAACTATTTGGCCAGTTTTCATGTATTTCGTAGTGGATTCATAGCATAAAATTGAACACCATTTGGCAGTGGTTGACATTCATAGAATCACAATAGTATAGGGGAGGAGGCAGCTTTTGGATTTATTGAGTCTGTATCAGCTCTTTTGTCGCATTCCCCTACCCTTTTTCCATGTCCTTGCAATATTTTCTCCTTCAAATATGAAGGAACTTCTCTTTTGAAGGCTGCTATTTAATCAGTATTTACTCCTCGGACAGAAAGCGTATCCTAGATCCTGACCATATATTGCATTAAATACCTTTCCTCTAACCGTCTCTACTTCTTTTGACAATCACATTAAATCTGTGCCCTCAAGCTGTTTACTCTTCATTTTTTTTGTTAAATGGTTGCAGAGTGGTACAAAAAGGAGTGCAGCATAAACTGAATGCAAAAGTTATGAATTTGGTCAGATTCCAAATTCAGTGCAGAGGAAGGAGTAGTAGTAATGCCTCTTACAAGCTTGAGACAGTAGTTATTTAAAATTTTGTCCAGCGTTTCCATGGTGTAAGTTAGTGCACAGGAAAAACATCTTACAACAAACTTAGAAGTAGATATCAAAATATAAATAAATTTGATTAAGATATGACAGAGCAGGTTGTGTATCAGCGTTGCTGTGTTGGGAGGCTTTGTGGGCAGCAAGGCACTAAGTGAATAGAAGGTATTTCTGCCTTGATATATCATTGATCTATCTATTGATGAATTGGAGACACATAACGAGTGGGGAGCAGTTTCTGGATAGTTTGTTCTGTTCCAGTCGCACATTGTGTAGAGATGCAAATTCAGAACAGGATTAATGTGACCAATAGTGTAAGCGGTACCCAATAAGATAAAGAGTGAGAATCCATAAAAATTGTTCAACTTCAACAGTTAAAACGTTAGCAGTGAGAATAGTACATTTCAGAAGTGTGGAGAATTTCCTGAGTGTGCTGGGGTAGATTTCTGTTCCAGAACCAATAAGGTGGCATTCCATATTAAATTCAGTAATCAGCCAGATTTAGTTGATAGCTTAATAGTACATGAAAATTTAGCTAATAGCAATCGCAATATGATTAAATGCAAAGTAATGGTTGACAGGCAGAAATATGAAGCAGTTATTAAGGTTCCAGATTTGAGCAAGATTGACTTCAATGAAATGAGACAGGAACAACTATAAACTGAGCAAATCCGTTAATGAGTAAAATGACAGGGAATCAGTGGGAAGTGTTCAAAAATAATTTATTTGGTTTATAGCCTGAAGGGCAAGAATGTTACTTGCCAAAGAAATCAGCCAATGGAGGAAAGAAAGGCAAGGAACAACATTAAACTAAAAATGACATATTAAACGCATAGATATCAGAGATGCTGCCAAATGGAAAAAGCACAAAGAACAGCAATGAGTGACAAAGTAATAGTAATAGTTGTAAAAAGGGAGCTTGAAAAGCAGCCAACTTCCAAATCAACAAAAATCTTTACAATTCTGTTTGGATAGAAAGGGTGGTCAGAAACAATGTAGACTCCTGAGAAACTGATAATGGTGATATTATCAATGAAGCTAACAATTTGACTTTGCACTAGTATTTGCAGTAGAGGAAGAGGTCAAAATGCTTAAGGAAACTAATATTGAGCCAGTGGCAGAGTCAAAACTAATGTAAACAAAATAACAGTAACGAAGAAAATAACTGCACTAAAGACTGACAAATCCCCAAGATCAGATGGTTTCCATCCCAGCATTTGAAAGGAAGTGGGTAAGGACATTGGAAAAATTATAGTTAGGCCATTTGCAAAGTTCTCTCAATTTCAATTTGAAAATTGCATCTGTTATTCCGCTTTTTTAAAAAATATCTCTATAACCAAACCTTGGCTTAAGGAGGGGCAAAAATGGCAACACAACAACCCTGAATATAGAGTCTTCAGGTAGGATATAGAAGGGGATAAAAAGGTGGGGGCTAAAAAATAGGTTAAAGAATGAATTACAGCTGTGAGGAGGGATGTAAATGAAGCTATATGATATTGAACTCAGAAATACAAAAGAGGCAGTCACACTGCTTGGACTGTACTATATGGAAGGGAGTTAGAAGAGCAAATGTGCAGACATATTTCTGAGTGCAAACATAATAGGGCAGTAATCGCTGGGGACTTTGGCTATCCTAATATCAATTGGGATACAACAGTGTGAAGGGCACAGATCATGCATTCAATTGCATTCAAGGCAACATTTTAACCATATGTCACAACCTCAACAAGAGAGGGTGCAATTCAAGATTTGCTCTTAGGAAATGAAGCTGGGCAAGTGGATGAAGTAGCAATGGGGGATCATTTTGTAGGTTGTGACCATAATTTTTAGTCAGTGACGCAAATTTGTGATTCCTCTTTGGTCATGGGAAAGTATCAGATGACTGGAAGACAGCTAATGTGGTTCCACTTTTCAAAAAGGGTGGTAGAGGTGAACCAGGAAATTACAGACCAGTGATTTGAATGATTGATGCTTTTTGAAGCGATGACAGGGGAATGTCAATAATTGTTATTTTTCTAGACTTCCAGTAAGCATATCATAAGAGACTGTTGTGGAGTCCAGGACTAAGGGGGGGGTATTGTCCAAGCTCCAAACCTCTTAGTGGTGAAATTAAGAAACACTTGTACACACAAAAGATGCTAGAAGTTTGGAACACTCTTCCTCGAACAGCTATTAATATTAGATCAATTATAATGTGAAATGTAAGACCGACAGACTTTTGTCAACCAAAGGGTTATAGGATGAAGGAGAATGTATCAAGTTAGGCCACAGATCACGCTCAAGGGGCGAATGGTCATCATTGTGTTTTGGTGAACTTCACTTGCCATGTGTCTGCCCATTGCACCAACACGTACCCACACATTTCCAAATTTTACGTCATTTGTAGGCTTTGAGATTATGCCCCACACCCTTACTTCATTGACACTAATGCACATCAGCAACAGCAATAGTCCTGGTACTGAATCTTGACGAATTCAAATTATAGATCTCTTCAGTTTGACAAACAACTATTCACCATAGCACTTTGTTATATCCCTGAGCCAATTTTCTATCCTATGCTGCTACTGCCCCTTATATTGGATGGGCTTCAATTTTGCTAAAGAGCTTAAAAATGTGTCCTTTGTTAAAAGTGTTTTAAAAGTCCATATGCACATCAATCAGAACGCCTCATCCATGCTCTCTGCTGCCTCATCAAAGAACTCAATCAAGTTAGTCAAACATGATTTTCCCTGAAATTTATACCTGTTCCTCCTTCATTTGTTTCCCAAATTGCTGTTAATTTCCTGCTGGATTAATCTGTTGAAAGCTGACGCACCAAAATTTATTTTAAAATTCATTCAAAGGATGTGGGCATTTGCTGGCTAGGCCAGCATTTATTGCAAATGCTTGATTATCAGTAAGGATAGGCAATAACACCTACACCACGATCAGCCTCAACACCGGTGCCTCACAGGCTGTGTTCTCAGCCCCCTACTATACTCCTTATACACCTATGACTGTGTGGCCAGGCTCCCCTCCAACTTGATTTTCAAGTTTTCTGACGACACCACCATAGTGGGTCGGATCTCAAACAATGACAAGACAGAGTACAGGAATGAGATAGAGAATCTGGAGAACTGGTGCAGCAACAGTAATCTCTCCCTCAATGTCAACAAGACAATGGAGTTGTCATCGACTTCAGGAAGCGTAGTGGAGAACATGACTGACTACATCAACAGGGACGAAGTAGAAATGGTTGAGAACTTCATGTTTTCCAGTGTCCAGATCACCAACAACCTATCCTGGTACCCCCATAGTGACACTATAGTTAAGAAAGCCCACCAATGCCTCTACTTTCTCAGAAGACCAAGGAAATTTGGTATGAAAGCTACAACTCTCACCAACTTTTACAGATGCACCACAGAAAGCATTCTTTCTGGTTGGTATGGCTCCTGCTCTGCCCAAGGCCGCAAGAAATTACAAAAGGTCGTGAATGTAGCCCAATTCTTCAAACCAGCCTCCCATCCATTGACTCTGTCTACACTTCCCACTGCCTCAGAAAAGCAGCTGGTATAATTAAGGACTTCATGCACCCCAGACATTCTGTCTTCCACCTCTTCCGTCAGGAAAAAGATACAAAAGGTTAAGTACCAACCAACTCAAGAACAACTTCTTCCCTGCTGCCTTTTGAATGGACTTGCCTTGCGTTAATTTAATCTTTTTCTGCACCCTAATTATAACACTACATTCTGCTCCTTTCTTTCTCTATGAACGGTATGCTTTGTCTATATAACATGCAAGAAACAATACTTTTCACTGTATACTAATACATGACAATAATAAATCAAATCAAATTATTCTTGAGAAGTTGCCTTCTTAATCGCTGCAGGGCATGTAATGTAGGTTCACGCAAAGTGCTGTTAAGGAGGGAGTTACAGAATTTTGACCCAGTAACAGTGAAGAAATGGCGATATATTTCAAGTCAGGATTGTCAGTTGCATGGAAGGAAACTTCCAAGTGGTAATGTTCCCATGTCTGCTGCCTTTGTCCTTCTTGATGGTAGTAGTCGTGAGTTTGGAAGGTGCTATTCAAAGGAGCTTTGCTGAGTTCCAGCAGTGCATCTTGTAGATGGTGCACACTGTTACCACTGTGTGTCAGTGGAGGAGCGAGTGAATAATTACGGATGGGGAGCCAATTAAGCAGACCATTTTATTTTAAGTTTAAGTATTAGTGTCACAAGTAGGCTTACATTAATACTGCAATGAAGTTACTGTGAAAATCAGGTAGTTGCCACATTTCAGCACTTATTCAGGCACACTGAGGGAGAATTTAGCATGGCCAATGCACTTAACAAGCATGTATTTCAGAAAGCGGGAAGAAACCAAAACACCCTGAGAAAACCCACGCAGACAAGGGGAGAGCATGCAGTCACCGCACAGACAATGACCCAAGCTAGGAATGAAACCTGGGTTCCTGGCGCTGAGAGGCAGCGGTGCTAACCACTGTGCCACCCTGTCTTAGATGCTGTCAAGATTCTTGAGTGTTGTTTGAGGTGTACTCATGCAGGCAATTGGAGAACAATCCATCACACTTCTGACTTGTGTCCTGTAGATGGTGGACAGGCTTTGGGCAGTCAGAAGGTAAGTGAGTTACACACTGCAGAATTCCCAACACTTGACCTGCTCTTGTAGCTACAGTATTTACAGTCCAGTTCAGTTTCAGGCGAGTGGTTTTTCAAAAGATGTTGTGATGATAGTAGTGCATTTAATCTAGATATAAACATATTTTTTAATGTTTGAGGGGAATGTTTAAAAATTCAGTTTTAGGCAATGGGCAGTCGGTTTTTCTGGTGGGAATGCAACTCAGATACCAGGAGAGCAAGTGCTATGGTATGTAGAGTTAATAGACATTTGTTTACTTACGTTCCCCTGGGGTTTCTTATTAGAGTGATTGACAGAGTTATGTGGTGATGTGGTTTGTGTGCAGTTCTAGATCTGGAGAAGAGAGAGAAAAAAGCTTTTGCAGAAGACAGTTGCGTTTGCAGCTGAAGCCTGGTTGAAGTTAGCAGGATTTTTCAGGCTTCTGAAACTCTATCTCTCTGAAAGTCTCAAGACTACATACACTCATTATAGCAAGTATCTTTAAAGATACTAACTGTATTTAAAGAGGTATTTACATCCATATGAGGAATGTTGCTTACTTGGAACTACACCGGTGATAAGTTAGAAATTAAAGTTGTTTCCTTTCATTTTTAAATATTGTTCAAATATTAATAGTTAAGCTGCTTCATTTGTTTGAGTTATATTTAAAATGTGTTATGAAATAAAGTTAGTTTTATTAGAAAAGGATCCCTACTTTATCAGTGGAATAATTCCTGGAAGTGAGTATCCTTTCCTCACATTTATGTCAAAATAGAAAAATTGTTGGGGTCTAATCTGGCTTCATAATATACCCTGGGCTACTGGTCTAGAATCCCAATAATGGTAATAGTGGAGGATTCAGCGATGATAACATTATTAAATATCAATAGGTAATGGTTAGATTTACTTTTGTTGGAGATGGCCATTGCTTGACAATTGTGTGGTGCGAATATTACTTGTGACTGATCAGCATTTGGATATGGACAGCTTCAGAACCTGACAAGTTGTGAATAGTGCTGAACATTATGAAATTATCACTGAACATTGCCATTTCTGACTTCATGATGAAAGGAAGGCCGTTGATGAAGCAGCTGAAGATAGTTAGGTCTCGGACAACTAACTTGCCTTCAATTGCTGATACAATTTATCCTTCTTGCCTCTTTTGGAATAATCCCACTTAAGAGGTCACAGGATGGGAGTAAATTTACAATGCTGTGGAAGACCCTCCTGTGAGGTTAGCCAGAATCATATTGTTTTGGCAAAACAGGGGAAATTTTACTTCACCTCATTAAACATACTTGACACTAACACAGTGTCCCAGTGACATAAAAGAACCCATGGCACTATCTGGAAGATGAAGAAGTATTATCCCTGGTATGTTAACCAATATTTGTCCCTCCAGCTACAGATGAGTCAACGATCATGTAAAAAAATATATTTTGTTCGTTATCACACTGCTACTTATGGGAGCTTGCTGTGTGTAAACTGGCTATTGTGCTTCCTATGTTGTAAGAGTGAATATACTTCAAAAGGCCGTAAAGCACCACCAGACATGCTTTGATTTTCAAAAGTGAAAGACAAATGCAAGTCTTCCTTCCTTTCTTTTTCCACCACAAATATTCTACAGCCTGCTGAGCATCAAAATCCATACAGAATGACTTTTTAACAGATCACTGAACCTGTACTTACATCAACAAAATCTAACTAGCTAAAAGGACTATAGAAAATAATATTGGTCAGATGAGTTTACCACTGAGAATGTCAGGATAGAAAGAAACAGGTTCGATTATGTGCTCTAAGGCAACTAGAGCCATAGAACCATAGAAAATTACAGCTCAGAAACAGGCCTTTTGGCCCTTCTTGTCTGTGCCAAACTATTTCTTGCCTAGTCCCACTGACCTGCACTTAGACTATATTCCTCCACACCCCTTTCATCCATGAACCCGTCCAAGTTTTTCTTAAATGTTAAAAGTGACCCCACATTTACCACTTTATCTGGCAGCTCTTTCTACACTCCCACCACTCTCTGCGTGAAGAATCCCCCCCCAGGTGTTCCAGATCTAAAGCTCTGATCAGTAAAGTTGATGCAAGACAAACATTTCAGCTGCCTGTCTGATTCACAAATTGGGTCAGAGTGACAGGAATGGACTCCGAATGGTAGCCGAAATCCTGCAGTGCGCGTTGATGCCTAGTCAGCAAAGTCTCAGCCATTTCAATCAGATCCAAAGTACATTTCAAAACTAACCAGATTGTCACCCTGCATCTCACAGCAGCAAACCAACTAGCTGCAATTACACAGGACTCTACTAACAGCACGGGCGCAGCGATCAACAGCAAGCCCCGCCAACATATTACATGCTCAGCTGACTAAAGGAGGAGAAATGCAAGACCATACCCCTAAAACACTGCAAGAGATGAGCAAACTCTCAGGCATACTGTGCATTAGTGGCAATAAACTCTGTGGCAAGAATGAAGAACTGGCTTGAGGCGGCTCTCTGCTTTCCATTTCCAAAAACAATAACATATTTACCACAGCTGGGGTGATTGAGTTAATATTCCTCACAAGAAAGAAAATGGGTACAGCCCTTTATGTGATCAACCCCTCAAGCCTTCTCTGCTACTCAAGTAGTTCATGGTTGATTTGCATCTCAGATCCAATAACCTGCCTTGGTTCCTTAACTCTTAATATCCTTACCTAACAAAAATCGATCAATCTCAGTTTTGAAATTTTCAGTTGACCCCCAGCTGAAGAGAAGACACTATCCTGAGTGTGAAGAAATGTGAAATACTTTCTGACAAGGCCTGGTTCTAAATTTTAAATTTATACTCTTTTGTCCAGACTCCCTCACCAGAGGAAACAGTTCCTCTATTTCTATTCTATCAAATCATTGAATCATCTTAAACATCTCAAAAACCTCACCCCTTCATTTTTTTTCTTTCAAGAAATATAAACCTACTATACAGTAATCTGTCCTTGCAATTTAACTCAAATTACTTAGCCCAGTATTATCTTATTGAACCTGCACTGCAATCCCTTCCAAAGCCGATATGTCATTCCTAAGATGTGGTGCCCAAAACAGGACAATAGCAAGATTGGGGTCAAACCAGAATTTCTACAGAATACAACATGTGCATTCCAGGACTCTTGAGCTAAAAGCTAATATTTTAGCAATCTTTTATTAAAATTGCTTTTTGTACTCAGTTTTCTATAACTTATATATCACCTAAAACTTTCTGCTCCTCCACAATTACAAACTGCTATCTGTTAGAAAATACTATTAGAAGCTTTGTAATAACTTAGGAACTTTATGTCACTGTTGTGCCTATTCACTTAATATACTGTGTGAAAAAATATTTTTAATATTTTTGGGGTTTATTCTGTAAATCAGGCACATGTCTATATCTGAACATAATTTAATTAAGCCGAGGACTGGGTGTCTACAAAATTGAGGACATCAAAGGGATCTAGATGTGAGAAAGATACACACTTGTAAATATGGCCAAATTGAATTTTCTGTAAGCAAATAAGTAGAAATTTGCATTAGGAGATTTAAAAAAGCTTGCTATGTCCTGTTGTTAAATTTCAAAGTGAAGCAACTAGGGTTTATAGCTTGGAAAAGGTTATTCTACCTACGTTGCTCGTACCTGCATAGGCAAGGGGATCCTCCCACTACAAGTTCCTCTCCAGACCAGAGCAGAGGTCCCGAATGCTCGCTCTGGACAGCCAACACAGCCATCTGAACTCTCGCTTCTTGCTACAGAGAACAGTGTCAATTCCCCTCACCATACTATCCCCCACTAACACCACCATCCATGGCCAGTCAGCTCATCCACCCTGCAACCCCACTCTCCTTGCTGAAAGAACCTCAAACTGCTGGACAATTGCAGAGGCTGACACTCCTACATTCCTGCCCTCTGGGTCCCCTTACCTACCTCAGTTGCTTCCTGTCCTTGACCACTTCTGAACCAGAAGACCCAATCCTAAAGGGGTGTGATTACCTCTTGAAACAAAGTGTGCAGATAACTCCCTCCCCAGTGTGGGTCAGCCCTGACTTGACTGTGCTGCCCTTGAGTATGTTACTACTGTAACTACCCAATTTTCATCACTTTCAATCCTAGAGACCACAATACTAGGAGCTTCCCATCTATTAGTGTCTTTGAGAATATCCAGCCTTTTGTTACAGGAATTAGTGACTTATATATCTGTGTCCCTTGGATCCTTCTGTCCTCAGTTGGAATTAAATCAAATCAGTCAAAAATATTGAAGAGGATGTTTAGTCTTGTGACTTTAAAAATCAGTCTTGAAGAAAGTGAATACACATTCCATTGTCACAGTCATCCACACGAAAGCAAATATTACACTTTGTATCAAACAGAAAACAACAAAGAGACCAGGTTGAGAACATGGTTGATTGATTACAGTTTAATCAGTGTGGTGAAAAATTAGCAGCATCATCTGCTCAACAGACAGCTTGAAATCTTAAATCAGAAGCCAAACAGGCCAGTCTGGTCTGTGCAAACAGAAATACACTCAGTCTTACTTTTTGACATGTTTGACTTTCATGCTGGCGGTGCTCCCACATGGGCGGAGTGGTAGTTCTCCGGGTAAATCAGGAAGGTCAGCACTCCTCGCCTATGGACAGAAGGGGAAAGTGGTCAGTACTTGGGCCGTGCACACAAGTTTCAGTTTGTTATTTTAGACATTGAACTTTACAGCACAGAAACAAGCCAATCAGTATAACTGATCCAAATTGGTGTCCATACGCTCCACATGAGCCTCCTCTCATCTTCACTCATCTAGCCTTGTCAACAACACTTTCTACTTTACCCTCAATTATTTAGATGACTATTCCTTGTGATAGCTAGTTCTGCATCCTTACTAATCTCTCAAAGGAAGTTTCCCTTGAATTCCCTAATGGATTTATCAATAATAATCTTCAACATAAATGACCTAGCTTTGGACTCCCCACAATCCTTTATAATTTTAAAGACTTCTTACAGGCCATCACCTCTCAGCCTTTTCTTTTCGAGGGAAGAGTCTAGCCTTTTCAGTTTTCCCAATATATTCTGTTTTGGTAACATTCATGCATCGTTTCAAGTGCCACAGTATCCATTTTACATTATGGAAATCAGAAATGTTCACAGCACATCATAACAAAGGCTATGGATACTGGGAATCTGAAATAAAAACATTAAATATTGAAAATACACAGTAGGTCTGGCAGCATCTGGGTGGAGAACTGGGTTAACTTTTCAGCTCGACTTTTCATCAGGACCTCAAGTGTCGCCTAACCAAACTTTCTGCTTTTCAATTTTATCCCCCAGAAAATAATCTCAATGCTTTATTTGTATTATGCTGTTAACCTGCACCGCTACAATTAGTGATTTGTGTACTTCTGTCCTCTACCACATTTAGAGACTCATCCCACAATGACACCTTCATTCTAGTCTTCTACAAACACCGTTATGACTCTCACCAATTTTCACAGATGTACCATAGAAAGCATCCTTTCTGGGTGGATCACAGCTTGGTATGGCTCATGCTCTGCCCAAGACTGCAAGAACCTACAAAAGGTTGTGAACACAGCCGAGTCCATCATGCAAACCAGCCTCCCATCCACTGACACTGTCTACACTTCCCACTGCCTCGATAAAGTAGCCTGCATAATCAAAAACCCCACACATTCTCTCTTCCACCTTTTTCCATTGCAAATAAAGATACAAAAGTTTGAGGTACGTACGCTTCTTCTCTGCTGCCATCAGACTTTTCAATGGACCCATCATATGTTAAGCTAATCTTTGTCTACACCCTAGCTACAACAGTAACAGCATATTCTACATCCTCTCTTTTCCTTCTCCCCTACGTACTCCATGAATGGTATGCTTTGTCTGCATAGTATGCAAGGAACAATACTTTTCACTGTACCCCAATACATGTGACAATAATAAATCAAATGGCACAGCAGGTGGTTAGAACAGCTGCCTCTCAGTGCCAAGGACCTGGGTTCAATTCCCGACTTGGGTCATTGTCTGTGTGAAGTTTGCATGTTCTCCCCTGTCTGTGTGGTTTCATTTGGATGCTCCAGTTTCTTCCAACAGTCCAAAGATGTGCAGGTTAGATGGTTTGACCATGCAAACTTGCCCCTTAGTGTCAGAGGTACAGGCTAGGGTAAATGCTTGGGGTTATGGAGATAGGGCCTGGGTGGGATTGTGGTCGGTGCAGACTTGATGCGCCAAATGGCCTCCTTCTGCACTGTACAATTTTATAGTTCTATGATCTATGATATCAAATCAAACCAGTTGCCTGGTTATGAGGCACAATGTGACAATGTCGAGCATTAAAAGGATCGGCGTTCAGTAATATCAGACACCCACTGTGCTACTCAATACCTAATACACAATTTTATGCACACCCTAAACTTATTATAAATACTCTAAAATATTGTACATCATATCTAAAGACACATCATTTCAGAAAATATAACCCTATCGCTAACAGGTTCAGATTCTTAGCTACTTCCTCTTTCGTGCACCTTTAGTCTGGAAATCAGGATTTGTCGCACCATTCCCTACCTTTCTTAGGACCTCATCTCGCAATCCTTAATCATTCCTTCTCTCTAAAATCTATAGGCCACCCTTTAAAATCTCATCCAGATGCCACTTAACCATTTGCTTCATCCTCTCTGCCACTAGACCCTGCAGCTCCCAATATTCAAGTTAGAAAACTATAAAACATTAAACCTGAATAAATTTCACACACAAATCAAACGTGAACATTAGTGACAGGCTTTAATGTATATGGTAGAAGTGTCGCTCACCCACATGAAAGCCAGTGAAAGCCTCAGCTTTTTTGGGGAAGGCCAACCACATAACTGGGCAGTGGCAGCCTTTCCCTGGATCAAAGACTCTGAAGGCAAAAGTTCCAACTGCCCAGAGCTGCCAGCCAAATCAGAGACTGGCAGCTCTTCATTATGCTCAGAGCCACTGAGGAGGAGCTGGCTACTGCCAGCAATGCACTGGCTTAAGGACCAGCAGAGGGACCCAGATTATAGATGAGTGCTGGTGAGAGGGGAACTGCAAGGAAAGGGTAGCTCAGAGAGAGGAGCAAGGCAGATCAGCAGCAAGAGGAGGGAGATGGCTATCAGGAGGCACTCCTCACTGTCCAATACCAGGCCCCTCAATCAGGTACAGAGAACAACTAATCCCCGACTCCCAGAAGCCCACAAGCCACTCAGACTGAAGTTGGTTTCCAGGCTTCTTGCATGGCAAGTTACCCAGCTGCCACTTTATGAATATCAGGGGCAGTAGGATGAGGTCATCAACAAGCCATCATGGCTTAAGTGGGATAAAGGCAGAGGAATTGGGGTTCTCCCTGCCCTATTAAATGCTCTTCTGCCACAAAGCTCATCACAGGACAGTAAATTCCACTCTGGCTGTGGTGGTTATTTTAACACTATCAGATCCGAGCGTGGTGTTAGCTTGGCTCAGTGTAAATGGTTTTAGTTGACATATTAATGGGGATATCAACACTTCAGATAGAGCGGAGAATCTTGTAGCAAAACACAATAACTTGTCAATTTAACTAATTAATCAACGTGCGCTAAACTGTTTCCAGTCAGTCAGTACACACTCTGAACTGATTTGTCAGTCAATACACACTAAACCGACTCCAGTCAGTTTTCTTAGGCCATCTCTCTGAGGCAAAGACAACTTGCTTCCACACTGAAAAGGCATTCTTAGGCGATTGAGTAGTCCAATGCGCAACCTACAGTCTGTATCACAGGTGAGGAGGCCGAAAGAGCACTAATATTTGTCATTATACACTCTAAATTGAATCAGCATCTATCTGTTTTATTTGAATCAAAGATTATTTGACCTGAATAGAAAATATTTGAAGAGTCACTTAATATATTCTTCTAGTTAAAACAGCCATGAGGGGGCAGTATGTGACTATTAAACCAAGGAAAGTTGCATTCTCTCACTCAATATATTACCTCTAGCTCCCTCACAGAACTGAACATGCTAACCTAGGTAACTATCTAAAACTGAAAAAAACATTTTAACTTACATAGATCTAAACAGGTGACAATGGAAAAGTGGATCTGATCATATCGTGACATATGGGAATAATAATAAGCGTTTCCGGATTAATGTCTAGTGCTCACTTCTGCCAGGGAAAATACGTAGATTTAAAGTTGCCGTCTTCCATTCTGAGCCTATGAGCTGCTGACCCACAGTGGGGGTAGGCATGAGACAAGTGTAGGGAATTTTTCTGAACTCCAGCTGAAGCATAAATATCTTTGAAGTAAACTTTCAACCAAATTATTCTGTTCGTAAAGACTAATCTAGCTCAAATGTCTTACGCCAGGAATAGTTTACAATGAAGTTGGAATAATTCCATCCCCATTACTTGCTCTCTCCTCCAAATGAATGAGTCACAGACCTAAGGACAATCTGCACAGAACCAAACCACCCTGACGACAGCACGGTGGCACAGTGGTCAGCAATGCTGCTCACAGCACCAGGGATTTGGGTTCAATTCCAGCCTCAGATCACCATGTAGAGTTTGCACCCTGCATTTGCGTGGTTTTCTTCCAGATGTTCTGGTTTTTTCCCATACTCAAAGATGTGCAGGTTAGGTTGACTGCCCATGCTAAATTGACCCTTGGTGGCAGGGCAACTAGCTAGGGTAAATATGAGAGGTTACGGGAATAAGGCCTGGATGGGATTGTTGTCGGTGTACGCTCAATGGGCCGAATAGCCTCCTTCTGCACTGTAGGGATTCTACGAAGGACAACTTTGGAAGAGAAAATTAATGCAAGTGAATTTTTCTGATAAAAGTGGACGCTGACTCTGAAATATTGAATGTTCATAAGTTGATACGCAACAACACTGCGCTTAATAAAGAATTAAAAGTTAGATGAGTATGGCAAAATCCAAGACATTTTATCTGGCATCCAATACTTTCATTATCCATTTCCAGAATGCCCACGGAGCAAGAGTGTTGAGCTTTTATTAAAAAATACACTGCCTCTGCAAATATTAAGCCTTAGGATATTTAAGTCTAAGCTCTGTACTAGAACAAAACTATCACAGAATATCAGCTCTTTACTAGAGTTAAACTATGAGGGATAGAGGCCAAGTTGAGCACATTTTCATTTCAAATATATCCTCATTTACACTGTTACTGTTGTGTTGACTGTGTCCGTACACACTCCCAAAATTGTAGAAATTCAGCTCTTGCTGAACACACTGGGTGTATACTTACACCAAGTAAGAATGCATTCCTAGGCCAGTATTGAAAATCACTTGTCTCAATTTAAAACTTCTCCATGAATTCCAGTAATAAACTTCACTGCAAACAGACAGAAGCTGTGGCTGTCTGCTGTTTATCTCAAACCTTAGCTGGAAGGGAATAGGCACAGTTCCTGAACACTCCAGATCATAAATCACTGCAATGCGTGATTTTAGGAGAATTTTTTCATCACAAGTGAAAGCCAGAACTCCTGACCTAATTTTACTGGTTTCCAGCTCTTCACTACAGTGTTATTCAATATTAACTACCGGCCACATCTGGCAAATTGAGAATCCAGATGTGGTGATTCCTGATTAAACAAATAAAGAAAAGACATAGCTGGTCATATCTGACAGGCAAATTTGTGAACGTTATCCTTTTGATAGCTTTGTTGGTAAAATGGAGCGATGAATGCAGATATACAAGTATTTTTTAGTGATTGCCATGTATGCTTTATTTTCTTGGTTACTGCTTATTGGTTATCTTTTTTAAAATTCATTCAAATGAATCAAACCGACAAGACCAACATTAGATGCCCATTCCTAATTGTCTTTGCGAAGGTGGTAGTGAGTCACCTTTTTGAATATAGAGGACACTGGCTTGCTTTGCTATTTCAGAGGGTAGTTAAGAGCCAAGCACATAACTGGAGTCATAGATAACCCAGAGTGGGGAGGGATGTCAGGCTTCCTTCCTTGAAAGGAAATTAGTACTCTTGACAGAATTGTTTTTTGCTACATCATGACAATCAAATTAGTGATATCAGATTTTTATTCCAGATTTGTTTAATTGTTTTAATTTAAATTCCCTAGCAGTCATGGTGGGATTTGAGGTCATCTTCCTGGGTTAGCAACCCAGGTCTCTGGATTACCATTAATATAACCGCTATGGTACTGTTCCTCTATCTAGTAAAATGATGAAAACAATAGATTTCCACGCCTTAGAAACACCAACAATATTGTTAGGAAAGGGAAGTTGTTAACATGGTCAGCTCAACCAACTGTAATAACACCTCCAGGTCAGCTAGTGAAAAGAAATCCAACTAATATCGAGCAGCTCCAACAAGGAACGTCATGGCAACAGTCCAAATTTCCTGGATGGAGAATAAGGGCAGGTCTGCTGCCATTGAGCTCACTGTAAGGATGTAGAAGAGACAATGGGATTGACTGCAGGAGGAGGGATTCGTTCATGAGAAGCAATGACATAAATTGAAAATGTTCACGCCAAGAAAATACTGTCAAAAGAGGATATCATTGTTGGCTAGATACTGTTTCACCTTGCACAGACAGTAGAGTTACAGAATGTGGCCCTGAAGGGGGTAAATTAAAAATCAACCTGTGGAAACAATAGAAGTGGTACAGTGGTTATCACTGCTGCCTCACAACGCTAGGGACCCTAGGTCAATTCCAGGCTTCTCTATGATGTGTTTCTTTGTTCTCCCCATATCAGCGTGTGTTTCTTCTGGGTGCTCCAGGTTTCCTTCCACAGCCCAAAGATTTACAAGTTAGGTGAAATGGCCATATTTCATTGCCGCTCAGTGTTCCAAGACATGTAGGTTCGGAGAATTAGCAGCATAAAAACATGTGGTTACAGGATTAGGGCAGGGGTGAGCCTTGATGAGATACTCTGTCGTAGAGTGATGCAGACTCCTTCTGCACCATAGGGATTCTATTCATACTTCAGTGAGTATGGGAGTAAACAGTATTCATTCAAATAAAAATTACATAGATCAACTAAACTGTTATAAAATAATTGACAGAGATTTATTATGAGTGATAATAGCATTATTAGCGCGAATGCAACAGCCAAGACAGAAGACAAACTAGGTGGATCTTGGTTTTTTTTCAAATGGCAATTCTGATAGTCCTCTGATGTGAATGAATAGAATAGATTTGTCACAAGAATCTACTGCTTTTGTGAATGGTTCTTTGGGAGAGCTGATTGATGTGCCAGTGAAAACCTCAGACAGAACAGCTTAACAGTGGGCTAAAGCTGGATGAAAATTTCACAATGAATGATGAATTTGGTTTGTGGAAACGAAGGAGGAGCCCCTTTACTTTTTGTATAAAGTCATTTGGTGAGAATAAGATGGGTAATGTGAAGCATCAAGTATTGAATAGCTCCATTTGAATTTGACAGAAAATTTCCAATCGGTTCACAGAAGAGTGAATAAAACTTCTCAACAGCAAACCGTTCTCAACAGCAAAATAATCCCAAAACAGATTCATCACCTTCAAAATTTACAACTTTGACCACTTACAGGATTTCTGACATTGAGGCACTTGTCAAATGTATGCAGGTGATGGGCATTAATTAGGGATTCATCGTGCCCCACCATCTTGTTGTTCAAGAAATACGATTCTCACTTGAGAACTTTGAGAATGAATGTATAGGGCAGCATGGTGGCACACTGTTAGCACTGCTGCCTCACAGCACCAGGGACCTGGATTCGATTCCCAGCTTGGGTCACTGTGTGGAGTTTGCACATTTTCCCCCATCTGTATGGATTTCTTCCGGGTGCTCCAGTTTCCTCCCACAGTCTGAAGGGCGTGCTGGTTAGGTGCACTGGCCATGCTAAATTCTCCCTCGGTGCACCCAAATAGGCATGGAGTGTAACAACTTTGGGATTTTCACAGTAATTTCATTGCAGTGTTTTTGTAAGCCTGTGACACTAATAAATAAACTTTAAATCAAGAGGTCATGGATTTAAACTTCAGATGAAGTTTCCTACGTACAACACAAGGACAGACAAACTATTGTTGGATGAGGAGATGCATGTTTGTACTATGTTCTCTGTAAATAAATGCTTATAAAAGTGTGTGAAGACTGCAGTTCCATCCTTCATTAATTGGTTTTTTGCAGTGTATTTGAAAATGGAGCTTAAAGCTGAAGGTTAGAAACAAAGAGAAAGAAAATCAGGCAATAAACTAAAATCCTAGTGGGAACCGTGGAAAATGGTATAAAGCAAGTGTAAATTGTTGGGGTTTAATTATCTTCCAATGTTTATGGAACCAAATGGCCACTGCAGGAATGCAGCAAATAATCTGGGATTATGTTCCCACCAAAGACAAAACAAGATGTGGCCTTCACATTATTTATTTGTTTTATTTTAAATTAGTGTCACAAGTAGGCTTACATTAACAACGCAATGAAGTCACTGTGAAAATGCCCTTGTC
This sequence comes from Carcharhinus amblyrhynchos, assembly GCF_965287045.1. Taxonomy (NCBI): domain Eukaryota; kingdom Metazoa; phylum Chordata; class Chondrichthyes; order Carcharhiniformes; family Carcharhinidae; genus Carcharhinus; species Carcharhinus amblyrhynchos. The sequence continues at coordinate 33,471,115 of NC_137352.1, forward strand.
ACTTCCTGAAAGAAATAAAGACACAAGTAAAAGTATTTTGTGAAATGGATGCCCGAGAGTTGGATAATGATAATGTTTGGACCTTCTATTAGAGTTCTTGGGTGAAATTTACAAGAAATGTAACCTGATAAACAACTCTGGAGCAAACTCAGACTTTGATAGATTACAGAAAACAAATGGTAATTTCATGGAAGAACATATCATGGACTATTAAAAGATTGCATAAAGAAGCTCAGAATCCAATCTTTTGCTGGATGAGTCCTCGCATCTAAATGGATTGTTTCATGGCCAGTTACTGATTCTAACTGGTGTTCAGAGAAGGAGACTGTGTTGGATCAGATATCTGTTGCCTTCACAAAATTCCTGAGGAATCAGTCATTTCCTTCAGCATTTGTGGAACAAATGAGAAATTCTACAGTGACATAAGAAATAGAAAACCCAATCATTGCCATGTTTATAAATAGTCCAGATGCTGAACGCAAGAAACAATATAATAGAAGAATTAAAATTGGGCAGAATGATGATGAAAACTTTTAAAGTTTTTAAACTTTTAAAGTACACTTAGGTCAGACTTCTATTCATTGACTACAGCTTAGCCTTCAACATCATTATTGCAACAAAACTCACCTCCAAGCACTGTGGCCTAGGATTCAGCTTGTCCCTCTGCGACTGGATCTTAGGCTTCCTAACCCACAGACCGCAATCAGTTCGGATAGACAACATCTCCTCCAAGAACATCCTCAGCACAAGTGCCTCACAAGGGCTGTGTCCTCAGCCCCCTACTATACTCCTTATATGCCTATGACTGCGTGGCCAAATTCCCCTCCAACTCGATTTTCAAGTTTGCTGATGACACCACTGTAGTGGGTGGATCTTAAATAATGATGAGATGGAGTACAGGAAAGAAATAGAGAATTTGGTGAATTGATGCAACAGCAATGATTTCTCCCTCAATGTCAGTAAAACAAAAAAAAGACAGTCATCAACTTCAGGAAGCGAAGTGGAGGGCATGCCCCTGTCTATAGCAACGGGGATGAAGTGGAAATGGCTGAGAGCTTCAAGTTACTAGTGTCCAGATGACCAATGTGTCTTGACCCCTCCATGCTGACGCAATAGGTAAGAAAAACCACAAACGTCTCTGCTTTCTCAGGAAGATAACGAAATTTGACACATATGCTATGACTCTCATCTACAGAAGCACCACAGAAAGCATCCTTTCTGGATGTATCAAAGCATGGTATAGCTCCAGTCTAACCAAGACTGCAAGAAATTAAAAACAGTTGTGAGCGTAGCCCAGTCCAACACGCAAACAAGCCTCCCATCCATTTTCTTCATCTACACTTTCCGTTACCTTGGAAAAGCGACCAGCATAACCAATAACCAGACACATCCTGGACATGCTCTCTTTCAGCTTCTTCTATTAGGAAAAAAATATAAAAGTCTGAGAACACGTACCAACTGACACAAGAACAGCTTCTTCCCTGCTGCCATCAGGCTTTTGAATAGACCTACCATATATTAAGCTAATCTTTCTCTACGCCCCATTTGTAACTGCAACACTATATTCTGCATCTTCTTTCCTTCTCCCCTATGTACTTTATGCACGTTATGTTTTGTCTGAATAGCGTGCAAAGAACAATACTTTTCACTGTATCCCAAGTGACAATAATAAATCAAATCAAAGAAAAGACATCCAGCTATTACCTAATGACTAAATTGGAACAGCATTAATAGATGAATGTATCCCAGGAATGCCCAAGGAACAATTAATAGGCACTTTATGAGTGTACTGTTATGTGATACATTTCTCAAAACGAACAGGAAAGGTGCTTGAAATGATGTATGATGAAGCAATTTCTGTAGAAAAGGATGAAGATCATGACGAATCTGAGTGAATTACTGTCACAAGGAGTTTTGCTTCAGCGTTGAAGGGGCTAGTCATAGGCTCCATTATCTGTGCAGTACTAGGTAGCATTTGTAGTCATTCCTACATTACAATGGTCATTACAGCCAATGAAGGATCTTTGAGGCGTAAAGTGCATCGAGGTGCCTGGTTATCATGAATGTTAGAATGTAACCGGTGACAACTTTGTATTGGATGTAATGCAACCACTGGGAACAAGATGCAAGGATCAGCTGACCCAGTTAGCCATGGAACCAAGTGTACAGAGTGTGTAATAGTCAGCTGACCAGCTGACTCACTATAAATAAGAACTTGTTTAGAATTGTGGGGAGCTTGGAGTGGCCCAAGTTTGGAATAATGAAGTTTGTTTATTAAACCCTTTCTTTGATTTATAAATTGGAATAAGTTTTGTTGTGTTTCATTATCTGCATTTTGAAGAGTTCCTTCTAAGGAGACAATGAAAAGCCCTATATAACTGTAATTCTTTCAACAGTTATGTGGAACGGGTTGATTAAAGTGTTACTTTGATTTATTAAGCAGTGAGGATTAATGCAGGATTAAGAAATAAACTCTAGGTTTGATTTATCGATGACACTTTCATAGAGCAACATGCTAGAAGAAAACATTGGTTTCCTACAACACTTGAATAATCAAAACTTGAATAATCATTTCGCCATTCAGACCGAATAACTTTCCATTCCATTTCTCGACATTCTGATCAGCCTGTCTCAGTTATTTCAAATCTCCTTCATAATGACAGATGACCTGAACTACTGATTTTCCATCACCACTCTAATCAGTTTCCAACAGCCTCATTAGAGAAGCCTACTCCATCAGTGACACTTCCAAGATTAACACCCACCTTACTCACATTGACTACAGCATAAATGTTTACAGCGTCTACTTCAAATAAGTCAAGACATTGGTTCCATCTCATACAGGTCGCAATACATACTCAAATCAGCCGATATAGAATCACCATCTAAAAAGCTTCACTCCATTCTTCATGCACATACAGACTAGAAACCAGGTTTTAACAAACCAGGAATTTACACAACACACACATTGCAGACCTCCTACATTGGGAAAATAGGTTGCAGTATCCATCCTAGACACTGTGGCCAAAAGGGCCACCTAAAATTATGGTTTGCAAGAGCGTGCTGGGATAATTGGACAAGCACTGAATCAGACAGATTGCAGCCTCAAAAGAATCATAGAATCATAAAACCCTAGCGTGCAGAAAGAGGCCCTTCGGACCATCGAGTCAGCACGACCACAATCCCATCCAGGCCCTACCCCAAATCCCTACATATTTTACCCACTAACATCTCTAACCTACACATCTCAGGACACTAACGGGCAATTTTAGCATGGCCAATCAACCTAATTTGCACACCTTTGAACTGTGGGAGGAAACCGGAGCACCCGGAGGAAACCCACGCAGATGCGAGGAGAATATGCAAACTCCATGCAGACAGTGACCCGAGCCAGGAATTGAACCCAGGTCCCTGGAGCTGTGAAGCCACAGTGCTAACCACTGTGCTACCATGCCACCCAGAAATTGGAGGGATAAACAGGCTGCAGCTCAGACGACATAACATGCAGGAAATAGGCCATCCCAAAGACAACGGACATTCTCTGGTCAAACTGGATTGTTTACCAGACATACCCCTTATTTGGTAGGAAGGTATGTGACCGACGTACCTCCAGCACCTACAGGCATGGCCATTGGGTACACACCTAGAGATCAGTGTGGCAGCACCCGATTGGACTTCATCGATCAGGTTGATCAAGCCCTGATCGATTGATTGGCAATGGTCAAAAAGGGCACAAAACCAAGGAGGGATAAAAGGTGCTGCACAACAGAAGAATCTCTTTCCCTCTCTCTCCCACTGAATGGACCACGATAATGGTGAGCACCACTAGCAATGACCAGCACAAGGAGAGCCACTACACCAAAGGAAGGAAGGAAGATCAGAGCCAAAGTATCAGACCAGACCAAAAGACCAGACTATGCTGAGGATTACAGGGGTCATCACAAGGATAAAGGCCAATATTTGCCTGGGTACCTGCTAGTCACGCAAAAAAGTCAAGTCTAGTATTGAACTTGAATTTTAGTATTCTGTAAAAAAACAATATTGATTGGGTGAGTGATTTATAATTTTGTGTGTGAATAAATGTTATTGTACTAACAAGAAGTTTACTTGTTTAAGAGCTTAAACTGGTAGTGCAGCAGGTGCAGCGACAACACAATAGCATCAAACCTACTTCAAATATAGTGAATGAGATAAGTCAGCTCATATCAAACATATTCAACCACAACTCCACTAGCCCAACTTTAAAATTGTCTCATAATTCACAAACTGGCATACAAATTGCATCAGAGAGGCCACTGAGATCTACCAACACGACACCATCCCCCAAGACTTCTCATCTGCCACATCTGGATATCTTTACTCCACCCACTCTACACGACCAATCAGCAGCAAGAATGTTAACACTACCTATTACAAATATAATAGACTAACCAATCAGCAGTAACATCTTGCCCACATTCCATCCCTGATTACATATAACTACCTCCCGCAGATGGTCCAGTCGTTCTCGCAGATTATGGGCTGTCTGAAATGTTGGGGCCTATCAGGTCTTCCAAGGAAAAGAAAGATAATAACTGGTCTTTTCACAGCAAAGCTTTTACATAGTATAAATATAAATTTATCATAGAATCATGGAATGAGCATTACTGCCTCACAGCGCCAGGGACCCAGGTTTGATTCCTGGCTTAGGTGAGTTGTGCACATTCTTCCTGTGTCTGCACAGGTTTTTAACCTGGTGCTCCGGTTTTCTCCCACAGTCTAAACGTGTGCGGGTTAGGTGGATAGGCCATGCTAATAAAATTGCCCCTTAGTGTCAGGGGGACTAGCTATTGTAAATGCATAGGGTTATGGAGATAGGGCCTGGGTAGGATTGTGGTCAGTGCAGACTCAAAGGGCCGAATAGCTCCTTCTGTACTGTAGGATTCTATGATTCTATGAAACTGAAATTTGTCTTCCTCAGAAGTAGTACTACTTGCTTTAGGTTGACTACAACACATTGAGGTCATTAAAGAAAATTGTAATTCTGGTCAGTCAGTACAAATTGTAGTCTTCTAAAAGGTACTTATCTATACAGTAGATCTTACAAAGAAAACATAAATGAAACTTGACATGGGGTTATGTTTCTTTTGCAAAATCAGTTAATGCACAATTTACCAAGTTATTGCCGTGGTTGCGTGGGTTTCCTCCGGGTGCTCCGGTTTCCTCCCACATCCCAAAGATGTGCTTTTAGGCTGATTGATTGGGTAACAAATTGTCCCTATATTGGACCTCCCTGATCCTCGCACATTAGGCGTAGACTAAAATCATGAATAGGTCACTGAGACAGTGGGACGGCGGCGCGGGCTCGTTGGGTCGAAGGGTCTGTTTCCCATGCTGTGTTGTTCTTTGTTCTTTGTTCTATGACTTTGTATCCATTAACTTCATGTTTCTCATCAGAGTTTTAAACTATCAATGGGATCAGATAGTAAGAATCTGAGAGACAAACAAATCGCCTTAAAATTACATAGACCGTATGCTCTTCCTACCAGGCAAAGATGAAAAAAGTAAATGAGGCATGTGCATCTCAAATGTGCAAGCGTTTTGTGAGGAAGATTCTGAGGAACAGAAAAACAAGGGCTGAATAGAACATAGAACATTACAGCGCAGAACAGGCCCTTCAGCCCACGATGTTGCGCCGACCAATTAAAAAACAATGACCCTCTAACCTAAACCAATCCCTTTCCATCCACATACCTATCCACGGATCTCTTAAACGCCCCCAAACTAGGCGCATTTACAACTGCAGCAGGCAGGGCATTCCAATCCCTCACCACCCTCTGGGTAAAGAACCTACCTCTGACATCCGTCCTATAACTACCACCCCTTAATTTAAAGCTATGCCCCCTCGTGCTAGCTTTCTCCATCCGAGGAAAAAGGCTATCACTGTCCACCCTATCTAAACCTCTAATCAACTTATATGTTTCAATAAGGTCCCCTCTGAGCCGCCTTCTTTCTAACGAAAACAACCTCAAATCCCTCAGTCTCTCCTCATAGGACCTCCCCTCCATACCAGGCAACATCCTGGTAAACCTCCTCTGCACCCTCTCCAAAGCCTCCACATCCTTCCTATAATGTGGGGACCAGAACTGCACACAATACTCCAAGTGCGGCCGCACCAGAGTTTTGTACAGTTGCAACATGACACTGCGGCTCCTAAATTCAATCCCCCTACCAATAAACGCCAAGACACTGTATGCCTTCCTAACAACCTTATCTACTTGATTCCCAACTTTCAGGGATCTATGTACACATACACCTAGATCCCTCTGTTCATCAACACTATTCAGAGTCCTACCGTTAGCCCTATACTCTACACATCTGTTATTCCTGCCAAAGTGAATTACCTCACACTTTTCCGCATTAAACTCCATCCGCCACCTCTCGGCCCAGCTCTGCAACTTGTCCAAGTCTCTCTGTAAACTATGACACCCCTCCTCACTATCTACCACTCCTCCGACTTTGGTGTCATCAGCAAATTTACTAATCCACCCAACTATACCCTCATCCAGATCATTTATAAAAATTACAAACAGCAGTGGCCCCAAAACAGATCCCTGAGGCACACCACTTGTAACCGAACTCCATGACGAATACTTACCATCAACCACCACCCTCTGTCTCCTATCTGCTAGCCAATTCCTGATCCAATTAACTAAATCACCCTCAATCCCATACATCTGCATTTTCTGCAGAAGCCTTCCATGGTGAACCTTATCAAACGCCTTACTAAAGTCCATATATACCACATCAACTGCCTTACCCCCATCCACCTCTTTGGTCACTTTCTCAAAAAAACTCAATAAGGTTAGTAAGGCACGACCTACCCTCCACAAAACCATGCTGACTATCTCCAATCAATTCATTACTCTCTAAATAACTATAAATCCTATCCCTAACAATTTTTTCTAAAACCTTGCCCACAACAGAAGTAAGACTCACTGGTCTACAATTCCCGGGAAAGTCTCTGTTCCCCTTCTTAAACAATGGGACAACATTCACTATCCTCCAATCTTCTGGCACTATACCTGTGACCAACGACGACCTGAAGATCAGAGCCAGAGGCTCTGCAATCGCCTCTCTTGCCTCCCAGAGAATCCTAGGGTAAATCCTGTCCGGCCCAGGGGATTTATCTATTTTAAAACCCTCAAGAATATCTAGCACATCCTCCTTATCAACTGCAATACTATCCAGTTTACAACCCTGTAACCCAGTGTTTTCCACAGCTACATTTATGTCTCCCTGCGTGAATACCAAAGAGAAATATTGGTTCAATGCCTCTCCAATCTCTTCCGGTTCTACACATAACTTCCCACTGCTGTCTCTAACTGGCCCTAATCTTGCCCTAACCAATCTTCTGTTCTTAACATATCTATAGAATGCCTTAGGATTCTCCTTAATCCTATCAGCCAAAGTCTTCTCATGTCCTCTTTTAGCCCTTCTTAACTCACTCTTTAACTCCCTCCTAGCCAATCTAAACCTTTCCAGTGCACTACCTGAGCCCTCAAGTCTCATCCTGACATAAGCCTCCTTTTCCCTTTTAACCAGCGAATCAACTTTTTTAGTGCACCACGGTTCCCTAGCTCGACCATTTCCTCCTTGCCTGACAAGGACATACATATCAAGGACCCGCAGTAGCTGCTCCTTGAAAAAACTCCACATTTTGGATGTTCCCAGACCCTGTAGTCTACTAGTCCAACCTATGCTTCCTAATTCTCTCCTAATAGCCTCATAATTACCCTTCCCCCAGCGAAAACCACTGACCCGAAGTTCATGCCTATCCCTTTCCATCACTAAGGTGAACGTAACCGAATTGTGGTCACTATCACCAAAATGCACACCAACTTCCAAATCTAACACCTGGTCTGGCTCACTTCCCAGCACCAAATCCAATATAGCCTCACCTCTAGTTGGCCTATCTACATACTGAGTCAAAAAACCTTCCTGCACGCTTTGTGCAAAAACTGACCCCTCTAATGAGCTACAGCTATAGCTATTCCAATCAATATTAGTAAAGTTAAAGTCCCCCATAACAATTACCCTATTACTTTCACTCCTATCCAGGATCGTCTCCGCAATCCTTTCCTGAACCTCTCTAGAACTTTTAGGAGGTCTATAAAAGACTCCCAACAGGGTGATCTCTCCTCTCCTATTTCTAATCTCAGCCCATACTACCTCAACAGACAAGTCCTCATCAAACTTCCTCTCTGACACTGTGATACAATCCTTGACTAATAATGCTACCCCTCCCCCCTTCTACCTCCTTCTATATAGTGCCTTTAACAGAATGGAACATCACAAGGCTCTTCACAGAAGCATCATCAGATTAAATCTGACACCAGGCCACATCCAGATTTACTTAGAAAGATGACCAAAAGACTAATCAAAGTTTTAAGGACAATCATAAAGGCAGAGAGAGATAGGCAGAGGGAATTCAGAATGTAAGACTGAGGCAGCGAATGGTAATGTCAAGGAATTGACAATGCATGAATAGCGGAGATCTTGTACAGTTGTAAGCTCAAAGGAGGTTGCAAAAATAGGAAGAGACAAGGCTATGGGGAGATTTGAACACAAGAATAAGAATTTTAAGATTGAGATTGGACCAGGAATCAGTGCAAGTCAGTGAGCAAAGGAATTTTAGGTTAGTGTGGTTCATTGAGAGTTGGGATACAGGCAGCAGTGAATTCAAGTTTACAAAGCTTGGTAGGTGGAAGACTGGCCACAAGAGCACTGAAACAGTCAAGTCTTGAGGAACAAGAACTAGAAGGCACACTTTCAAAATAACAGGCAAAAGGAGAAAAGGTGATGAGGAAAATGTTTTTCACTCAGAGGATGTGGGAATCTAAAACAAACTTGATGTGGAGGCAGGTTTGATCAAGGTATTCAAAAGGGAATTGGATTGCTATCTTAAAAAGAATGTTCTCGCAGCAAACCAGTTCACAGTCAATGGACCAAATGGCCTTCTGCACTGTAAAGATTCAGAAGGATATGGATAAAGCTTTCAGCAGTAGATGAGCTGAAGTAGGGGCACAGATGGGCACTGTTACAGAGCTATAAGTCAGCAATATGGGACCAGACAAGGCTGCAAGCAGTCCGCTTCAGCCTTAGATACTGACTAGGGAGAAAGTGGAGTCAGTGGCTAGGGAATAGAATTTGTGGCAGGAACCAAATACCTAACTTGAAAAAAAATTCTGTTTGTCCAATATTCATGTCAGGCAGGCAGCACATCAAATCAAAGGCAACAGAGAGGTTGAGAAAGATATAGCTGGATATCATTAATATTTATGTGGAATCTAACACTGTTTTTGGATGATATCACTAAAGGCTAGCATGTTGATGATAGGATAGGTCCTTTGGGACCAAATAAACTCATGTGATTCTGACATTTCGAGTGCTACACAACGTATGATTGAAAGGCGTGAGCTGAACCTGGACAATGTGCACTCAGTCACCATTGATGATGCATCTGCCACAACCAAATGAAATTCCAGCTTCGCTCCAGCACAGAAAAACGCCCGAGTGAGGGTGGGAGCACACAGGTCTCTGGGGTCCTTTGACTCACAATTCACCAAAAGAGCTCTCAGATGGCAGCTGTTAATTTGTTGAAAAGCGAGTCAGAAACTGTTATACATGTCATCAATTTTCTCCCATCCAATCATCAGTTTCTGATTAAAAAGACCGAACGCTATTTATTTGGAAATGGTGCGTTGATTCAGGGCAAGTATTGGAAAGGTTCATCTCAGTGCTGCTGTGACTTTCCCAACCTGAACAATTTCTTGTAAATTAAAGATAAAGCTTGGGCAAATGATTTGCTCGTTCTCACCGATATCAAATCACCGGAAGAAATGCAACATGAAACCACAGTGAAAAGGAGACACTATTTGATGGAATTTCAAGCAAAGCCCAACTGTTCTTTTGGCAAGATTTAATTCACTTTCCAAATTGCAACAACACGCAGCTGTCAATGATTTTGCAAGATTGTTGCACTGCTTGGTTTCAAAATTTCATGGAAAATTTAGGAAGTGATTTGCTGATTTTAATGGTTTTAGTCTGCAGTTGGTGGAAGGCCCATTCCAGTCTAGTATTAGGAATCTGCAGATGTCGTTGGGACAGCTGTAACAGATGTGGATTGGAGATAAATGTGATGTTGCAAAGACTATAGGGAAACAACAGGAGAGTGGGCCTAATTGGTAGCTCTTTCAAAATTACGAGCACAATTACAATGAGTTAATTGGCTTCTCGTGTTTTTCTATGATTATAAAGTGTATACATAACAGAGGATGATTTTATCTACAGTGCTAAAAATGTGGCTTGTCCCAGCTGAAGGAGAATATCTGTGATTGATAATTACCATCACCTGTGAACCATGTTCAATTCAAATTGGCTTGTGCGTCAATACTCTGCGTGATCATTCTGATGTTGACCAAGAAAGACTCTCAGCTGTTCAACAGACACCTACATACAGCACTGATCAGTCTGGTAGAAGTACAGAATCATAGAATCCCTGAAGTGCAGAAGGAGGCCATTCAGCCCATTGAGTCTACACCAACTCTCTGACAAAGCATGTTTGCTAGGCCCACCAGCTATCCTATCCCCGTAACCCCACACGTTTACCCAGCTAATCCCCCTAACCTACAAATCTTTGGAGTGTGGAAGGAAACCAAAGCAGCCAAAGCAACCAAAGCAAACTCACCCGAGGATCCACCTCACTGTTCTCTGGAGCTGTGATTTCGACGAGTGGCTGCCTTTTGGTGAGTGTGCCACATTGTAATTACTGCATTTTGACTTACTTCTAGTTCGGGAGGGTTTTTGTTTATTTTGGCGCTCCGTAGCGGGAGATAGGCGCGGGGGCTGCTGGGAAGGGAGCGCGGGAGTATAAATCAGTCACTCACCCGAGGATCCACCTCACTGTTCTCTGGAGCTGTGATTTCGACGAGTGGCTGCCTTTTGGTGAGTGTGCTGCATTGTAATTACTGCATTTTGACTTGCTTCTAGTTCGGGAGGGTTTTTGTTTATTTTGGCGCTCCGTAGCGGGAGATAGGCACGGGGGCTGCTGGGAAGGGAGCACGGGAGTATAAAAAGGCGGCCAAGGTAGATAGCGGGCAGCGGAGTGAGGCGGGAAGCAGAGTGAGAGGTAAAAGGGCTTAAGCTCACTGGGCTTGGGCGAGCGCAGGCTCGGTAACAGGAATTAATAGGACACTTTAAAAGGGGGCAAACATAATGGCAGGGTCTAGGATTACACGGGTTCACTGTGTTCGTTGTCATATGTGGACATTTCTGGAGACAGCACATCTCTCGAAAGCCCACATATGCGGGAAATGTCTAGAGGTGCAGCGATTAAGGGCCCGGGTGAGGCAGCTGGAACTGAGGCTGGAGGATATGTTTTTAGTTAGGGAAAATGAGGAAATAATGGATAGGGACAGTAACACTGAGCAGATACCAGGACCTAGGAGGAGAGATGGATGGGTTACAGTTAGGAAGAGCGAAAAGAAAAGGAGTCATGGCACTAGGACCGCCCTGGAGGAATTACCCCGGAATATCAAGGGTGGGGTGACAGCTGGGGTAGAGAAGGCAAGGGAGGGAGATCAGAATACCTCAGAGGAAGGGAAGAGTGCAGGGTGTGAGATAGTGGTGGGGGATGGGAAAGTCAAAGGGATTGACAGGCGGTTCTGTGGGCAAAAGCGGGACTCCAGGATGGTAGTCTGCCTCCCTGGAGCAGGGGTACAGGATGTTTCAGAAAGGGTAGAGGGAATTTTGAAGGGTGGAGGGACTGAGTCTGATGTGATAGTGCACGTAGGAGAGAAGGATGTAGGAACAAAGTGCAGGGGGGACATACGTAGGCAGTTCAGGGAGTTGGGGGCTAGGCTGAAATGTAGGGCCTCCAGGGTGGCGTTCTCTGGGCTGCTGCCGGTGCCTGGGGCTAGCAGGGCTAGAAATAATGAGATACTCCAACTAAATGCGTGGTTGAAGGATTGGTGTAGGGCAGAGGGTTTTAGATTCGTAGACCACTGGGAAGTCTTTATGAAAGAGGGGCAAATATACAAAAGGGATGGGGTACAGTTAACTGGGAAGGGCGTGCATATCTTAGCCGGAAGGTTAGCTGGAGTGTTTCGGCAGGGTTTAAACTAATATGGAGGGGGGGTGGGGAGGTGGACGGAACTGGGATTGGGGATAGGGTAAGCCCGGAGGGTAGGAAGAAGGATCGGATTGTTTCTGAGGGTCTTCGGTGCATGTGTTTCAATGCTAGGAGTGTGACTGGCAAAACAGATGAACTGAAGGCATTAATGTTCGAAAGGAAGTTGGAAGTGGTGGCGGTGACAGAGACTTGGTTAAAGGGAGGGCAGGACTGGCAGTTGAATGTTCCTGGGTATAAGTGCTTCAGGTGTGATAGGGGTGGGTCGCTGAGAGGTGGGGGAGTGGCGTTGTTAGTTAAGGATTGCATCATAGCAGTGCAGAGGGAGGGAGGTATAGAGGATATAGGAATCGAGGCACTATGGGTGGAGTTGAGGAATAGGAAGGGAGATGTTACTATGTTGGGTGTGTACTACAGACCGCCCAACAGCCCGAGGGCCGTGGAAGAAGGGATAAGCAGGGACATTCTAGATAAGTGCAGGAAGAATAGGGTGGTGGTAGTGGGAGATTTTAATCTCCCCGGGGTAGATCGGAAGGTGCCGAGATCAGAGGGTGCTGACGGGGAGGAATTTGTACAGTGTGTAATGGAAGGATCCCTGGAGCAGTATGTGGATAGCCCGACCAGGGAGGGGGCTATACTGGACTTGGTTCTGGGGAATGAGCCTGGGCAGGTGGTTGACGTTGAAGTAGGAGAGCATGTGGCTAACAGTGACCACAACTCTGTCTGGTTTAAGATATTAATGGATAAAGATGAAGCCTGTCCTAAGGGGAGGGTGTTAAACTGGGGGAGGGCTAGATACAACCGGATTAGGCAGGATCTTAAAGATACGGACTGGAGTAAGCTGTTTGATGGCAGGTCGACGCTGGGTATGTGGGAGTCTCTCAAGGGAAAACTAAAATCTTTGCAGGAAAGACATGTGCCGGTCAAGAGGAAGGATGGGAAGGGTAGGATTAGAGAGCCGTGGGTAACTAGGGATATTGAGGACCTGGTCAGGAGGAAGAGGGAGGCATACATTAGATCTAGGCATTTGAGGACAGAGATAGCGTTCGAAGAATACAGAGAATGTAGGAGAGAACTTAAAAGGGGCATCAGAAAGGCAAAAAGGGGCCACGAAATGGCTTTGGCGGGTAGGATTAAGGAAAATCCTAAGGTATTTTACTCCTATGTTAGAAACAAAAGGATGGTTAGAGGGAAGATTGGTCCTCTCAGGGACAGAGGAGGGGAACTATGCTTGGAGCCTGGGGGAATGGGGGAGATCTTGAATGAATACTTTGCGTCGGTATTCACGCAGGAGAGGGGCCTGATGTCTGGTGCTGTGCTTGAGGAGTTTGAGGATCCGTTGGGGGAAATAGTCATCACGAGGGAAGAGGTGTTGGGACTTTTAGACAGTATAATGACGGATAAATCTCCGGGGCCTGATGGCATCTATCCCAGGCTGCTAAGGGAGGTGAGGGATGAAATTGCTGCGCCTCTGATGCAAATCTTTGTCTCTTCTTTGGACACAGGTGAGGTCCCAGAGGATTGGCGGATTGCAGGATTGCAAATGTAGTACCGTTGTTTAAAAAGGGTCAGAGGGATAACCCAGGGAATTATAGGCCAGTGAGCTTGACTTCAGTTATAGGCAAGCTAATGGCGAGGATCCTCAAGGACAGGATGTATGAACATCTGGAGCGCTGCAATCTGATCAGGGATACGCAGCATAGCTTCGTTACAGGGAGGTCGTGCCTTACGAATCTAGTGGAATTTTTTGAAGAGGTGACAAAAACGGTTGACGAAGGACAAGCCGTTGATGTCGTCTATATGGATTTCAGTAAGGCGTTTGACAAGGTCCCTCATGGTAGGCTGATAGAAAAGGTGAAGGCTCATGGGATACAAGGCCAGGTATGTAGATGGGTGGAGAACTGGCTTGGGAGGAGGAGACAGCGGGTAGTAGTGGAAGGCTCCTTTTCCAATTGGAGGTCTGTCACCAGTGGTGTGCCGCAGGGCTCGGTACTAGGACCTCTTCTATTTGTAGTATATATTAAAGACTTGGAAGAGGGGGTAGGTGGTGTGATCAGCAAATTTGCTGATGACACTAAGATGGTTGGATTGGCGGGTACTGAGGAGCAGTGCCTGGCAATGCAACAGGACATAGACAGGCTGGTAGATTGGGCAGATAGATGGCAAATGGAATTTAATCCGGAGAAATGCGAGGTGATGCACTTTGGCCGGAATAATGTGGAGGGGAGTTATACGATAAAAGGTAGAACTATCCGGAGTATAGATACGCAGAGAGACCTGGGGGTGCAAGTGCACAAGTCCCTGAAGGTGTCGGTGCAGGTGCAGAATGTGATGAGGAAAGCGTATGGTATGTTAGCCTTCATAGGAAGGGGTATAGAATATAAGAGTAGGAGTCTGATGTTGCAGTTGTATAGAACGTTGGTTAGGCCTCACTTGGAGTACTGCGTCCAGTTCTGGTCACCGTACTACCGGAAGGATGTAGAGATCCTGGAGAGAGTGCAGAGGAGATTTACCAGGATGCTGCCTGGTATGGAAGGGCTGTCTTACGAGGAAAGATTGAACGAAGTTGGGCTGTTTTCCCTGGAGAGACGTCGGCTGAGGGGGGATCTAATAGAGGTTTATAAGATTATGAAGGGGATAGATAGAGTAAATGGTGGTAAGCTTTTTCCGCTATTAGAAATGGATAGAACGAGGGGTCACGGGCTTAGGGTGAGGGGGGCTAGGTATAAGACAAATATTAGAGGGCAGTTTTTCACGCAAAGGGTAGGGGGGGTGTGGAATGCACTGCCGAGTAAGGTGGTGGAAGCAGGCACGCTAGGGTTGTTTAAGAGTCACTTAGACAGCCACATGAGCGGTCTACATATAGGGGGATATAGCAGGCCTTACTAAACATTGTAGGCTTGGGATTCTGTTTTTGCCTCAGGGATGTTACAGTCTTTGCCTGTTTAATAATGAATTTTTTGTCTCCACAGGCATTTAAGTCCACCTTGTTGACCAGCAAGGGGCATGCATGCGGCAGGTTGTAGTGGGCTGCTCTTGGATGTTGCTTCGGGAGTTGCCTATTGCTTCATGTCATTAGTGTGCTTAAACTGGACCATCTCGAGGGCAACATGACAGCTCAGAGACTATCTCTGTTGCTGTGCGGACACATGGATTTGGGCCTGTGTCTGTGGGAGTTTGCGCGTTCTCCCCGTGGTTGCGTGGGTTTCCTCCGGGTGCTCCGGTTTCCTCCCACGTCCCAAAGATGCGCTTTTAGGCTGATTGATTGGGTAACAAATTGTCCCTACATTGGACCTCCCTGATCCTCGCACATTAGGCGTAGACTAAAATCATGAATAGGTCACTGAGACAATGGGACGGCGGCGCGGGCTCGTTGGGCCGAAGGGCCTGTTTCCCGTGCTGTGTTGTTCTTTGGGATACCCATGCAGACATGGAGAGAACATGCAAACTTCACTGTTGTCAAAATTCCAGTTCGGAAGAACTTGAAACATTGGGCCGGATACTCTGACCTTGCTCGCAGATGGGATTTCCTGTCCCACTGCAGTAAATGGAGATTTGGCAAATTCTCCATCCTTGCTGTCAATGGCAGCGGTGAATGAATGACCAGAGAATTCTGACCATTAACTCTGTTCTCCTCTCTCCACAGATGCTGCCAGGCCTGCTGAGCTTTTGCAGCAATTTGTTTTTATTTCAACACAAGTGAATGAGAAACGGCCATGTTTTGCACTGAATGATGGTTAGGTCTTTATTTATTTACGTATTTACCTATGTCACGAGTATAGTTTCCACCTAAAATTAGCACTGGCTAAAATGCTGTTGCAATATTCACACAACTGATGCTCTGTGATCTCTACTGGAGGTAGCCAAACAACGAAACCCATTCCTGGTGTCCACATCACACTACATCCACTGCGGTGTTTGTCCCTTTTAAGGGGTAATGTGCTGAGAGGGGCATGTGGCCCATGTAACCAATTAGGACCAGCGTAGGGATCACCCTAACAAATGTGCGTTTTTGTATCAGTTCGATCCAGGAAGCTGATTGGCAGCCATTAGGCTACAAGTCTCTGTATTATAGTTAAAGCTCTAAGTTACAGTTTATTTTTAGTCACAAGCAACACTGCAATGAAGTTTACTGTGAAATTCCCCTAGTTGCCACATTCTGGCACCTGTTTGGGTCAATGCACCTAACCAGCACAGTTTTCAGACTGTGGGAGGAAACCGGAGTACCCGGAGGAAACCCATACAGACATAGGGAAAACGTGGAAACTCCACACAGACAGGACCCAAGCCAGGAATCGAATCCAGGTCCCTAGTGCTGTGACACAGCAACGCTAACCACTGTGTCACCCATATATAGTTATATGTAAATAAATGTTCTAGTTATTATTTACCTAACTGGTGAATAGGAATTATTACATCCGCAATAAAGCAGGAAGCCTAACAATATCAAGCCACTCTTGAAGCAGTCTCCAATTCAGCACATATAAAAATGTACAATGGAAACAGAGAAATCACAGGTCTCAGCTCTCTTCTCCCAGAACCAAATACAGGTGCTGCAAGTTTCCTGCACAATTTACACAAATCTTACATTTATCTCACTCTAGCCTGGGTAAATTATAATGCCCCGAAGACACTGGATAGATGGAGGCATCAAATTCCAAGGACACATTCTCAGCTCAGCATCACCCACATTTCAAGTGAGTGATGGTTCTGGTACCTGAAAGCACAAGCTGCCGGCATTGACAGTCTAATCAGCTGCCATATCATAGCTGACTGTGTTAAGAACTTTCAACAACAAGCAGCGGGTTAGCTCAATAAAGAGCAAAAAAGAAGTCAAAAAAACATGCACCAACACTAAACACTGAGTACTGCAGATACTGCAAATCTCTCTGGCTCTGAAGTGTCACAGACTCGATGTTTGACCATCACTGAATTCTTCACTTTCAACATCCTTGGGGTTACCATTGAGCAGAAACTCAATGGCACTTGCCACATAAATACAATGGCTACAGAGGCTCGGAATACTGCGGTGAGTGATCCAGAGCCTGCCCACCATCTACAAGGCACAAGTCAGTACGTAATGGAATACTCTCCACTTGCCTGGATGGGTGCAGCTCCAACAACATTCAAAAACCTTGCTACCCAATTGGCACATCTACAAACATTCACTCCCTCCACCACCTACGCATCAGTGTGTACGATCTACAAGATACACTGCAGAAATTCACCAAAGATCCTTAGACAACACCTTCCAAATCCTCAACCACTTTCATCTAGAAGGACAAGGGCAGTGGATACATGGAAACAAAACCACCTTCATGTTCTCCTCCAAGTCACTCACCATCCTGGAAATATTTCACCGTTCCTTCAGTCCCTGGGTCAGTCCTGCAATTCCCTCCCAACGGTATTGTGGGTCACCCACAACACATGGACTGCAGTGATTCAAGAAGGCAGCTCACTACCATCTTCTCAAGGATAACTAGGGATGGGCAATAAACGCTGGCCAGCCATTGATGCTCACATTCCATGAATGAATAGAAAAAAATTCATTCTGTTTCTCTCTCCACAGATGCTGCCAGACCTGTTGGTTTGTCCATCATTTTTTGATTTTATTTCATGCACCAAGGTGAATTAATTCTCAGCCCATTTATTCAACAAAACACACAAGTCCACTGATTTGTTGCTCTGATGCCAGATTTAGATGGAAGAGCGTGTGTCTCACAGCCTGGTGGGGTAGAGCTTGCTGACAATTGTCAGTGATGGATCTGGGTGAGAAACAGGGACAGGATCTCCTCTACTCCAACATTAGTGGCAATGCCAGCAGCACAATGCCCAACTTCACAGGGGTGCATTGAAATTTTGGGAGGTGGGTTAATATAAAGTTAATTTTGAGGTCCCATAAGTAAAAATTTGGCACCGTAATATTGGGAGTCTGTTAGGCACAAATCAACTGCTACATTCTCTACATTACAACCTGTCAAAATAAAGTATTGTCGTGAAGTACACTGGGACAGCTTGAGGGCATGCAAGACTCTATGTAAATACAAGTTATACTTTTTACCTGGGTCTCAGATTTCCCAATACTCAGGTGCCCTGTTACTGTAATTGCAAACTCTCGCACTATATTGGAATTCACCCCAATACCCTAGTATCATCACATGCAAACCTATGTCTGAGATTTGGTTTTGAAATGTATTTAAAACACAATGCATGCTCATTTGGGAAAAGACAAGCATGCTGTGAAGTCAGGAGTTCTTACTCAAGCACTGATATCTCCATGACAACTATATCAACAACTCCTTTAACCAACATTTCCAAACAAAAACACATCTTTCACAGCACATCTGTGACTGCCGCACAAACAGGAAATAAAATGAACAAAAGACAATGTTACATCACCTCTACCAAAAGCTAAAAACAACTTATTCTGAAGTAGTTCTCACTGAGTCCAGGTTCCTCATAGCCCTCACTCTGAGCTTTACAGAGACTAACTCAACAGCAGGAAAAATTGCCTCCACATTATCAATAAAATTTCTTAGCCTGAGAGACTTGGATTTTTAATCTAATTTCTGTCCATCGCTACCTACAGCAACTTTTAGCAAGGAGGAACAGTTGACGATGTTGAAGCAACTCCGATATGTCCTGCTGAGAATATGTATTTTCTGTAAGCTGTGGTTAGGGATGTACAGTAAAGTCCCACCATTCACAGAGGTTACATTCCCATGAATCGTCACAAATGAAGAAACTGTGAAGGACGAACGTGGTTTTCAATAGGATACAATTAGTCAGATTCCAGCAACGCAAGGACAGCATTGGTCTGTGTGGAAACTGTACAGTACAATAAATTCTGATAGAATTCTGATAGAAATATAATCCTTATTTAAGAAAAAAAAATGAATTCCCTCAAAACTGGCAGACCAAAATTGGTGAATGCTTGAAAATTGAACAAAGCCATTATTGCAGCTCTGAAATAGAGCTTCTGACACTTCCAGGTTAATCTCTCCATTAGGACTCACTTCAGCTGCAACCATTCCAGGCACCACAACTCACCCCTGTGGTAAAGATGCTTAAGGGAAAGAATTATATGTCTGTGGCCAGGACTAAAGGAAGGAATCCACTTCTACAGGCTTCTCCACAGAGAAAAAAATGTGGATAAGCGAATTCTCATGTGATGCGGTGCACAAAATATAAAGCACGGGTATGCGAATACGCAAACAAGGAGGTCACAGAAGCTGGGACTTTATGGTGAAGAACCAGGAGAAACAGCGCAGCTCAGACATATGGTGCAAAAGATTAAAAAGTCTCACCCAAGAGAATGAGGAATGTACTTCCCGACTCCAGATCCATCCTGACATTCCACCAAACCTGATGGATTTATCTGGCATTTCATACTGTGCATGTCATCACTGTGGCTCTCATCCAAGAAGTCACCAGCACACAGTACAAAGTATAAATAACAGCCTCACTGACAACAATGTGATCCGTTCAATTTACACTTATATTATCGTAGTTAATGTTAAACTGGGTGCATAGTGGAAATAAAAGTAGAAACTGAATCAATGTGAAATCAATAACAGATCAAAGCATGAGGGAAGGTCCAATACAGGATATGATAAATGAATCTGTTAGAAGCTCCAATTTCAATTTGAGTATCAGCATAAATAAATATATTTTTCTGTAGAGTTCAGAAATTAGATTAGTTGGGAAGTGAGGTGTTCACATTCTCTTTTGTTCACGTTTAACAATTGGATTGAGAAACTGGAAGTTCTGGTGCTGACGTGCCTTGTCAAGATTGCCTCATAATGCTTTAGCAAAATCACTCAAATTCCTGCCAATGGCTATAGCCAGTGCAGCATCTGTCTGGAAGAGCACCCGAGATCCTTGAAATGATGGAGGATGGCACCAGGCCTACAATATACTAAGCTAGCTACAGTGCCATTGGCTGAATTGAATCAAGATTCATGTCTACAAAAGAGGCAAAAGAAGGAAGGTGAACTTAATAATCAGTCATTCTGAGACAGAGCCATGCATGACAAAGTAAAGGAAACAGTTAAGTTTTCTTTTCTCTGAGATCCCCACTGCAAGGCAGAAGGCAAGCAGGAAGGGAAAGAGGTAATAACAAACTAGTTGACTACAAAGACACAACTATAAAATTGGATAGAAATTTGTCTTTTTTATTTACCCAGTTTCAGGAAGTTGGTGTTTAAAACCCAGACCATTGTTTTTGTGAAATATGGAGTAGTTTTTGTTTAAAATTTATATATTAGCGTCACAAGTAGCGTCACATTAACACCCTGATGAAGTTACTGCAAAAATCCCCGAGTTGCCACAGTCTGGCTCCTGTTCAGGTACACCGAGGGAGAATTTAGCATGGCCAATGCACCTAACCAGCACATCTTTCAGATTGTGGGGGGGAACCGGAGCACCCAGAAGGAAGCCTCTCAGACACAGGGAGAATGTGCAGACTCCACACAATCACCCAAGTTGGGAATCGAACTTGGGTCCCTGGCACTGTGAGACAGCAGTGTTAACCACTGTGCCAAGTAGCCTACTAGACTTAAAAAGACAAGATAAACTCTGTCCATGTGAACCTGGGAGGATTTCGGTGTACTGATTAACTGATTAAGGAAATAAGAACAAAGAATAAAGAAAATTACAACACAGAAATAGGCCCTTCAGTTCTCCATGCCTGCACTGCCCATGCTAACCAACTGAACTAAAACCCCCTAACCTTCCAGGGACCAAATCACTCTGTTCCCATCCTATTCATGTATTTGTCCAGATGCCCCTTAAAAGTTACTATCGTATCTGCTTCCACTACCTCCTCCGGCAGCGAGTTCCAGGCACCCACCACCCTCTGTATAAAAAACCTGCCCTCGTACACCTCCTCTAAACCTTGCCCCTCGCATCTTAAACCTACGTCCCCTGGGAAAAAGCTTCTGACTATCCACTCTGTCCATGCCCCTCATAATCTTGTAGACTTCTATCAGGTCGCCCCTCAACCTCCGTTAATCCAGTGAGAACAAACCAAGTTTCTCCACAATCTCTACACATAGCTAATACCTTCCATACCAGGCAACATCTTGATAAATCTTTTCTGTACCCTCTCCAAAGCCTCCACATCCTTCTGGTAGTGTGGTGACCAAAACTGAACACTATATTCCAAGTGCAGACTAACTAAGGTTCTATAAAGCTGCAACATGACTTATCAATTTTTAAGCTCAATGTCCCATGCCTGTGTGGAATTTGCACATTCTCCTCGCGTCTGCATGGATTTCCTCTGGGTGCTCCGTTTCCTCCCACAGTCCAAAGATGTGCGGGTTAGGTTGATTGGCTATGCTAAAATTGCCCCTTAGTGTCCTGAGATGCATAGGTTAGAGGGATTAGTGGGTAAAATATGTAGGGATATGGGGATAGGGCTTGGGTGGGAATATGGTTGGTGCAGACTCAATGGGCCAAATGGCTTCTTTCTATACTGTAGGGTTTCATAGAATCATAGAAACCCTACAGTGCAGAAAGAGGCCACCTGGCCCATCGAGTCTGCACCGACCAGAATCCCATAGAATCTATGATTCTATATATACCTTTTGACTACATTCTCCATCTGCATTGCCACTTTGTGACCTGTGTATCTGTACACCCAGATCCCTCTGCCTATCAATATTCTTAAGGGTTCTGCCGTATACGGCATATTTCCTATCTGTATTAGACATTCCAAAATGCATTACCTCACATTTGCCTGGATTAAACTCCATCTGCATTCTCTCTGCCCGAAACTCCAACTGATCTATATTCTGCTGTCTCCTCTGATGGTCCTCACTGTTATCCACAAATCCACCAATCTTTGTATCGTACGCAAATGGAGTAGTATAGTAGCACAGTGACTAGCACTGTTGCTTCACACGCCAGGGACTCGGGTTCGATTCCTGGCTTGGGTCACTGTCTGTATGGAATTTGCAAGTTCTCTCCGTGTCTGCGTGATTTTCTCCAGGTGCTCGGTTTCCTCCCACATTCTGAAAGATACGCTGGTTAGGTGCATTGACTTGAACAGGCGCCAGGCTGTGGCGATTAGGGGAATTTCACAGTAACTTAATTGCAATGTTAATGTAAATCTTACTTGTGACTAATAAATAAACTTTACTTAATCAAACCAGTTACATTTTCCTCCAAATCATTTACATACATTACAAACAGTAAAGGACCCAGCACTGATCCCTGAGGAACGCGACTTGTCACAGTCCTCCATTCAGAAATGCACCCTTCCACTGCTAGCCTCTATGACCAAGCCAGTTTGGTATCCACCTTGCCAGCTCACCTCTGATCCTACGTGACTTCACCTTCTGCACCAGTCTGCCATGAGAGAAGAAGTCCATGTAGATAAAATCCACTGTCCTACCCTTATCAATCATCTTCGTCATTTCCTCGAAAAGCTCAGTCAAGTTACTGAGACACGACCTCCCTTTCATAAGAACATAAGAAGTAGGAGCAGGAGTAGGCCATCTAGACCTTCACGCCTGCCCCGCCATTCAATAAGATCATGGCTGATCTGAAGTGGATCAGTTCCACTTTCCCGCTTTCTCCCCATAACCCTTAATCCCCTTGTCTGTCAAAAACCTATCTACCTGTGACTTAAATATATTTAGCGAGGCAGCCTCCGCCACTTCAATGGGCAGAGAATTCCAGAGATTCACCACCCTTTGAGTGAAGAAGTTCCTCCTCAACTCGGCTGTGCCCTCTAGTCCTGCTGTCTTTTCTGAGCGGGAAGAATCTCTCTACCTCTACCCTATCTAGCCCCTTCATTATCTTATACGTCTCTATAAGATCCCCCCTCATCCTTCTAAACTCCCAATGAGTACAGACCCAGTCTATTTAATGTCTCTTCATAGTCCAACCCCCTCATCTCCGGTATCAGCCTAGTGAACCTCCTCTGCACTCCCTCCAAGGCCAATATATCCTTGTGCAAGTGCAGCGACCAAAACTGCCTCACCAGTGCCCTGTACAGTTGCAGAAAGACCTCCCTGCTTTTATATTCTATCCCCCTCGCTATAAAGGCCAGCATCCCATTCGCCTTCTTGATCACCTGCTGCACCTGCAGACTGGGTTTTTGCGACTCGTGCACAAGGACCCCCAGGTCCCTCTGCACCGTAGCATGCTGCAGCTTTTCGCCCTTTAAATAGTAATCCCTCCTACTATTATTCCTGCCAAAGTGGATAACCTCACACTTGCTAACATTGTACTCCATCTGCCAGGTCCTCGCCCACTCGCTCAGCTTATCTAGATCCCTCTACAGACTTTCCACACCCTTCGCACAATTTGCTTTTCCACTCATCTTTGTGTCATCAGCAAATTTCGACACCCTACACTCAGCCCCCTCCTCCAGATCATCTATATAAATTGTAAATAGCTGAGGCCCCAGCACCGATCCCTGCAGCACTCCACTAGTTACCAACCACCAATCAGAATAGCACCCATTGATACCAACTCTCTACCTCCTATTAGACAGCCAATCCTCTATCCACGCTAACACCTTACCCCCAACTCCATGCCCCCTAACCTTCTGAAGCAACCTTTTATGCGGCACCTTATCAAACGCCTTCTGAAAATCAAGAAACACCACATCCACCGGTTCCCCTCTGCCATCCGCACTAGTCACATTCTCATAGAATTCCAATAAATTTGTCAGACACGACTTCCCCTTAACGAATCCGTGCTGCGTCTGCTCTATCAAACAATTCTTCTCAAGGTGCCTCGCTATCTCTCCTTTGATGACGGATTCAAGCATTTTTCCCACAACAGATGTTAAACTAACCGGCCTATAATTCCCTGCCTTTTGCCTGCTACCCTTCTTAAACAGCAGCGTAACATTAGCCGTTTTCCAATCTTCCGGCACTTCCCCGGAATCCAGCGAGGTTTGGAAAATAATCACTAAGGCATCTACTAGCACCTCTGCCATTTCCTTCAGAACCCTGGGATGCATTCCATCCGGTCCTGGGGACTTGTCCACCATCAGTCCTGCTAGTCGATCAAGCACTACCTCTCTCGTGACAGTGATCGTATTCAGGCCCTCGACACCTACCATCCTTCTATCTTTAATACCCAGCAAACTATTCACGTCCTGCTGCGTGAAGACCGAGGCAAAAAACTTATTTAAGGCCTCAGCCATTTCCTCATCTTCCCTCTCATCCTCTAAGGGTCCAACATTCACCCCAGCCAGCCTCCTCCTCTTTATATATTTATAAAAACTCTTACTATCCTTTTGTATATTTAGTGCTAGTTTAGCTTCATAGTCTATCCTTCCTTTCTTTATCATCTTCTTCGTCAATCTTTGTTGATTTCTAAACCTCTCCCAATCTTCTACTCGCCCACTACTTTTAGCCACTCTAAACGCATCAGCTTTTAATTTAATACTTTCCTTTAATTCCTTCGACAACCACGGCTGATTACCCCCTTCTCCTACAATCCTTCTTTACCATTGGAATAAATTTCTGTTGAGCACCGAAAAAGATCTCCTTAAAGATCCTCCACTGTTCCTCAGCAGTCCTACCGACCAATTTGCGCCCCCAATCTACATTTGCCAATTCCTCTCTCATCCTATCGTACTCCCCTCTGTTCAAACAGAGGACACAGGTCCGGGACCCTACTTTCTCATCCTCCATCTGCATCAAAAACTCAACCATACAATGATCGCTCGTCCCAAGAGGATCCCTCACAACAAGATCCCTAATTCTACCTGCCTCGTTACACAACACCAGATCTCTAAGATAGCTCGCTCCCTCGTCAGTTCCGTCACACACTGTTCAAGGAAACTATCCCGGCAGCATTCCAAGAACTCTTCCTCATGCCCACCGCGTCCGACATGAGTCAAACAATCAATATGTAGATTGAAATCCTCCATAATTATTGCCGTTCCATTCCTGCACGCATCATTTATTTGCTTGTTTATAGCCCGCCCCACCTCCAAGTTATTATTTGGGGGCCTATAGACCACACCCACCAGCGTCTTCCTCCCCTTGCTGTTCCTTATCTCCACCCACAACGATTCCACATTCTGCTCTTTGGAGCCTATATCTTCCCTTACTACCGCCCTGATATTATCCTTAATCAGCAGAGCTACCCCACCCCCTTTTTCCTCCCGTCTATTCTACCTAAACACTTGATACCCCTGGACATTCAGCTCCCAGTCCCTGTCACCCTGCAACCACATTTCTGTAATGGCCACCAGATCATATCCATTTGTGCTGATCTGCGCCACCAGCTCATTCACTTTGTTCCGAATGCTTCGTGCATTCAGGTAAAGTGTCTTTATCCCAGCCTTTATCTGGACCCTATTTGAAGGAACGCTACCAACCTTCCTCATGCCCCCCACTCCCTTTATTATTGGGACA
This sequence comes from Carcharhinus amblyrhynchos, assembly GCF_965287045.1. NCBI lineage: Eukaryota > Metazoa > Chordata > Chondrichthyes > Carcharhiniformes > Carcharhinidae > Carcharhinus > Carcharhinus amblyrhynchos. The sequence goes on from NC_137352.1 coordinate 33,496,669, forward strand.
TCCTCAACCTTTTCCCGTGCCCGTACACTCTCTTTTACTATAGACATTGTAATTTCTCCCACCCCTGCACCCTCCCTCCGCCTAATTAGTTTAAAGTAGTATCTACAGTCCTAGTTATACGGTTCGCCAGGACTCTGGTCCCAGCACGGTTCAGATCAAGACCATCCCATCTGAACAGGTCCCCCCTGCCCCAATACTGGTGCCAATGCCCCATAAATTCAAACCCATTCCTCCCACACCAATCCCTGAGCCACCTATTCATCTCTTTAATCCTATCTACCCTATGCCCATCTGCACGCGGTTCAGGTAGTAATCCAGAGTTAACCACCTTGTCGGTTCTGCTTTTTAATTTCATTCCCAGCTTTTCATATTCCTTCTGCAGATCCTTAGTTCCCATGGAGGGAACCGAGTGCAGGGTGTCGAAATTTGCTGATGACACCAAGATTGGGGGAAAGGCAAATTGTGCGGAGGGTGTGGAGAGTCTGCAGAAGGATCTAGATAGGCTGGGCGAATGGGCCAGGAAATGGCAAATGGAATTTAATGTTGGCAAGTGTGAGGTGGTCCACTTTGGTAGGAAGAATGGTAGGAAGGACTATTACTTACGTGGCGAAAAACTGCAGCAGGCGACGGTGCAGAGGGACCTCGGGGTCCTTGTGCATGAGTCGCAAAAACCCAGCTTGCAGGTGCAGCAGGTGGTCAGGAAGGCGAATGGGATGCTGGCCTTCATAGCGAGGGGGATTGAATATAAAAGTAGGGAGGTCTTGCTGCAGCTGTATAGGGCATTGGTGAGGCCGCAGCTGGAGTAATGTGTGCAGTTTTGGGCGCCGCACCTGCGCAAGGATATTTTGGCCCTGGAGGGAGTGCAGAGGAGGTTTACTAGGCTGATACCGGAGTTGAGGGGATTGAGCTATGAGGAGAGGCTGAATAAACTAGGCTTGTACTCGTTAGAGTTTAGAAGAATGAGGGGAGATCTCATTGAGACGTATAAGATGATGAATGGGATGGATAGGATAGAGGTGGAGAGACTCTTCCCGCTCAAAAAAGACAGTAGGACTAGGGGGCACAGCCTCAAGATAAAGGGGAGGCGGTTTAGAACGGAGTTGAGGAGGAACTTCTTCACTCAAAGGGTGGTGAATCTCTGGAATTCTCTGCCCGTTGAAGTGGTGGAGGCTGCCTCACTAAATATTTTTAAGAAGCGGGTTGATGGGTTCTTGATAAGAGAGGGGATTAAGGGTTATGGGGAGAGGGCGGGAAAGTGGAACTGAGCCACAACAGATCAGCCATGATCTTATTGAATGGCGGGGCAGGCTCGAAGGGCTTGATGGCCTACTCCTGCTCCTATTTCTTATGTTCTTATGTTCTTATTTTGCCTATATCGTTGGCACCCACATGTACCACAACAACCGGATTCTCACCCTCCCACTCCAGGTTCCTCTGCAGCCCAGATGAGACAGCCTGGACCCAAGCACCAGGCAGACAACACACCCTTCTGTCTTCTTTATCACTGTGACAAAAGACAGTGTCTATACCCCTAACCACACTATCCCCAATTACCACTACATTCCTCTTTACTTCTTCCTCTTTGTCCTGTGTCTGCACCACTGTACTGTGGGCAGTTTGCTCATCAACCTTACAGCCCTTGTTCTTGTCCACACTGGGAGCAAGAACCTCAAACCTGTTGTGCAGATTGAGAGGCTGAGGCCTTTGGGTCCCTCCCTCCTTCCTCCCCACTCCCCCCTCCTTCCTCTCACCCTTCCTCCCCACTCCCCCCTCCTTCCTCCCCCTAGCAGCACCCTCTTGTTCCCGACTTTTAGAGTTAGCCAGTCTAGGGGGTGTGGATCTCTCTTGCATCCCATTATCCAGGTTACATTCCCTCTCCCTGATGAGCCTCAGTGTCTGAAGCTCAGAGTTCAGCTCATCTACTTTGAGCTGGAGCTCTTCAAACATCCAGCACTTACTGCAGACATGGTCACTGGGAAGGACCTTGGGGTCCATCAGCTCCCACATCATACAGAAACAGCGCATCACATGCCCCTCCATCACAGTCTCTTAGTGATTACTAAACACAGTTAAGAATTTAAACTTACCTCACCCTTTTCTGCCAAGTCCTGTTATCCAAAGCCCTTACTACTCACTCTGCTTCCCTCTCACTCCGCTGCCCGCTCCCGACACTGCCCGCTGTCTACAGCAAGCCTCCTTTTAAACTTTGCGCAGTAAAAAAAATCCCTTCCCACAAAGCCCCATGGCCCACTTCCTGTCTAGTTTTTAAAGCAGAAAACCACGTTCACAACACCATGTTGCCTCTCGTTAATACATCCACTTAGTTCCAAGTGGAAGTAAATCCTGTCTCGAAGAATCCTCTTCAATAGTTTCCCTACCACTGACCTAAGGCTCTTCGGCTGTAATTACCTGGATTATTCTTGCTACCCTTCTTAAACAAAGCAACAAATCTATTGATGCTTAAAATGTTTGTAGATGGACTCTGACCTGGAATTGCTTGAAATCATAGGTGAAAACTATTGGTGAGCAGTGAGCTTTGCATGCAAGCGATGGGAGAGAGCACATCATGAATGAGACACAGCCAGAGTGTGGGTATTGTGAATTTGGAGCACAATGGGAATTGAGTGCAGAGGGGAAAGGGGTGCTTTTTGGGTTTTTTTGGCTAACTTTTTTCATTTTTAAAGAGTGGTCATGCCCTGCCAGAGCAGTAGAGGCTACAAGAAAGAGGGCAGATTGGTAAATAGTGGGTAAGGTTCATTAAGTTGTTGCTACTTTTATTACTTACAGTTTGTAGGGTCTTTTTAAGGTTTATCGTTTGTAAGGGATATATTCTATAGTAAAGGACAGCCCTGGAGTAATTGATATTATGCATTTTTCAAAGATTTAATTTGAAGGGGTAAGTCATGACAGGAGATCTCATAGCCGTGGTGTGTTCCCCGTACTCTACGTGCACTTCCAATGCCCGGGGCCAGCATGTGTGCAGAAAATGTCTCCAGCAGAAGCTCCTGGAGGTCTGGGTTTCAGAGCTGGAGCGATGGCTGCAGACAGCATCCACAAGCAGCATACATAGCACATATAGAGAGATGGTTACATTGCCTTCCTTCTTGTTGAGTCTTGGCAAAGAGTGGCCACCAGGAAGAACAAGAGGACTAAGCAGGCAGGTAGCGCAGGAATCTCCTGTGGCTACTGCCCCTACAAAACAGACTTTCATTTTGGATATTGTTGGGGGGTACATCCTCTCAGGGAAACGGTGCAGTAGCCTAAATTCATTGCACCATGATTGACTTTGCTGCACAGAGGAAGAGTAAAAAACACAGGAATGAAATAGTTATTAGGGATTCAATTTTAAGGAGGAGACAGGCGTTTCTGTGGCCACAAATGAGACTCCAGGATGATACACTGCCTCCCTAGTGCTAGGGTCAAGGATGTCAAGCAGTTGAGGTACATATTGGTACAAGTGACACAGGTTTTAAGGGATGAGGTCGTAAAACCAGAATATAGTGAGTTAGGAAGCAAGTTGAAAAGTAGGATCTCAAAGGTAGTGATCTCACGATTACAAGTGTCACATGCTAGTCAGTAGAAATAGCAGGATATACTAGATGAATATGTGGCTAAAGATTTGGTGGTGGGGGGTGTGAGGGAGGAGTTGGGTTTCAGACTCTTCAGACATTGGGACTGATACTGGGAAGGTCGCATCAAGTACAAACTGGGCAGGTTATAACTGGGCAGTTGACCCATCAATAGTCGAGGCTATTGACTTAAGGAGTATGCTTGCTAGAGTGGTTGGGGACGGTTTAACCCAAAATGGAACATAGAACATAGAACATAGAACATTACAGCGCAGAACAGGCCCTTCGGCCCACGATGTTGCGCCGACCAGTTACAAAAACAATGACCCACTAGCCTATACCAATCCCTTTTCGTCCATAAACCTATCCAGAGATCTCTTAAACGCCCCCAAACTAGACGCATTTACAACTGCAGCAGGCAGGGCATTCCAATCCCTCACCACCCGCTGGGTAAAGAACCTACCCCTGACATCCGTCCTGTAGCTACCCCCCCTTAATTTAAAGCCATGCCCCCTCGTGCTAGCTTTCTCCATCCGAGGAAAAAGGCTATCACTATCCACCCTATCTAAACCTCTAATCATCTTATATGTTTCAATAAGATCCCCTCTTAGCCGCCTTCTTTCCAACGAAAACAACCCTAAATCCCTCAGTCTCTCCTCATAGGACCTCCCCATCATACCAGGCAACATCCTAGTAAACCTCCTCTGCACCCTCTCCAACGCCTCCACATCCTTCTTGTAATGCGGGGACCAGAACTGCACACAGTACTCCAAGTGCGGCCGCACTAGAGTAGTGTACAGTTGCAACATTACACTGCGACTCCTAAATTCAATCCCCCTACCAATAAACGCCAAGACACCGTACGCCTTCTTAACAACCTTATCTACTTGATTCCCAACTTTCAGGGATCTATGTACACACACACCTAGATCCCTCTGTTCATCCACACTATTCAAAGTCCTCCCGTTAGCCCTATACTCGACACATCTGTTGCTCCTACCAAAGTGAATTACCTCACACTTCTCCGCATTAAATTCCATCCGCCACCTCTCGGCCCAGCTCTGCAACCTATCTAAGTCTCCCTGCAGACTATGACACCCTTCCTCACAATCTACCACACCTCCAATTTTGGTGTCATCAGCAAATTTACTAATCCACCCAACTATACCCTCATCCAGATCATTAATAAAAATTACAAACAACAGTGGCCCCAAAACAGATCCCTGAGGCACACCACTCGTAACTGTACTCCATGATGAATATTTACCATCCACCACCACCCTCTGTCTCCTATCTGATAGCCAATTCCTGATCCAACTTCCTAGATTACCCACAATCCCATACATCTGCATTTTCTGCAGAAGCCTACCATGGTGAACCTTATCGAACGCCTTACTAAAATCCATGTATACCACGTCCACTGCCTTGCCCCCATCCACCTCTTTGGTCACCTTCTCAAAAAACTCAATAAGGTTAGTAAGGCACGACCTACCCGCTACAAAACCATGCTGACTATTTCTAATCAATTCATTACACTCCAAATAACTATAAATCCTATCCCTAATAATTTTTTCTAAAACCTTGCCCACAACAGAAGTAAGACTCACCGGTCTATAATTCCCGGCAAAGTCTCTGTTCCCCTTCTTAAACAAGGGGGATGATTACCTGTGCAAGGAGTCAGAGGATGGGAAAATCAAGAAGGTGATTAAGAGAAATGACAGGCAGAGAAATCATGAGCCAGAAACAGGGGCACAGTACAAAATAGTGGAATCAGGATAAGTAGTGTTAAAAAGATAGGCCTTAAGGCTTTGTTACTTAAAATGAGGAGAGTTCATAATAAAGTGGATAAATTATGATGTAGTTGTGATTAAAGACATGGCTGCAGACTGATCAGGGATAGGTAATGAACATCCAAAGGTATTCAATATTTAGGAAGGGTGAACAAAATGGAAAAGGCAGTGCAGTTACATTGAGCATAGAACATAGAACATTACAGCGCAGAACAGGCCCTTCGGCCCACGATGTTGCACCGACCAGTTACAAAAACAATGACCCACTAGCCTATACCAATCCCTTTTCGTCCATAAACCTATCCATAGATCTCTTAAACGCCCCCAAACTAGACGCATTTACAACTGCTATTTAAAAAGGAAATTAATGCAACAGTGAGGAAAATTATTAGCTCTGACAGTCTGTATGGGTAGAGCTGAAAAATACTAAGGGGCAAGAACATTAGTGGGGGTTGTATATAGACCGCCAAACTGCATTGGTGATGCTGGGAAAAGCATTAAACTGGAAATTTGAGAACACATGCGATAAAGGACATCTGTAATTACAAATGACTTTAATCTGTATATAAATTGAGCAAATCAAATTTGTCACAATACCATAGAAGGGGAATTCCTGGAATATATGTGGGATGGTTTTCTGGACCAATTTGTTCATGGGATGTGGGCCTTGCTGGCTAGGCCAGAATTTATTGCCACACCCTGAAGACATTTGGGAGTTAAGCACATCGCTGTGGATCTCGAGTTACATGTAGGCCAGACTAGGCAAGGACAATAAATTTCCTTCCCTAAAGGATATGAATAAACCATATGGATTTTTACAACAATCGACAATGGTTTCATTGTCATGGTTATAATTAGACTTGTAATGGCAGATTTTTATTGAATTCAAAGTTCGCCATCTTTCATGGCGGGATTCAAAACCAGGTCCCGACAGCATTGCCCTGGGTCTCTGGATTACCAGTCCAGTGACAATACCACTACGCTACTGTCTCCCCTAATGTGGGCATATAGAGCATAATTTCAAAATTTTTAGATGACATGAAACTCAAACTTCTAAGCAATGAAGATGATAATAACTGACTGGTGAAATGGTCAGAAACATCTAAGATTACATTCAATGCAGAGAAATGTGAAGTGACATATTTTGATAGGAATGAGAAGAGGCAACGTGGATTAAATAGTACAATTTTAAAGGGGGTACATCAACAAAGACAGCTGCGTGTGTAGGTACAAAAACAAGTTGAAAAGGCTGTTAATATGTTCTTATGTTCTTAATAGAGAACGTGGTATCATTAGCTCTATTGATAGAGGAATAGAGTACAAATGTTATGCTAAACCTTTTTAAAACACTTGTTCGGCTTCAGCTAGTGCAATATATTCAGCTTTGAGTACCATAATTAAGGAACGATGTTACGATCTTGGAAAGGATGCAGCAGTGATACACTAGAGTGGAACCTGGAGTGCGGAATCAGAGTTATGTAGAGGAAACCAAGGTTGTTTCCCTTTAAACATGAAGTGGAGATGCTGTGTTGGACTGGGGTGGGCACAGTAAGATGTCTCACAACATATAGTTAAAGTCCAACAGGTTTATTTGGAATAACAAGCTTTGGGAGCTCTGCTCCTTCATCAGGTGAGTGACTCACCTGATGAAGGAGCAACGCTTCAGAAGATCATGATTCCACATGTTGGACTTTAACCTGGTGTTGTGAGACTTCTGACTGTCTCTTAGAACAGAGCGGAAATCTGATAGGGGTGTTCAAAATCATGAAAGTTCTGACAAAGAAAACCAAATTAATAGTTGAAGGACAAAACAAATCATAGATCCATCAGTAAAGAGCATAGGAGTGGGTGTAACAGGACAGCTCTACCAAATAACTTATCACACAATAGATCAAATGATGACCTGCTGTATTATTCCATGATTCTATTTGCACACCGGAACAGGAATAATCAATGGTAGGAAATCATCTAGCTATGTTTATTTGAAAAATGGTTCATCTTGACCAGTGAGGAGATCCTCCTTTAACTGCTGCATCACAACCACGATGTGCAATAGGGTGATTGCATTGCTTTTATTAAACAGAAGAAGGATTGAGAACTAAGGAATCACGAGATCAAAAAACATTCTAATAAAGTTGCCACCACAATAGACAAAGGCAGCCAAAGCATATTGGGGAAATAAATTAACCCTGCCAAACCATGGTGCAAGATTGTGGAAGTTGGGAGAAAAGGTTGATGATATTGCAATCCTATGCCCTCCAGACTCAAACACTTTTATTGCTAAAATGTCAACAGCATAGTGATCCTTATTAAAGGATTGTCATTTTTAAAACTAATGCTAGTGTACAATCTTGCTGTGTGCGACATTAAACATGCCTCACTATTACAATCTTTCAGTTTATGTCTTGGAACTCAATATAAAACAGTTGATGTTCATAGTAGAATGCACTCAGTCCAATCCTCCAGATGTACAAAACCTCCTCTTTACAGACTGTTACAGAAGCAGTCATTAATGTCCAAAAATAGCCACTCTGCTTTGAGCAGATTTCTAACTGTTTGAAAAAGCTGTTTATTACAGCTTCGGATCTCATCCCTGTCGTAAAAGCTTAACTGATATCCTCAACTATTCTCCAAAGAAATTACATGCAATACGTACATTAGTGCCACTTCTTGGACTAATGGGGCAAGCAATCACAAGAATGTTCACTATGACCAAACAGGAGCTTTTATTTATAGTGTTTTGTTAAAATTGCACCTGACAGCAATGTACCTCGAATGATTGGTATTTGCTTTACGATTTGCCTGAAGTTAGCTTACCAATATTTTGTTTCATAATGTGCCTGTGGGGTACCTTGGAATGGTTTGTTATGTTAAAGACGTTAAATAAATTTGTTGTTGATAACCAAGACATACTTGTAATATAATTAACTCATCTTTTACTTTAATTATTCTATGTGAATGTTTAACCAAACTGCCACCTCCTTGTGCTATATCTAGATCTGGCCCAAAACACACTTCACTGTTTCCATGAAATCCTGGGCAGATTAATGTGAAATAATTTAGCTATAATACTTTCAAAATTTAATTATCAAAACACTGTCAGTTCTTAAACTGACTCGTAGCCACCACTGAGGGAACACATAATCGTAACCCATTTTTTATTGGAATGATAGTGTGTTCAGATCTCCGTTTAAAGAAATTCAATGCATAAACAACCATGCTTTCTACTTATGGGGCAACAGAAGGAAAGCTTTCTATTTGTCATGAGGCAACAGGGGGAAAGACAGAAAGAAGAAAAATGATCTGTATGTGCACCATTGCAGGCTATGGCCCAAATTTTGAGTACAATAAGAAATCTCACAACACCAGCACAGATTCGTTAAGGGGAAGTCGTGTTTAATGAATTTATTGGATTTCTATGAGGATGTGACTAGTGCGGTAGACAGAGAGGAACCAGTGGATCTGGTGTTTTTAGATTTCCAAAAGGCGTTTGATAAAGTGCCTCACAAAAGGTTGCTGCCAAAGGTTAGGGTGCACTGAGTTGGGGGTAAGGTGTTAGCGTGGATAGGGGATTGGTTGTCTAATAGGAAGCTGAGAGTTGGAATCAATGGGTGCTTTTCTGGTTGGCAGTTGGTGACTAGTGAAGTGCCGCAGGGATCGGTGCTGGGGCCTCAACTGTTTACCAATTACATAGATGATCTGGAGGAGGGGGTTGAGTGTAGGGTAACAAAATTTGCCGATGACACGAAGATGAGTGGAAAAGCAAATTGCGTGGAAGGTGTGGAAAGTCTGCAGAGAGATCTGGATAGGCTGAGCGAGTGGCGAGGACCTGGCAGATGGAGTAAAATGTTAGCAAATGTGAGGTTATCCATTTTGGTAGAAATAATAGTAGGAGGGATTATTATTTAAAAGGCGAAAAGCTGCAGCATGCTATAGTGCAGAGGGACCTGGGGGTCCTTGTGCACGAATCACAAAAACCCAGTCTGCAGGATCAGCAGGTGATCAAGAAGGCAAATGGAATGTTGGCCTTTATAGCGAGGGGGATAGAATATAAAAGCAGGGAGGTTTTTCTGCAACTATACAGGGTACTGGTGAGGCCACAACTGGAGTACTGTGTGCAGTTTTGGTCGCCGCACTTGCGGAAGGATATATTGGCCTTGGAGAGAGTGCAGAGAAGGTTCACTAGGCTGATACCGGAGATGAGGGGGTTAGCCTATGGAGAGACATTGAATAGCTGTACTCATTGGAGTTTAGAAGGCTGAGGGGTGATCTTATAGAGACATATAAGATAATGAAGGGGGATAGACAGGGTAGAGGTAGAGACATTCTTCCCACTTAGAAAGGATAGCAGGACTAGACGGCACAGCCTCAAAATAATGGGGGGGTGGCATTTTAGATCGGAGTTGAGGAGGAACTTCTTCACTCAAAGGGTGGTGAATCTCTGGAATTCTCTGCCCGTTGAAGTGGTGGAGGTTACCTTGTTGAATATATTTAAGTCATGGGTAGATAGGTTTCTGATAGACAAGGGAATTAAGGGTTATGGGGAGAAAGCGGGAAAGTGGAACTGATCCACTTCAGATCGGCCATGATCTTACTGAATGGCCGGGCAGGCCTGAGGGGCTAGATGACCTACTCCTGCACCAATTTCTTATGTTCTTATGTTCTCATCCCGCTCCAATGCCAGCATCTCCACACCAAATTTTGAGGTCAGGATTATAATCCTGCAGATGTTAATTACTGCACAAACCAAATCTCAAAGGAAAACTTGGCTCATGTATCACAACCATTTTTGTATTCTGACAAGAAAAGTCTACAGAATTCAGAGGCCATGGATTCCAGTAACACTTTTGAAGGTTTAAATGTTAAAATAGAAACAAAGAAAAGAAAATTGAAACATACAAGACTGCTGTTACACAGTTAAAATTTGCTTCACAGAACATTGTACAAAAGAACCTCACTTTCCTAGACACATCAGTAAACACCCTCAAAGTAACACTTGCTTACAGATGTTGAAAGACAAAATTCCAGTAATATTATACAGCCAACTCACTATTGGAAAGGTACATCACAGGACTTCTCAAACTCTTTCCTACTTCAAGGCCAAAGCTCTGCTTTCTGAAAAACACACACTTTTCTGACTTGGCTACAATAGCTGCTTCAAACCTTGCATCTTCACAGATATTTTCTCAACACTGAGATGTGCCCAGGTGATCCCACATAGCCACCATCCAGAACAGTCCAACATCTTTCATTAAATAAAAACAGAACATGTTGGAAAAACTTAGCAGAAATTTAATGTTTTGAATCAGTATGACTCTTCTTTAGAGCTCTGTTTAACTCGTTTCTCTCTCCACAGATGCTGCCAAACCTGCTGAGTTTTTCTAATATTTTCCTTTTTTATTTCATATTTCCAGGGGTATTTTGCTTTCATCTCTCCCTGAATGTCACTTTTCTCTTTTATTTTTTATTCCATTGTCCTTAGCACCTCTGAAACTTAACTTGCCTAAAATGTAACAATCTTTCTTGTTCTCTCTCCCTATTAAGCCAAATAAAATTTATTAACCTTGCTACTTCTTTGTGACCTTTTCCACACTGTAAAACTTTTCACCCTCCCCCACTTTGAAATTCAACAGTTGAAAACGCAAACCTTTATCTCCAAGTGCAAATTTTTACCAACGGCTTATTTACTAACAGAAAATTCACTTGGCCATGTCTACTTCAAGTGCATGCCTTTAATACCAACATTATTCTCAAGTCTCAAACCCTACAAGACAATCAACCATACACAGACAGGCCAACAAGTCTGCTTCACAGAATATAACAGACCTCAAAAATATAAGAAACAAAACATCTCTCATCACATCAGTGGCAAAGGGAGAGCAGCCCAGAATGATTTCATAGGATTTCAAGTTAGATGTCCTCTTTTCAGGAATCATATGGTTCGGTTTATAGAGGATATGTGTCAGCCAACAAAAGCCAATCACGTTAAGGAATCTCCACAGATAGCAAAGCAGAAAGTAAAAAGTAAGGGATATAATTCACATTTAAATCATTATATTTAAACAAAATAAAAAAATTGAGACATACATTGGGATTAAGGAAGATGTTTGAATGTCTTTTTTTTATTTTAATAAGATTTTTAAATGTTCTTCTGAGGGAATGAGGCTTCTCATAAGCTTAGTTTTTCTCACCAGACAGCGTATTCAATAGTAATTATGGCCTAGTATGTTACTAAAAATGCAGTTACTCGGAGCGAACAAGGCTTTAACATTTTAATTTTTCAAGGGACGTCCTTCTTTCCAGCTGTTTTTGATACTTCTTAGATCACAATTTCACCCATAGGATATTCTCCTCAAGCGATACTAAAGGCGCATTCCAAAACTCTACATTTGCTATTTGATCTGACCATGAAAAAAACAAGGGATAATAAAGTAGAAATTGCACATCGGAAGTATCTCAAACTGAGAAGAATGAAGGCAACCCTCCAATAGTTTTAATTCTAAACATCCTCCCCACACTCCACAAGATTGGTCAAGTTGATGAAGAACACACATCAGGTTCAGTTTCTACATCCTTTTCATAAAGCAAGAGGTTGATCTTCAAGGGAGCGAGTTTGTAAAATATCAGTGGAAAACTACAAAAGAAATCCTAGGAACTTTTCTGCAACTTATTTCAGCTAAAGAAAGATTAACTGCTCAACATGCACTAAAATACATGTCACAAAATGTGATTAATGTGCTTAGAACAGCAGCAATGGGCAAAGTTCTTCATTTAATTTTATAAGCCCTAATGTTGAAAGTTTTCCAAAATGCAAGAAAGTAATTGAGTTTAAGAAATGTTCTTAATAAGCTGATGAAAATTTTGGCTGGCTGCATTAGCTACTGTTTCTCAATGCAGCAATGTATTCAGCAAAAATTATCGCTGACTGCTTCCTTGAGGAGTGGCTGATTAGTATAATTTCATAAAAACCAAGGACAAGATGTAACAAAGTATTGTCGGGTTGTCATCCACAAATAAACTGATTGTTCTAAATGTGAGTTTGAAATCATGCCACTCAAGGTTCCAATCTGTTCGTGTGTCAGACAACAAATTGATGATACTTTTTTATTTATTCATTCACAGGGCGTTGGTATCACTGGCAAGGTCAGCGTTTATCGTATTCGTTGCTCTTGAGAAGGGAGCACAAGAAGGGAGTTGCAGGATTTGACTCAATGATGACAAAGCAACATATGTCCAAGTCAGATGGCACGTACCATTGCCACAGTGTGCTGGTGTTGTAAGGAGTGCCTGTTTATTGGTTGTCAATCAAGCAAGCTTTGGCCCAGATGACATGAAGCTTCTTGAGTACTGTTGTCAGAAAGTGGATTCCTAACCTGTGCCTTTTAGGTGATGGAAAATCATTGAGTCAGGAGATGGGTGATTTGCCTCAAAATACAAAGCCTTTTCTTTTGCATTAACAGCATTCATGTGGTTGGTGCAATCCAATTGCTGATCATTTGGTGAGTCTCACCTCACCTATCGCTGTTCCCAGGATGTCGATGGTGGGGGTACAACAATGGCAATGCTGTTGAATATTAAGGGAAGGCGATTAGATTCTCTCTTATGGAGATGGTATTTGCCTGGCACTTAGGTGGAGCGAATGTTACTTGTCACTTAATAGCCCAAACTTGAATGTTTGGTGCATACAGGCATGGACTGCTGAGTATTTGAAGAGTTGCAAATGTAACTGCACATGTCCAAATTCCAACTGTGGATGTACTAAGGTTTAAATTCATCATGTCCTGCTAATAGCAATGAAGGATTTATTGATCAGTATTCTGCATATTGTTGTTTAAAGGGAGGTCTGTTGGCCAAAACACCAAGACAGCTCCCACATGACATTCTGTAGTTAGTGGGAACAATCAGAAGTTCAAGTATTACTTATTGACAGGCTGCCGTGTCTCATTTGCTGCCTGGGATAGGAGACCTGTCAGTCTTTACAAAATGAAGCTTGTGTACAATATCAAATATTATTTGCTTTAACTAAAATTGCTTTATTGAGTTGTTGAAAATGGTAATTATTCTGGAGTTAGCTTTGTATTCTGTGCTATTGTAACCACCTCAAACAACAACGGTCAATCAAGACCTTTATGATGACAACCCATGTTTCTAGTTAAGATTTGGCAGTGCACAAACACCATGATGAAAAGATTGTTGGAATGGCAATCATGTGACCAACACGGGCTGCAAAGTGGCACACTGGTCAGCACCGCTGCCTCACAGTGCCAGGGACTCGGGTTCAATTCCAGCATTGTGTCACTGTCTGTGTGGTGTTTGCACGTTCTCCCCCCTCTGCGAAGGTTTCCTCCGGGTCCTCCAGTTTCCTCCCACAATCTGAAAGATGTGCTAGTTAGGTGCATTGGTTGCACTAAATTCTCCTTCAGTGTACCCAAACAGGCAGCAGAGTATGGCGACTAGGTGATTTTCACAATAATTTAATTGCAGAGTTAATACAAGCTTACCTGTGACACTAATAAATAAATAAACAAACAACCTGGACATTCTTCCTAAACCTTTAGATTGCACTATGCTTCATAAATGTTGGAAATGTGAATTGATAAGTGGCATCAAGGAATCTGGGGCCTTCCTTGACATTAAGTCCACGTTTTCTCTGCTCAACCAGGATAAAGAAAGGAACTGAAAATGTTAAACAAAGAAAAAGAATAGAGTTTAAAGATTTTTAGAAATTAATATAAAAAACCTCGAAGAAGAATTTTATACTCGCTAGAGCGCGACAGTTTCATTTGTCCATCCTGCGCTTCTGAGGTTGAATTTCATGTAAGGACCATAAATCACATCACTAATATTGACCTTGTGACAGGAATTAGCAACCCTAAATGGAACCAATGAGATTAATTTGTCTTTCTGGTGCAAATCCAGGAATCTTTGTCATGCAAAACATTTCAATGGAGAGGCTCACAGGGAGGTTGTCATCTTTCTGGTTTTTTTTGATGTTAAGGATTGTGCAAATTGTCGAGAGATCTCTAGAGAATCTAAACTCAAGGCCCATCTTCTTTTCACCATAAATTGTTAGTTAGCAAAACAACCGGCAATGATGGACACTGTTTATTTTCCATTATCTCTTTCAAGCAATTTCTGTGGCCATGGAATGTCTTTTTGATCGATTCAGCAACTTTACAAAATACACATTTCCTTTTGAATATCCTAATGATTTTTTTTTAAGTGGCCAGATAGACCGCTCAGGTATTCTCACAGGAGGCAATCAATAATGCCTAGATATGCCCAGAAATCAACTGCTGATTTCAGTTTTGCAAATAAATCTCACTACTTCAATCACCATGGTAACTTGCTACCGATTCATTCTCTGCAGCAGATAATTCTGCATCTGACGCAAAATGTTTTTTCACTGAACCTGCATTAGGATTCAAAACGTCCTACATTACAATACAATAGCTGTCAAATAGCAAAACAAATCAGAAATAATTCTGTAATGTAAAAATGCTCAGGGTTTTCAAGTTAACAGTTAACCATTAGGATGCAATAGCAACTTCACTGAACTTGTATAGTTTTACCATATACAGCATTATCCTTACTCTTGCAAAATACAAACTGTCGATCCTACACAGACTTATCACATCCTCTGGAAATTTCAAAGCGTTTTAGAATCAATTAACTTTGCAACTTCTGTCACTTTTCTGCAGACAAACGCAGTAATCAATTTTGTTGGTAGCAAGGTCCCATGAACAGTAAACTAAAGGACTTATTTGGTGGTGTTGACTGTAGAAGGAAATTGAACCTGGATGTCAGGGAGTCATCATGCTTTTCTTCAGAGTCATTCAGTACAAAAGAGTTCTTAGAGTCTTCACCGACAAAGCTATACTAAATCTACACTAATCCGACTTTCCAGTACTTGGCCGATAGCCTTGAATGTTATGACATTTCGAAGCACAAAGAACAGAGAAAAGTATAGCACAGGAACAGGCCTTTCAGCCCTCCAAGCCTGTGCCGATCACGATGTCTGCCTAAACTAAAACGATATGCACTTACAGGGTCCGTATCCTTTCATTTCCATCCTAATTGATGTATTCGTCTAGTTGCCCCTTAAATGCCTGCTCCCACCATTTCCCCAGGCAGCGCATTCCAGACATTCACCACACTGTGTAAAAAACTTGCTTTGCACATCTCCTCTAAACTTTTCCTGACACACCTTAAATCTAAATCCCTTAGTATATAACTTTCATATCCTAGGAAAGAGCATCTGACTATCCACTCTGTCCATGCCACTTATTATCTTGTAGACCGTTATCAGATCATCCCTCAACCTCCACCATTCCAGTGAGAAACCAAGTTTACGCAATCTCTCCTCATAGCTAGTACCCTCCAGACCCAGGCAACATCCTGATAAACCTATTCTGTACCCTCTCTAAAGCATCCATATCATAGCATCACTGAGACATAGATTACAGCATAGGAACAGGCCTTTCGGCCCAACTTGTTCAAGCCACCCTTTTTAAACCCCTAAGCTAACCCCAATTGCCCGCATTTGGCCCATATCCCTCTATGCCGATCTTACCATGTAACTGTCTAAACTTTTTAAAAGACGAAATTGTACACTCTACTACTCTCTAAAGCCTCTACTACTACTTCTGGCAGCTTGTTCCAGACACTCACCATCCTCTGTGTGAAAAAACTGCACCTCTGGGCACTGTTGTTTTTCTCCCCTCTCACCTTAAACTTATGCCCTCTAGTTTTAAACTCCCCTACCTTTGGGAAGAGATATTGACTATGTAGCTGATCTATGCCCCTCATTATTTTATAGACCTCTGTAAGATCACCCCTTCAGCCTTCTACACTCCAGAGAAAAAAACTACCAGTCTATCCAGCCTCTCCTTATAACGCAAACCATCGAGTCCCGGTAGCATCCTAGTAAATCTTTTCTGCACTCTTTCTAGTTTAATAATATTCTTTCGATAATTGGGTGACCAGAACTGAACACAGTTACAATAAGGTGGCCAAATTGTACACACCTGTATTTTTCTGACAGTGTGTTGACCAGAATTACACACAATATTCTAAATGATGCTGAAGTTTCTGTATAGCTGCAGCATGATCTGCCAATTTTTATACTCAATGTCTCAACCGATGAAGGCAATCATGCCTTCTTGACTACCTTATCCACCTGCGTTGCCACTTTCAGTGACTGGTGGACTTGTACACCCAGGCCTCTCTGCTTGTCAATACTCCTAAGGGTTCTACTATTTACTGCATAATTCCGACTGCATTGGACCTTCCAAAATGCATTATCTCACACTTGGCCGGATTTCAAATGCTCATCTACAGGTCGTGAGCTTTCCCAGCTCTATCACCCTTCCAAGCTGTGCATTCAAGACTCTCACCACCCTCAGATCCCCTCTGTACCTCCTGCCCCTCACCTTAAAATCATCCCCCTTCATTAATAGCCCTTAAAGTCCTTGCCCATACCCCTTATAGTCTTATACACATCAGTTCCCCCTCTAGCCTTTAAGAAAACAACCCAAACCTATCCAACCTCTTTTCATAGCTCAAATGCTCCATCACAGGCAACATCCCCGATGAATTGCCTCTGCGCTTTCTCCTGTGCTATCACATCCTTCCTATGGCAAGGTGATCAGATGACTAGAACTGCAGACAGTACTCCAGCCGTGGCCTGACCAACATTCTGTACAGCTTCAACATAGCCATCCTGCTCTCATAATCTATGCTGCAACTGATGAATGCAAGTGTCCCAAATGCCTTCTTAATTTCCCTGTTAACCTGTATTTCTGGGATCTGTTTCCTAAAGTTCTGTCATTCATTCGGGGCTCCTTTGTCTTATTACTCACCCTGCACTTTTCATGGTTAAATTCCATCAGCCACTGATCTGCCCTACTGACCAACCCACCTATGTCTTCCTGCAATCAAAGACCTCCTTTTTCACTATTAACTACCCTGTCAATCTTTGTGTCACCTGCAAAGTTTATCAGTCTCCCGTTTGGCACCTTGTCAGAGGCTTGGCTGAAACCAATACAAACCATATCAACTGCACCACCCTTATCTGCACACTCGATCACCAGCTGAAAAAGCCAGACTCATTTTCAAAGAGAACTGAAGGACTGTTGTGTGTTCTGGTTCACGGAACGTGGCTCACTCCTGCTTCACCAGACTGTGCCTACAACCAGAGAGGGCTTCTCAATCCACCAAATGGACCATACAGCAGCCTCAGGCAAGGCTAGGGGAGTAGGGTCTGTCTCCGAATCAATACCTCATGGTGCCTGAGCACAGCAACACTCGTGAGGTTCTGCTTCCCGAACCTAGAATACCTGATGCTAAAATGGCACCCTTACTATCTTTCGTGGGAGTTCACCTCCAAAATCCCAACAGCAGTTTACATCCCACCTCATGTGCACATGAAGACCTTGCTGGACAAAATACACATCACTACAAATAGTCTCGAGACGAAACATCCCAAGGCCTTGTCCATCGTGGCCAGGGAATTCAATCAGGCCACACTCAAGCACATCCTACCAAGATACCACCAACACGTATCCTGTTCCACAGGAGCCTAAACATCTGAAACCACTGCCACACAAATACCAAACATGCCTGCCGCTCTATCACCTGCCCACACTTCAGCAAATCAGACCACAAGGCTGTGCTCCTGCTCCCGACTTACAAGCAAAAACTGAAACCGGAAAATCCATCAAAGAAAGTTGTGCAACATTGATGTGAGGAATCAGATGATCTCTATGTGGCTGCTTAGAGTCAGTAGATTGGTCAGTATTTAAAAACTTTGCGATCAACTTGAACGAGTGAGTCACTGTGGTAACTGACTTCATTAGTAAGTGTGTAGAAGACTTTGTGCCAAAAAAGCAAATCCATGTGTTTCCCAACCAGAAACCATGGATGAACCATTGCTTGCTGAAGTCCAGTTCTGAGGCATTCAAGTCATGCAATACTGAGTTGCACAAGAAATCCAGATACAATCTAAGGAGATTCAACAAAGATGCCAAAAGACAGTACCAGACCAAGCTAGAGTCCTAAGATAGCCACACAGACTTCCGCTGTCTATGGCAACATCTACATAACAGGTACAAGATGAAAGCATGTAAAATTGCTGGCACGAACGCATCCCTCCCTGATGACCTCAACGCATTCTATGCCCTTTTTGATTAAGAGGTTAGCGAAAGTACACTCTCCACCCAGGAAGCTTCAGGCGAACCTGTATCTGAGGTCACCATTGCAGACATCAGAGACTTCTCGAAGGTCAACCCATGGAAAGTTTCAGGCCCGGAGGGGGTACCTAGACAAGCGCTCACAGCCTGCACAGACCACTTCGTGGGGATATTTGCAGACATGTTCAGCCTCTCTTTATAACAATCTGAGGTCCCTATCTGCTTCAAGAAGATGACCATCATCCCGGTACCAAAGAAAAGCCAGGCAGCGTGCCTTAATGACTATCGTCTGGTGGCTCTGACATCTATCATTACAAAGTGCTTCGAAAGGCTAGTCATGGCATAAATCGATTCCAGCCTCCCAGATTGCCTGGATCCACTACAGTTCGCCTATCTCTGCAACAGGTCCACAGCAGACATCTCCCTGGCGCAGCACTCAACCCTGGAAAACCTGGATAACAAAAACACCTAAGCCAGACTCCTATTTATCAACTATAGTTCAGCCTTCAACGCCATTATTCCCACGAAACCCATCTCCAAACTCCATGGCCTGGAGCTCGGCATCTGCCTCTGTGGCTGGATCCTAAATTTCCTAACCCACAGACCACAATCAGTGAGGATAGGCAACAATGCCTCCTCCACGATCATCTTCCAACAAGGTTGAGTCCTCAGCCCCTTACTATACTCTTCATACGCCTATGACTGTGTGGCCAAATTCCCCTCCAACTCAATTTTCAAGTTTGCTGATGCTACCATCGTAGTGGGTCGGATCTCAAACAACGACGAGACAGAGTGCAGGAAAGAGATAGAGAATCTGCAATGACAATAATCTCTCCCTCAATGTCAACAAAATGAAGGAGACAGTCATCAACTTCAGGAAGCATAATGGAGGACATGCCCCTGTCTACATCAGTGGGCGTGATGCAGAGGTGCTGGCAATGGACTGAAGTGGGTACAGTAAGAAGTCTCACAACACCATGTTAAAGTCCAACAGATTTGTTTGGTATTGCGAGCTTTGGGAGTGCTGCTCCTTTATCAGATGAGTGGTAGACATGTGACAATAATAAATCAAATCAAAAAATTCAATCAAATTTGTTAGGCATGACCTCCCTCTGATAAAGCCATGCTGACTATCACTGATCAAATCTTGACTCTCCAAGTCAGGATTAATTGTCTCCTTGAGAATTTTCTCCAACAGTTTCCCTACCACTGATGTGACACTCACCGGTCTTAATCTTAACTCTAACCCTTAACTCTCTACCATCCTTCTTGAAAAGTGGAATCACTTTAGCTGTCCCCCATTTCTGTAGCACGTCCCCTGTGGACAGAGCAGAATTAAAAATTTGGGTCAGAGCCCCTATAATTTCCTCCCGTGCCTCCCACAGCAATATGGAAAACAACTCATTTGGAACTGGGGATTTGTCCACTTTTAAGCCTGCCAAAACCGGCCATACTTCCTCAATTCCTAGGTCAAGTTATTCGATTTTTACAGTCCCTCTCCCCGAATTCTGTATCTACATCCTCACTCTCTCGAATGAAGACAGATGTAAAGTATTAGTTTATACCTTATCAATGTTCTCTGGCTTCACACAGATTGCTTCATGGTTCATAATGGTTCCTACTCTTTCCCTGCTATCTTCTTTCCCTTAATATATTCATAGAGTATCTTGGGATTGTCCTTAATCTTACCCACGACAGCTTTTCAATGTCCCCTCTTTGCTTTCTTGAGCACCTCCTGAACTTTCTGTAATCCAATAAGGCCTTTCTTTTCTTTCTAATCCAGTCCTGAATATTCTCAGACATCCAGCGTTCTCTAGACTTGTTGTTCCTACATTTCACCCTAAAAGGAACATATCAGGCTTCTAATCTCTCCATTTCCTTTCACCCCCACCCACCAGCATCGCTCTGCTTGGATTGTTCCCCACACCCAAGAAGCTGTTAGCAGGATACTTTGGCCAGATCCTGCCTTATTCAAAATAAAGTCTGCCTCCTCCCCAATCCAAAACTATTTTTGAAGACCATCTTTTTCCTTTTCCATAATAAACTTAAATTGTACTGTATTGTGGTTGCTATCACTAAAAAAGCTCCCCAATTGCTACCTTGAACACCTGCCCAACTGCTCCATTCCTTGTAGGATCTCCTAAATATTGAGATAAAAAGCTCTCCTGAATATATTTCAAAAAATCTGTTCCCTTGAAATATTTTACACCAAGACTATCCCAATTAATGTCGGGCAAGTTGAAATCCCCTAATGTAATTAACTCAGTGAATTGTCTATATATCTGCTCCTCTGTGGCCCGCTGACGGTCTGGAGGCCTATAGTAAACTCCCAGCAATGTGACTTCCTCCTTGTTATTCCTAAACCCTACCCACAAAGCCTCATTCAAAAACCCATCCAAGATACTCTCCCGCCTTACTGATGTAATTGAAACCTTAATTAATTATGTGACACCCACCCCGTCACACCTGAACATCTTATATCCCAGAATGTTGAGTTGCCAGTCCGACCCCTCCCTCAAACACGTCTCTGTGATAGCAACAATATCACAATTCCATGTGTCAATCCACACTCTGAACTCATCAGCCTTATCTATAAAGCACCTAACAAGATCATGGTTTTGTTTTACGCCCACCAGAGAGTGGAGATGGGATTCAATAGATCACACCTCGAGCAGTGCAACAATCCTTCAGCTCTGCACTGAAGTGGGTTAAGCCCAAGATCAGTCAGGATCAAAATAAACTGGGTTATGAGATTAAACACTGCACCTGCAAGACTAGGTCAGAGGCCAGGTATTTTGCAGTGAGTATCTCACTTCTAACCCCATCCCCGCCCCTAGAAATATATCACTGTTCCTTCACTGTCACTGGGTCAAAATCTAGGAACTCCCTCCCTAACAATACTGTGGGTGTACCTATACTTCTGGGACTGCAACAGCTCAAGAGGGCAACTCACCACCACCCTCTGATGGGCAATAAATGCTGACCTAGCCAGTGACACACATGAAATAAATGAATTTTTTAAAAATGCCTTCCAAAACTTTCTATCCTATAAGGATAAAAGCAGCTGATGCACAGGAATACCATCCCCTGCAAGTTTCCCTCCAAGTCACAAACCATCCTGACTTGGAAATATATTCATGTTCACTGGGTCAAAAATCTGGACTCCTCCCCAATACTACATGGAGTGCAGTGGCTCAGTAAGACTCACCACCACCTTCTCAAGAGCAATCAGGGAACAGCAACAAATACTGGCTCATATTCACTGAACAAAGGAATAGTCGGTGAGTGGAATCGGCTGCCGTCGGTGGTGGTGGAGGCAAATTCGATTGGGTCTTTTCAGAGACTTCTGCAATGAGTACATAGGACTTAATAGGATTGAGGGTTATAGGTAAGCCTAGTAGGTAGAGAAATGATCGGCACAACTTGCGGGCCGAAGGGCCTGCTTGTGCTGTAGTTTTTCTATTCTAAATCCCAAAACGTATCTCAAATCTATAATCTTTTGATTCACAAAAGTGTACTATCAATGAACCAAACTAACGTTGTTAACAGATGTAACACAGCAGTTGATCTGCCTCATAAAATCCCATGGTGTTCATACATTAAATTCTCCAATTAAAACTCCAGAAGTGATTCTTACTACTTCTAGTGCAATAAGGTAGTCTTGCTTAAACTGTTGCTTTTTGGCAGCTGTTTAAACATAAATGGAATTGCACAAATGCTCAGCACAGAAACAGGCCGACGACCCAACCAGTTCATGTCCGTGATTCCTCCTTCTGCCACACTTCCACCTAGTCCTATCAGCATTCCTTTCTGTTTCAAGAACATATCTGGCTTCCCCTTTACTGCATCTATGGTTTTCACCTGAACCCTCCATTTGGTAATGAATTCCACATTATTATTTTTTAAATGATGAATTAGAGGAAAGAGTGCCAGACTGATCAATCTTCCCTGATAAATACTTTCGGTTCTGGTGTCAGTTGAAAGTTGTTTCTTCTAGTTGGGGAATCTAAAATATGGGGACAGAGGCTTATGGTAAGGGACCGATCATTTAATTCTGGAGTAAAGAGAAATTACTTCAGAATCTTTAGAATTCTCTGTCCCAGCAGGATGTGAGTGCTCCATTATTGAATACATTTAAAGCTGGGATTTTTGGCCTTTAAGTGAATTAGGGGATATGGGGAATGGGCAGGAAAGTGAAACTGAAACCCAAGATCAGCCAGGACCACAGTAAATGGTGGAGCTGCTTTGGCAGACTACATGGTTTACTCCTGCTCCTATTTCCTGTGATCATCTTTGTAAATCCTTTTTTGCTTCTTAGATTATGAGAGAACTGCATCTGTAAATATCTGGCTTGACGATTCTGCCCCTGATAATAAAGTTCGAGATTCAGAAAACAAACTAAAACAGCACCAATAATACAGCTTTGTCTCTCAAACAACCCCATGAAAATAAATGTCAGTTTATGTGCAAGTACAGTATGCAGAAAAGTTGTTTAGCTCATTCATATAATCATTCACCATAACACTTAGCTTGTAAATCAGCAGAGGTAGGGTGGATTATCTCAGTGGATTAGAGATCCCTGATCTCTGTACCTCACAGTGGATTAGAGATCCCTGATCTCTGTACCTCACAGTGGATTAGAGATCCCTGATCTCTGTACCTCACAGTGGATTAGAGATCCCTGATCTGTGCATAGCTTCTTTAATTTTGTGCTTGAACCACACATTATTCCATTAAAAAGGCAGATTTTGGCAAAATTAAGAAATAAATAACACCTTTAAACTTCCTCTGGCTTGACCAGTAGATTGAGAGTTACAGAATGTAAGCCTCAGGTGCCTAGAAACATAAATTAGTTTATCAGAACCAGTGATGTGTTTTCTCTAACTTCAACATATAGATATTTTGGTTCTCCCCTGTCATTTTCCATTGGTCTGCATGTGCCAGTCACGTGATTCAAGGCACTTCATCTCTTCCTCCCAGATGTTTTCTAACAGTGCTTTGAAGTCAGCAGTGAGAAGATGTGTTAGAAAGATTGAGTATCACACAGTTGTGAGGAATTGTTTGAGAGAGCCCTACAGTGATATTGCATCTTGTTTCCATTTTATTTAATGTTTCTTCACAGGACCTGAGCTGGGAAGCACAGCTCATGGTGTATAGTATGATCTGCTTATAACTAGCCATTGTGCAACACATTCGGGAGTCAAGCACCACCATACTGTACCCAAAACTTCAACTGAGTTATTTCTGTATTTCCCAAGTATCTGCTGGGATCCTTAATTTGAATTTGGAAATTCTGGTTGCATATTCATTTTCTACACACATGGCACCTGGTATCACTAAAACATCAGTCCTGTCCATTGGTATCAGTCTTATGCCTCAATAAGTCATTTTAAATATTGATTTTTAACACTGGAATAATAAATTTGAAGATAACTGCATACCTGATTTATAATAACCATGACAATTGCATTGATACTTCACCTCCTGCTAAACTAACAATCACAGATGTGGCCATGGATTTGTATTGGTAATATTAATTCAATTGCTCAAAGTCGCAAGGAAATCACTGCTGAGTTCATGGATTTTGCACAAGGGTTTTGCTACACAATTTTTTTTTGTATTCTGGGTTCAGCAGTTCTCCAAAGGATGCCTGGGGTCATTAAAATTACAGGACTTGGGTAACTGTAATATACAGAGCAACAAATGTAAAGGAGAACCTCAATTTGTCCACAATAGCATTCCACAAGGAGACATTACCATTGCACTGATTGTCTCTTCCCAATCGAGGCGATCACGAGGAGGGAGAGTCAGCAACAATTCTGGAACATAATCATCTTCTTCCAGTGTTGGAGAGCTTCTCTTCAACCTGTAACAGGTACATTCAAAGCAAAAATCAGACAAAAGAACAAACACCCAAGAGCAGTTCAGACTAATGAAGAGTCGCTTAAGGATTTATATCAAGCAGTTATTTGTACAAAGAGTGATCAACACTTAGGATAGATTCCTGGAGACAGAAACCTGAGAATTATAAAGAAACAATTAAATGCAGAAGCACAGGGAGTGTACAAGCTTTCGGGGTGGATTAAACAAAATACTCAAATGAGCAGCATTTCCACATGATTCCAGCATAGCTGCAAAGATGATAAAATGAAACAGTCTGTAAGCAGATATTTTAACCATGGTGTATCATAGAATCACAGAATTCTACAGTGCAGGAGGCCACTCTACCCATTGAGTTTGCACCAACCACAATATCACCACAGCTCCATGCATTTATCCTAGCTAGTTCCCCTGACACTAAGGAACAATTTAGCATGGCCAATCCACCTAACCAGCACATTTTTGGACTGGGGACTCAGAGGAAACCCACACAGACACTGGAAGAATGTGCAAACTCCACACAGATAGTGACCCAAGCCAGAAATCGAATCTGGGTCCCTGGCTCTGTGAGGCAGCAGTCCTAACCACTGTGCTATTCCAAAATA
Organism: Carcharhinus amblyrhynchos; assembly: GCF_965287045.1. Taxonomy (NCBI): domain Eukaryota; kingdom Metazoa; phylum Chordata; class Chondrichthyes; order Carcharhiniformes; family Carcharhinidae; genus Carcharhinus; species Carcharhinus amblyrhynchos. The sequence goes on from NC_137352.1 coordinate 33,521,703, forward strand.
CATACTTTATAACTTTAAGTGACCTGAGTTTAAGTCCCACTCCAAGGTTTTCACCAAAGCTGACATTTAAATATTGAGGGAGTACTAGATCATTGGGGTTGATGACCTTCCAGAGGAAATGTTAAATCAATCCCATTCTAAACAGTCTCAGTAGTTCAGTTGGATAAAAACATTCCATGGCACTACTTAATCTCGCTTCCAATCGCCCCCTCAACATGATTGGGAAAATTCAGTCCATGTTTCTTGGAAATTATATGTTTCATCCTTGCGTGTTTCATTCACAACCTGAATGTCATTCCATTTAATACATGCTCTCATTTCTAGTTTTACCTTCTCAGACTTATCCGTAATAACTTTATCTACCACCTTCGCTCAGTTACCATCCATCTTCCAGTAACATTTTCTAATTATTTGTTAAACTATCCACTTTAGTCTCATCAGCAAATTCTGAAATGTTGCTCCCTGTGCGCCAGATCATCATATTCATGGCTCCTTAACTGATGTGTTGTAAATGTTCATTAATTCTATCTTGAGCTGAGTTCAAAAGGTTTGCCCACAACTGATATTAAACTAACTGTTTATTAGAACCTGGTTTGTCCTTCTAATGCATCTTGATCAAAGATATTATATTTTCACTCCTATTGCACAATTTAAGAAATTTTGCTTCGTTTAGGCCAGAACCATTTCTATCTCCTTTCATATAACAACCAAGGATGCAACCACCAGGGAGGGACTACTGATTCATCCACCATGAGGTCTGATCATTTTTTTTAAATAAGCAGTTCCTTTTTTACATTTATCTGTAACAATTATTCCATCTTTTTCTCCAGTGCACTCTGTCCCTCTCACAGTCTTCATTCTTGACATGGCTATCAACCAAAATCATTAATCCAGGATGTCAATCATATAGGATGCCTGGAATTGAATGAATGGCATGATACATGTCAAATGTTTTAAATAATCTGTTAAGCGACACTCCACCCAGATATAGTAACATCTCTTAGGGATGCCTGTGACCAACCAAATTGAATGGAATAGCACACCATTGAATGGACACAACACAAAACTACTTGTATGCCAAACAATGAAAGCAGCATGTGATAGACCCAAAACGCAGCAGTGCAAAAACATTTAAAGGGACCGCACACTGATTAAAAACAGTTGCACAGAACAAGTAAACTTTAAAGAGAACATTGATGGAAATTAAGTCCTGATGGCATTGACACCAGTCAAAAGAACTGTTTTATTAAGTGAAGCATCTTAAGTATTTTATAGCTCCACCCATCCAGGCAAGGGGATATATTACATTCTTCGCTGAGCTTGTATCTTGTACAATGAACATGCTGTGTACATCACCAATTTTACGTGAACAGCAACATCTTGCGTCCACCAGTAACATGAGTGATCAACTAAACTGACTATGACAAAAGGAATAACGTTGACCAAGTCTTCTTTGAATAGTGCCATGGAAACTACACCCAACTGAATTGAGACTGTTTGCAAAGAACAGAAAAGGGCAAAGGGAGATAATTTGTGTGGTGAAGGGTCTTGGTGGTGAATAAGCAAAAACTGCAACCCTTACTGAGGAAGTCAGTAAAATAGGATCATTAATTTAAAATAGTCACCAGGAGAGGTCAGGAGAAATTAAGCAAAGAGTTTATGGAGCATTCAAAGCCTCATTTTAAGAAGTGGTTAAGGCCTTTGCATCTTTGAATTGAAAAATGAGTCAATATGTGAAGCCGAGGCAGTTATAGGATTATAGGGAAAAGAAAGACAGTGACATTAAGTTTGGAAGGATCATGCAACAAACTCCACAGACTTATCATAACTGGCGAATGTCTTGCTTAGTACCACAGAATGATTAAAAAAGTTACGCACTCTGTTTTGTCTCTGCCGGCTCTCTGCGCAAACCCAAGTTAGCGAAACACTGGCAAAATAGTCTTCAATTAGCACATATTCATCTTGCACACTGTTTTTCAGGAATGCATTAGGCGTGCTAAATGAGGAGTAGCTGTACTTCCAATTTTGTGTCCTCTACAAATTTTGAACTTGTACCCTGCAGACTTAAATCTCAGACATTAATATACATCATGACAAGCTGTGGTCCTGATACCAACCTCTGGGGAACTCCATCATATACCGCCTTCCAATCTGAAAAAGAAATGTTAGCCACTACTCCCCGATTTTTGTCACTCAGCCAACTTTGTATACATGCAGCTATCGTCTCTTTATATTACATGCCTTCGGCTGGCAAGTCTATCATGTAGCCTATATACACGACGTCAACCATAATACCGCCAGTCATTTCCGTTACCTCATCAAAATACTTAAGCAAGCTCAATCAAGTTAGCTGAATATAATTAGGTAACTTTCTGTAATGAATCTGCACTCGGGTCAACATGGTGGCAGAGTGGATAGCACTGCTGCCTCACAGGGACCCGGGTTTAATTCCTGGCTTGGGTGACTGTGTGGAGTCTGCACTTTCTCCCCGCATGTGTATGTGTTTCCTCTGGGTGCCCCAATTCCTCCTACAGTCCAAAAGACATGCAGGTTACATGCACTTTCCATGCTAAATTCTCCCTCAGTGTTTCCGAACAGGCACTGGAGTGTGGCGACTAGGGAATTTTCACAGTCATTGCAGTGCATTACATTAATATTGCAGTGTTAATGTAAGCCTACTTGTGACACAAATAAATAAATTTTAAAATTTGTCCAAATACCTGATAATCTGTCATGGATTACCATTTCTAAACAATTACCCAGCATTGAGGTTAACCTGACTGGTCTGTAGTTGCTAGATTTAACTTACACGCTTCTTAAATAATGGAAAATATTTGCTTCTTGCAAATATATCACCTTTCAGACTCTCAGCAAGTAACTCCACAGCCAATGAATTATTTTTGAAGTGCAGTTACACAATAGCTAGTTTACACAGCAAGATCAGGTAAACAATACAGATAAATAACCAGTACATCTCTTTTCATCACGGTAAATGAGCAATGTGATCCATGGATGTCAGGAAAATTCCCCTACTCTTTGAACAGTTCCATTGCAATGTCTATGCCAACCAAACCGGTAGATGCAATCTCAATTTAATGTCTCATCTGAAATCAGCATTTGTTACAATGCAGCACTCCCTCAGTACTGTACCAGAACTTATGTGCTCAAGTTTGAAGTAGGACTTGAACTCACAATTCTCCAACTCCCAACCATTTCCCAGTGATTTGGAAAAGCAGCCAGCATAACAAGGATCCCACACACGCCGGACATACTCGCCTCCACTTTCTTCCATTGGGAAAAAAAGACAAAAATCTGAGGTTGAGTACCAACCAACTGAAGAACAGCTTTTTCTCTGCTGCCATCAGACTTTTGAATGGACCTACCTCGTATTAAGTTGATCTTTTGCTACACCCTAGCTATAACTGTAACATTGCACTCTGCGCTCTCTCCTTCACTATGAACAGTATGCTTTGTCTGTACAATGTGCAAGAAACAATTCTTTTTGCTATATGCAAATACACATGACAATAATAAATCAAGTCAAAAAATTCAGAGGCTACAGTGCTACCACCAGGCCAAATTGATACTAAAGAGGAAGGAGTTTGGGGTTCTACATAACAAAAAGGAATTCATCCAGTCAGTAGGGCAGGTGGAAGAGAAGGAATCCTATGGCAACAAAATGTAAGCAAATATTGCAGATGCTGTAAATACGCAGTAAGTCAGATGGGCAGCACCTGTGCAAAGAAACCAAATTAACTTTTCAGGTCAACGACATTTCATCAAAAACTGAAGAAACATAAAAAAGCAAAGAATCCATGGCCCTCTCGCCTTATTCTGGAACCTGTTAACCAGTTTATGGAAGCAACCTGCAGTGGGGATCTCAGCATTAACGTGAGAACTGTTCAGGGAATTTAACCTTGATCACAATGACCAAACCTCATTACACAAAGGCTGCAACAGTTTTCAATAATCCATCTGTGTAACAAAATGCCTGTTAGTTAAAAGCTATGCTTCAAGTCCCAGCCAGAATCAGCACTGGACAATACATCCACTGTACCAACTCAAATTACTGACAATGCTCATTAAACATTTCTACAAAAATTATTGTAACACTGGACAAGTGCTTCACCTCTCATTGAGCACATGACAATGCTGAAATTTAAATAACAGTTTTTAAGCACTAATCAGTTATCAACAGCCGGCACTGCAGATGGCAGGTTATTTGATGTTACGTTGAAGTCCTGTACACAGACTGACCTCCAGACTAAATCACATCGCAATTAGCAGAAAATTAACTTCAGCAACTACATGGCCAGAGTTAATTATACAGCACATCAGGTAGAACATGCAAAATTATTCAGTTGCCTCCCGCTCTAACTGCATTTAAAATTATAATCGTTCAGCTCGTGACAGACTTTCATGCAATAATCCTTACTTTTTTTGAGCTTATTTTATTAATTGCTACTGAATAACAGAGTGTAGGTAGCTATTGCTGCAAGTTACTTGGTCTAACAATGAGAGTAAATGTCATTCAGAAAGAATATACTATACAAACTGTAGCAAACGCTTTGGCAGAAGTGCAAACTATGTTGGTATTTGACAGCCATGATGTGGAGATGCTGGCATTGGACTGGGATAAGCACAGTAAGAAGTCCAACAGGTTTATTTGGTAGCACAAGCTTTCGGGATGTTGCTCCTTCCTCAGGAGGAAGAAGCAACATTCCGAAAACTTGTGCTACCAAATAAATCTGTTGGGCTTTAACCTGGTGTTGTGAGACTTCTTACTGTATTTGAGAGGCCAGCATTGGTTTCTCATGTTCCCAGCACAAGTCCAATCCAATGCTGGATGGAGCAGACATACATTTGATTACTAGTAAGATACAAGATATAAGGCTTACACATACCAACATTCACGAGGTTAAATGAACTAAATGGAATATTAGATTATTGCTGAAAATAGACATGTTATCAAAGCTTTGCATCTTGCATTCATCAGAGCAGCTTGCAAGAAGTTACGAACACTAAAGGAAGAATAGTGCATTCTGCTTGAGAAGAGAGTGCTGATTGGTTGGCAAGCGGACTCTGATTGGTGGAGATGTTGCCATGGAGAATTCAATACGGAACAGTTAACTGCCCAGCTTTGTTCACATTCAAACCAGGCAAGTCAACCCAAATCCATCAAGACATTGCCATGGGGAATGAACCAGCAATGGCTGTGCCTAAGTTGTTGGTTAGTTGAAAAAGACACAATGTATGGACATGTTCTTTCTGTATGGAAAGGACATATATGTGGTTTCTAGCATGTCTCAGTGAGCCACACTGCAAGCCTGACTGTGCAAATCAGTTTAAGATTGCCAATCAGAATTGCTTAGCAGATGCTGTCCAACTGCAGAATCACATCTAATATTGGATACTAAGTTTTGAGCCTTGCAAACACCTGTTGATTGGCTATATGGTCAGTATTGTCTGTTGTGAACAGCTGAAGTGATGTGCTATTTGATACAATCGGCCAATCATTGGGATGTATGGTCTATATACCTGGCCACGTACCAGCACTAACAGGATGCTGCCATCAAGCCACAAATGAATAATGTGGTTTATGATATTCAGTGTTAGTGTGATGCCAAGTATATGGGTGGTACATGCCAATGACTGGTGGATTCTATCAAACAGTACACCCTTTGGCCTTTCACAATAAGTAAAGGATTGACCATACCCAATCAGCACATGTCTACAGAGCTCAAAACATAGCATCGAACATTAAATATGATTCTGTGATTGGATAACACCAATGAAACAATCCTGACTGTGTCAAGAATGACACAATTTCTTGTAATTTATAGATTATTTGAGATGATCTATTTAAGATGATCAAACAGGCTCACAGTGTAGCTCAGAGGTATGCTACACATATTCACACATTGTTCTTTGCAGGCAACAGGGGCATGCCCACACATTGTGTTCTTTTCAACTAAAAAACTTGGGATACAACCATTCCCTGGTTTATTCCTCACAGTAATGTCTTTAACAAATCAGAGAAAACCTGCTTGGTTTGAATTTTCCATGACACGTTCACATTCTCCATGGCAATGCTTCTATCAGCCAATCAGCCAATCTCTCCTCACGCAGAATAAATTAATATACCCCGTTATGGTTGGTAATTTCTTCTGAGCTGTCCTACTGAGTGAAAGATAAAAAGCTTTGACAGCATGTCTCTTTTTTCATCAGTACTCAAGTTCCATACTACCAAATAACTATGACATGTTGAAGATAGAATCAACACAACAGTCCTTGAATGAGCCAACATGTGGTGACTTTGGACAGGAAAAGGCTTTGAGTCCATCCAATTCACAACTACCTCTATCACCGATATTCATACACCCCAAATAAGAATGTGCCACATCCTTCCTAACTCCCTAGTGAATCAAACCAATTATTGGTATCTCTTAACTCCCTTCCCTCTACACCTGTTGATAGAGATCCTTTTAAGTTTAAAGGTAGCAAGTGACTTAGAGTTAATTTTTTTCTCCAGGACTATGTTCTGTGAGTTAACAGCTTTTTCTAATCTTTAATCTTTTGAATTGTGTTCACAAATTCTGTACTCACAGTCTTAGTTAAATTAACTGCTTAACTAAACATTCTGTTTGACCCTGAGCTGAAAATCTGACTGCACATCTTTTCCATTGAAACAATTACTTACTCACACTTAAAAAGGAACAGAACAAAGACAAGGAAGGGTGGAGGCAGAAGGGAGAAACAAGGGAGCTGAATGCTCTGTTGGCTAGCTTCCCACCATCCACCCATCATAAAATTTAAATTATTCAAAATTCTACTGTTCATTCCACCCACTTGTCTTTGATTTGCTTTGAGTGGATTTCTTGTCATATGTATTAACATACAGCAAAAAATATTGTTGCTTGTGCGATATACAGACAAAGCATACCACTCATAGAGAAGGAAATGAGAGAGTGGAGAATGTAGTATTACAGTCATAGCTAGAGCATCGAGAAGGATCAACTTAATGCAAGGAAGGTCCATTTAAAAATCTGACAGCAGCAGGGAAGAAGCTGTTCTTGAGTCTGTACATGATCTCAGACTTTTGTATCTTTTTCCCAACGGCAGATGGTGGAAGAGACAATGTCCAGGGTGCGTGGGGTCCTTAATTATGCTGGCTGCTTTGCCGAGGCAGTAGGAAGTGTAGACAAGAGTCAATGGATGGGTTGCTGGTTTGCATGATGGATTGGGCTACATTCACGACCTTTTGTAGTTTCTTCTGGTCTTGGGAAGAGCAGGAGCCATACCAAGCTGTGATAGAACCAGAAAGAATGCTTTCTATGGTGCATCTCCAAAAGTCGGGGAGAGTCGTAGTTGAAATGCCAAATTTCCATAGTCTTTGAGAAAGTAGAGGCATTGGTGGGCTTTCTTAACTATGTATCAGCGTGGAGGGACTAGGACAGGTTGGTGGTGATCTGGACACCTAAAAACTTGAAGATCTCGACCCTTTCTACTTTGTCCCCATTGATATAGACAGCGGCATGTTCTCCTTTACGCTTCCTGAAGTCGATGACCATCTCCTTCATTTTGCTGACATTGAGGGAAAGATTATTGTTGCCGCATCAGTTCACCAGATTCTCTATCTCATTCCTGTATTCTGTCTCGTCATTGTTTGAGATGCACAATACAGCAAACTTCAAAATCAAATTGGAGGGGAATTTGGCCACACTGTATAAGGACTATAGCAGGGGGCTGAGAACACAGCCTTGTGGGGTACCGTGTTGAGGATGATTTTGGAGGAGGTGTTGTTGCCTATTTTTACTGATTGTGGTCTGTGGGTTAGGAAGTTCAGGATCCAGTTGCAGAGGGAGGTGCCGAGGCCCAGGCCACGGAGTTTGGAGATAACTTTCATGGGAATAAGAGTGTTGAAGGCTGAGCTGTGGGTGTCCTTGTTATCTAGGTCTCCCAGGGTTGAGTCCAGAGCCAGGGAGATGGCATCTACTGTGGGCCTGATGTGCAGTAGACAAACTGTAATGGATCCAGGTAGTCCGAAGGCTGGAATTGATTGCCTTTCGAAGCACTTCATAATGATGGAGTCAGAGCCACCAGCCAATAGTCATTAAATGCTTGGTTTTTCTTAGATACTGGGATGATAATCCAGGAACATAAAGTAAATATAACTGATCATGCTGCCTCTATTTTAATCATCCATTCAAACCCCTGAACCAGTTTGTTCCACCTTCAACAGCAGATGAAAAGTGATAGTGGACTTGCTTATCACTAACAAGACATCGCTCAGATGGCTCTCCCGTTTCCTAGCTTCCTGAGACATCCTGGGAAAAAAAACAGTGGCACCTTCTTCCCTGCTGGGGTTGAGGCCATGAGAGAAAAATAAGAAAAACTGAAGTGTGAGAATAACTGCTCGAGATAGTTCAATGTTCAAGCTAGTAAAGTCACTGAAATATGATATTGTATACACATTGCAAAATGATGCATCAGCATATAAACTGGTTTAACTCACTATTTTCATACACAAGCAAACCACACTTACCCTGTGGCAGTACTAGCTATGTTTAACTAAGGTCCTTTTTACTTATTCCCCCTTAATCTCCAGCCAACACCCTCTCTGAGTACATACACCTTAGTATCTCATGATTGAGGGTGATTTGTTTAAACTTCAGTTCGCTGGATACAGTGGGAGGTGAGCTGTGAGGAGGATGTAGAGCTGGTTTAGTGTAATTTGGACAAGCTGAATCAGTGGGCAAAAGCATGGCAGGTGTTATACAATGTGGATGAATGTGAGGTTATCCATTTTGGTAGCAAAACCAGTGAGATAGATTATCTGAATGGCTATAAATTAAGAGGAGAATGTGTAACAAGACCTGGGTGTCCTCGTACACCAGTCACTGAAGGTAAACTTGCAGGTGCAGCAGGCAGTTATAAAAAGATAAATGATGTGCTGGTCTTCATCACGAGAGGATTCGAGGATAAGAACAGGGATCTCTTGATGCAGGGCCTTGGAGAGGCCACACCTGGAATACTGCGTGTAGTTTTGGTCTCCTTATCTGAGGAAGGATGTTCTTGCTAAAGAGGGAATGCAAAGAAGGATGACCAGACTGATTCCTGGGATAGCACGACTGAGGTATGAGGAGATATTGAGTCGGTTAGGATTGTATTCACCGGAGTTTAGAAGAATGAGGGTAGAATCTCAGAAATCTATAAAATTATAACGGACTAGACAGGGTAGATGCAGGAAGGGTGTTCACAATGGTGGGGCTGTCCATAACCAGGGGTCACAGTCTAAGTATACAGGGTAAATCTTTTCCGACTGAGATGAGGAGAAATTTCTTCACCCAGAGAGTTCTGACCTTGTGAAATTCGTTACTACAGAAATCAAATCATTGTATATAGCACTTGGGATCAATGGGATCCAAGGGTATGGGGGGAAGCAGGATCAGGCTATTGAGTTGGATAATCAGTTATGATAATAACAAATGGTAGGGCAGACTTGAAGGCCAAATGGCTTATTCCTGCACCTACTTTCTATATTTCTTGGTCTGAGACAGCTGATAAGTCCAATGTGTATTCTGTAAATTTTGCAAATGTTGTGCAGCTGATGCTTGGGCGATCAGGTAGATAAGCTGCTTGGAAATTTGTGCTCTCTCTCTCTCCAATGCCTTGACTCCACCTTTGTGTGTTTTTGACAAGATACCTCGATGTATTTGATGCTTTCACTATGAACCTTTTACATTTTGGTCAGGAACAAGCCTTACAGCACCAGGGACCTGGGTTCAATTCCAGTCTTAGCTGACTGTGGAATTTGCACATTCTCCCTATGTCTGCGTGGGTTTTCTCCAGGTGCTCCAGTTTCCTGCCACAGTCCAAAGATGTGTAGATTAGCTGAAATGGCCATGCTAAATTGCCTCTTAGTGGTCCAAGATGTGTAGACTATATTAGCCATGGGAAGTGCAAAATGGGGGATCGGCCAGGAGAGGTGGCTAGGCTAAAATACTCTGTCAGAGAGTCGGTGCAGACTCGATGGGCTGAATGGCGTCTTTAGCAATGTAGGGATCCTCACAGCACGCTCATTAATCGGCAGGGATGTTTATTTCACCTCTTTCAGAATGGTTTGAGGGGACCATTAAGACATGTGTTGTCCTCCGGGAAATTCCCTGCCGCAATTGAGCTCGGAGTAGGTAGATCTATCCTGGTGCCCTGCCCACTGAACCCGTTTTGAGTGATTAGAGCCACCATACTGAAGCTTTGGAGAGAATGCTGTTGGTGTACCGTCGTTTTCACTATCAGAGAAGGATCTTATGAAGATCCGCTGGTGGTACTTCTCAAAGGACTGGAGACGTACTTGCTATAGTTTATCCAAGTCTCCAAAGCATAAAGGAGCTTGGAGGGTCACTGCTACATAGCAAACCATGTCTTCATCTCAATTTGAGATCCTGGTCCTCCAATTCTCTTCTCAGTTATACGTCGAGGAAATTTGAGCAAATTCAAGAAAAGTGCAAGGAACAGCACCAACCGCTATACAAGGCCTTTCTCAACCTCACAAAAACCTCTAACTCTCTGTCAAATGAAAAGCCTTATGGAGCACCTTCCTCATATTTCACTGCCCTTAGAAATGTGTCACTCTCCGCTGTCTACACTGTGGTGACATGCAAACCTTGATACTCATCAACAGAGTCACCCTCTATCTCAATGATAAAACAAGACACCATGACACCAACTTTCTTCCCCCATTTTCCTCACTGCAATACTGCACCTCACCTCCAGAAAATTATCTGCAGGGATGGGGACAATCTACAGAACTGACTGCAACATAACCAATCCAAAACCACAAAATCCATAAGTTCAATCCAAAACCAAAACCACTCCAGCTTCAGTCACTGAGCTCCAGTATGCAGGTGATGCGTATGTGTACATTCACTCTGAAACAGAGTTCCGGTATACAAATGATGCTTGTGTGTACGCTCGGTCCGAAACAGAATTTCAGCATGCAGATGACGCTTGTGTGTACACTCACTCTGAAACAGAAATCCAGCATGCAGGTGACACACCACGGGTGTGCCCCATAGACCATAGTGGTTAGCTCACCACCAACTTCTCAGGACAATAAGGAATGGCTAATAGACGCTGGTCTCCAGCGACACTTATATCCCACAGACAAATTTAAAAACACAGGGCACTCAGCTGAAAGAGTCACTTTCCTATCTTGAGACTGAAGCAAATTTCACAGGTAACAACTGGAGTTAAATACTAGACAGCAAAGGCGTCTTGCAGCAGGCAAGGATGAGCTCAGTCATCATCCTGTGCGTATTTTATCATGTGAACAATTTCACCAGATGGTGCATTGCGTTAGAACTTGGATGGTGTTCCCAAATTTAGAAGGCTCATAAAATCCCAGATTTGTGGCAAATCACGTCAAGAAAGGAGGAAGGGAGAAAGGAAGGAAGGAAGGAAGGAAGGAAGGGGAACATTCTCACCCAAGGACGAACCAATAAAATGGGTAATAATTTACCAGAGAAAGCCATTGAAGTAATAAGGGTTGACAAGATAGTCCAGAAAGAGCAGGGGCTAAGTGAGAAACAGAGGCCATTTCCAGTTCTTTATCGAACAATCCAGTTTCCCGATACTGGAAAAATTCCATTTATCCAGGAGCTTAGAGCACAAAATAATTTTCAGAAGACCAATCGACCGAATAAAAGATAATTAATTGTAATGTTTTTGTTATTTGGTTCATTGCACTGGAGATTAGTGATTTGCTTACACAATGCACTGATTGCAGGGGGTAAAAGCCCTCAAAGCTTTGATAACGTCAAGTGGAAAATTCAAAATTCCTGACTCCAAGCAATATCTTTCAAATTCAAATAATTTTTAGTAAAAATCACTCACTTTGCAGCATTGGAAAATTCTATTTCTAATTGTTTACTCATTACACAAAATGGAAACCCAGCATTATACAAACAGATAGAAAAACTTCATGTTGAGTGCATGAAATAGCCTGCTGTTACATTATTCACAACACCATAAACTGGGGTTTTCAAACTGTGAGCTGCAACCCCAATGTAGAGATAGCATTTGGGATCGTGAGCTCTCCCTCCTCCAAGGTAACAATGGCAACTGCAAAGAGACAAAACTCTGACTCATTGGCTGCCTGCTGGCGAATAATGAGCCCAAAGCGCTCCCTAATCTCAGCAAACATGTTTAGCTATGACTCAAAGCGGTAAGAAGTCTCACAACACCAGGTTAAAGTCCAACAGGTTTATTTGGTAGTGAACTTCTGGGGTTTGCCCCCTTCGGCACACACAGCCTTCATACGCTCTGTTTGTGATCAGAACTTCCCCTCACCTGACAAAGGGGCTAACCCTGAAAACGAGTGGCGTTTACTACCAAATAAACCTGTTGGACTTTAACCTGGTGTTGTGAGACTTCTTACTGTGTTTACCCCAGTCCAACGCCGGCATCTCCACATCAGTTCAAAGCAGGCCAGGGATGTTTGTGTGCTGACTCTGACAATATCATCTTTCAGTCTTCTAGATGGTAGTAGTTGTCAGTTTGGAAGTTGCAGCTTGTGAAACCTTGGTGTGGTCCCACAGTGCATCTTGTAGATACACACTCTTGCCACTGTTTGTCAGTGGAGGAGGGATTGAATGTTTTTGTAAGAGGTGGTGATCAAACAGGCTGATTTGTCCTGGATGATGTCAAGTTTCTTGAGTGTTGCTGGAGCTTCAGGCAAATGGAGAGAATTACATCACACCCCTGACTTGTGCCTTTTAGATAGTGGAGGGGCTTTGGGGAATCAGGAGGTGAGTTACTCATTACTGGATCCGAGCCTTTGACTTGCTCATGCAGCCATGGATTTTATATGGCAAGTCCAGTTCAGTTTCTTCTGGTCAATAATAACCTCCCAGATGTTAGTACAGGATTCAGCAATGGAAAGGCCATCAAGGGGCGATGGTTAGATTCTCTCTTGTTGGAGATGGTCATTATCTGGCACTTGTATCGTGTGAACTATACTTGCCAGCCCAAACATGAATATTGTTCTGGTCTTGTTACAGTTTGGACATGGACTGCTTCAATTTGGGAGGAGTCACAAATAACGCTGAAAATTGTGCAGTCATCAGCAAATATCTCCCCTTACGATGGGAGGAAGGGCATTAATGAAGCTGTGTGCGCGCATCTGCACGTGTATGTGAGCGTGTGCGTATATGGTAAGGGGTGGGGGAAAGGGTTGATTATTATGCACGCAATGGAGGTGAATTACTGTTGCGGGACTGTAAGGGGAGAAAAGCTAAATGGTATTAAGGGAGGGGAGAGGGGCTGATTACTGTGTGTGGGAGATGAAGGGGAAAGGGGGCTGATTACTGTGTTTCTGCAGGAAGAGAAGGGCTGATTACTGTGTTTCTCGGGGGAGAGAGGGACTGATGATGGGGGTGTTTATGGTGGGAGAGAAAGACAGGCTGATTACTGTGTGGAGGGAGGGGAGAGAGGCTGATTACTACGTGTGGGGTAGGGGAGGGGGCTGATTCCAGTGTTGGGGAGGGATTGAAGGGGAGAAGGGATCTTCACTCCATCTTACGTCACTGGAGAAAATGGAATGTTTGGTTGAAAGTTCTTTAAAACACAGATTTTCAATTTTGTCTGATGTACGTTGATCCATAAAAAAAAATTTAAGGTCAGTTACGAGATTCGGACGTTGCTGGTTAAACCAGCATTTATTGGCCATCACGAGTTATCGTTGAGAAGGTGCAAACTTTTAATAATTATATACTGAGTGTTAACAATCTATTGACTATTTCATTTTTGCTGACATCTGGGGTCATATCAATTTTCAAGTGTTAAAATGGGGTTGCGTTGGAAAATAGTTTGGAAGCAGTGTAAATGGTCCATCTGCAACCTCCACATTTATTACTACACTAAATGATTGCCACAATTAACACAACCATGGAATCTACATAAACCTTGCTGCACCGGGACACTCAGATCCTTCTGTACCACAGATTTCTGCAATCTCTATTTAAACAATGTGCAGTTTTACTATTTTTCTGGTCAAAGGGACAAGTTCACATTTGCCCACATTATACTCCACTTGTTAAATTTTGTCCACTCATTTATTACTTTTAAGCGTCCTTATGTCCACTTCACAACTTTCTTTCACATCTATCTTTGTGTCATCAGCAAATTTTGCAAACATATATTTGTCACCTTTATCCAAATCATTGATCTAGATTATAAACGGTTGAGCTCCAGCACCAATCCGTGTGACACGCCACTCATCACGCCTTGCAAATCTGATAATGAGCCATTTATGCCTAATCTCTCATGTCCTGTTAAAACAACCAATCCTGTAGCCATGTTATTATGTAATCTTCTACTCATTAACTCAAATTTTGCATGCAACCTTTGATGTGGCTTCATGTCAAATGCCTTTTGGAAATCAAAGTACATCACCCAATCCTGGCCCTATCTCTGTCATTTGTAAATGTCTTTGACTAACTTTAAGATATTAGTTTCAGACCCATGTTTCTCACCCTCAAACTGAATGCAAAATTAGTCATGTTATGATCACTCTTCCAGAGATGATACTTTACTATAAGATCATTAATTAATCCTGTCTCACATGACATTAGTGTCCCTTTAAGAGATTTTTTATTTTGAAACCATGATCTCTGCATCTCTCAGCCTTAGTTGATGTCATTGTTGGGAGGAGAAAAAGGAAAAAAAACTGTAGGCAGGTCAGATGGCAGGGTTGTTTTTAGTTTCAATTTTGACCAGGTTTGAGGTTTTTCTTTAAAAAGGGAGCGGACATCAGACTGAATGCAGCATCTCTTCTCTCTCTGCCTTTTAGCTGAAAGCCTTCATGGAGTAGAAAATCTGTTGTTGGGGCCTGGCCCACAGTCTCTCTGGTGCTTTGGAAAGCTGTTTTTCCTTCAAACTGCTCTGAGTTACAGGAATATTTGACTGCAGCTTCATAAGGAAAAGAATCGATAGCAGTATCAAGTGAACATTAGTCAGTGCTGTACTAAACCTGTGAAAAAGGGTTTTTTGTTTTCTGTGGGCTTTTGTTTTAATTGAAACACATCAGAGATATTCATTAAGATGTATACATTTATAGTGGCTGTTTTGTTTCATGTTTGTAGTTGATAAAAAGTTCTTGCTAATTTTCTTACTATACATGTTAACTATATTCTTAAATAAACTTTTTTGATAAAAGCTCTCTACTGGGTCATTTGAATCTCACCTGAAGTGAAGCATCTCATACTTATCCTAGCCAAATTCAAGATGCAAGACTTATAATTTGGCAGGCTTCATTAAACACTTCGAAGTTTCTACCTGAGCCATAACACTCATTAAACATTTTCAAATCTAAAATATCCTGTTCCTTGGATGGTTCTTTCATGTACTGTTCTAAGCATACACTCTGAACTTTTCCCCTAGGCTACGTTTGCCAAATGTCTTCGTTCAATCTACGTGAAATTTGGAGTCACCATAATTATTAAAGCATATTTCTCACAAGTTCCTGCTAATTCTTGATTTATACTCTGAACCACAATGAAGTTAATGTTAGGTGCCTATGGACCATTCCCACCTGTGACTTTGCTCTCTTGCTACTTCTCAACTCAACCTACTGTCTGAATACAAATAATCAGAACAGAAGGCACACCAACAGCCACAGAATTTCTCCAAACAGAACACACACTCTCTGAGCAGAGTGAGAGAACAAATACTTTTTAAAAACTGTTTGATGTGACAAAGTGTCAATCATTGTGTTGATAACGCATTTGCAGGTGGCGTATTCTGATCACAGATTGCTGCATTGAAAATGTGCCTAGGATCTTCACAACCCACTGACAAGGTGCACTACAGCTTGCTCAGAATCGGCACTTTTTCTAACACCAATCCTCACTTTCCTTTCCCATGTGAGAACTTTCACATTAATCTTTCGTACATTTTGAAGGAACAAATCTATCTCCTGTTAACACTTACCAAGTGCATCCCCAAACTGATCTGTTAGGCACAATCTTACCTGAGAAGTCTTCTCTACTGTGAACAGTAGTGTAAGTACAATGACAGTTTTTAGTGTGGGTTGGGTGGGCGGATACACAGTGGGAAAACAGACAGGTTACATTCAAAACTCGCCCACCTCAACTGCATTTTAAACAACCAAGGAAACAGATTTCGGAGCAGAAAATTGCAACATTGAAAGGGTGCTTTCTAACCGAGAAGGGACCATTTGTAAATTATCAGCGCTGGCAGCATTTGTACCAGAGAAGCAAAAGACAGCGTCAGTGAAGGCTAGTCTGAGAGCTTCTAGAAAGCTTATTTATGGCAGGTTGCAGCAGCAGGGTCAATCTACATGCCAGTCACATCTTGAAAATTTCACCAATTTAGCAGTAAGTGCACAAGCTGTGAGCAGTATGGAGATTAGACAACTGATAAAATCAATGTCCAATACAACTTGCACTTTGTTGAGACCATCACCAGGTAACTGGATGGTCTGCAATATGTGCAAAAATTCAACTTGACGTGAAAGCTCTTGTGTAAATATACGTGTGTGAAGCCAGTGAGGAGATTGAGTGCCCTATCACATTCCCTAAAAACTCAACCTAACACAGGAACCACTGTACCATTAAAGATTCACGCATGGAATTTAGTCCTATGATCTCTGCTTTTCACAGTAAGAAGTCTAACAACACCAGGTTAAAGTCCAGTAGGTTCTGCTTTTCAAGCAGAGTTCTATTAACTCATCAGTTGCTCATATGGTGCTACAGAGTAAGCAGGAGTCCACATTCTAGAAAGGCAGATGGATTGGCACATTGTGACGTAGAACATTGCAGGATGCAACAGTGCATGGTGTCGTCGGGTTTCATCAAACACCCACAGATTTAATGACATCAGGCACTCAAGTAGACCTGTGAAAACCAAATTCCTATGTCAGCAGGCAATGCAATTGCAGAGGACATCACAATCCAACTCCATGATGTCCTCAGGCTGTCCACACAAGCACTTTGAAGTGAATGGAAAAGAGGTCAAGAATCTACCGTAGGCTGTCAGTTATATTTCTACTTCAAGTCAGCAATTTGAGGTGCAGCTTGTTAGTAGCATTGCGCTCACGGCGCATACAGCCTAGGCATCTGTTTGGGGTCTGCTTATATTTCCTGGTTTTAGTGAATAATACCTAGAGTATTGTGTACATTTTCAATCTCCTTAGGACGAAAATACTTGCACTGGAAGCAGTTTATAGAAGGTTCACTGTTCTCATTCCTGGGAAAAAGAGACTCGTCTTACAAGAGGAGGTTAAACAGGTTAGGTTTATGTTCATTGGCATCTTTGATTTATTATTGCCACATGTATTAGTGTACACTGAAAAGTATTGTTTCTTGCGTGCTATATAGACAAAGGATACCGTTCATAAAGAAGGGAAGGAGAGACTATAGAGGGTGTAGAGAAAGATCAACTTAATGCAAGGCAGGTCCATTCAAAAGTCTAATGGCAGCAGGGAAGAAGCTGGTCTTGAATCTGTTGGTGCGTGATCTCAGACTTTTGTATCTTTTTCCCGAAGGAAGAAGGTAAAAGACAGAATCTCCGGGGTGCGTGGGGTCCTTAATTATGTTGGCTGCTTTGCTGAGGCAGTGGGAAGTGTAGACAGAGTCAATGGATGGGAGGCTGATTTGTGTGATGGACTGGGCTACATTCACGCCCTTTTGTAGTTTCTTGCAGTCTTGGGCAGAGTAGGAGCCATACCAAGCTGTGATACAACCAGAAAGAATGCTTTCTACAGTGCATTTGTAAAAGTTGGTGAGAGTCATAGCTGACATGCCGAATTTCCTTAGTCTTCTGAGAAAGTAGAGGCGTTGGTGAGCTTTCTTAACTATAGTGCCGCAATGGAGGAACCAGGATAGTTTGTTCATGATCTGGACACCTAAACATTTAAAGCTCTTGACCCCTTTCTACTTCGTCCCTGCTGAAGTAGATAGGGGCATGTCCTCCTCTACACTTCCTGAAGTAGACGACAATCTCCATTGTTTTGTTGACATTCAGGGAGAGATTATTGTCACTGCACCAGTTCGCCAGATTCTCTATCTCATTCCAGTACTCTGTGTCATCATTTGAGATCCGATTCATTACGGCGGTGTCGTCAGCAAACTTGAAAATCGAATTGGAGGAGAAACAGGCCACACAGTCATAGGTGTATAAGGAGTATAGTAGGGGTGGAAGGTGTTTGCACCGATGTTGAGGACCATCATGAACATGGTATTGTTGCCTATCCTGACTGATTGTGGTCTATGGGTTAAGAAGTTCAGGATCATGTCGCAGAGGGAGGAGCCAAGGCTCAGGCCAGTTCGAAGATGAGTTTCATAAGAATAATAGTGTTGAAGGCTGAGCTATAGTCAATAAAAAGGAGTCTGATTTAGGAATGTGGAAGAATGATTGGCGATTCTTATTGAAACATGGGTTTCTGAGGGGGCTTGACAGTGCAGATGCTGAGAGGATGTTGCCTCTCATTGAAGAATCTAGAATTAGGGGGCACTGTTTCAAAATTAGTGATCTGAGATGAGGAGGAATTTCTTGTCTTAAGAGTGCTTTCAGCCTTTCAAATTATCCACTCGAGACTTCAGTGCAGGCTGGGTCATTGAAGGCTAATTTGGATAGGTTTTTGATCAACAGGGAGTTGAGTGTTAGGACAGTGGTGTTAAGGCCCCAATCATATCATTCTTACTGAATGGTAGAGCAGGCTCAATGGACCAAATGGCTTCTACTTTTGTAAAATCCCTGATAGCATTACAGCGGGTTAAATGGAAGCCCGCTGGAATGACCCCACCCCACATAAACAACTAGTGTTGGATTGCTTGTCTACATGTGAAGGAAAACTCATGTGTTACAGGTGACAAAACACTGATGCCATTCACCAAATGTTGATATAAGAACATAAGAACATAAGAAATAGGAGCAGGAGTAGGCCATCTAGCCCCTCGAGCCTGCCCCGCCATTCAATAAGATCATGGCTGATCTGTCGTGGCTCAGTTCCACTTTCCCGCCCTCTCCCCATAATCCTTAATCCCCTCGCTTATCAAAAACCCATCAACCCGC
Organism: Carcharhinus amblyrhynchos; assembly: GCF_965287045.1. NCBI lineage: Eukaryota > Metazoa > Chordata > Chondrichthyes > Carcharhiniformes > Carcharhinidae > Carcharhinus > Carcharhinus amblyrhynchos. The sequence goes on from NC_137352.1 coordinate 33,540,798, forward strand.
GTCTTAAAAATATTTAGCGAGGCAGCCTCCACCACTTCAACGCGCAGAGAATTCCAGAGATTCACCACCCTTTGAGTGAAGAAGTTCCTCCTCAACTCCGTTCTAAACCGCCCCCCCTTTATCTTGAGGCTGTGCCCCCTAGTCCTACTGTCCTTTCTGAGCGGGAAGAGTCTCTCCACCTCTATCCTATCCATCCCATTCATCATCTTATACGTCTCAATGAGATCTCCCCTCATTCTTCTAAACTCTAACGAGTACAAGCCTAGTTTATTCAGCCTCTCCTCATAGCTCAACCCCCTCAACTCCGGTATCAGCCTAGTAAACCTCCTCTGCACTCCCTCCAAGGCCAAAATATCTTTGCGCAGGTGCGGCGCCCAAAACTGCACACAGTACTCCAGCTGCGGCCTCACCAATGCCCTATACAGCTGCAGCAAGACCTCCCTACTTTTATATTCAATCCCCCTCGCTATGAAGGCCAGCATCCCAATCGCCTTCCTGACCACCTGCTGCACCTGCAGGCTGGGTTTTTGCGACTCATGCACAAGGACCCCGAGGTCCCTCTGCACCGTCGCCTGCTGCAGTTTTTCGCCACGTAAGTAATAGTCCTTCCTACCATTCTTCCTACCAAAGTGGACCACCTTGCACTTGCCAACATTAAATTCCATTTGCCATTTCCTGGCCCATTCGCCCAGCCTATCTAGATCCTTCTGCAGACTCTCCACACCCTCCGCACAATTTGCCGTTCCCCCAATCTTGGTGTCATCAGCAAATTTCGACACCCTACACTCGGTTCCCTCCTCCAGATCATCTATATAAATGGTAAAAAGCTGAGGCCCCAGCACCGACCCCTGGGGCACTCCATTAGTCACCATAATTAGTCATGATAAATTAACCCTTAGTGCCAGGGGGATTAGCAGGGTAAATACATGGGGTTATAGTGATAGGACCTGGGTGGGAGTGTTTTTGGTGCAGAATCAATGGGCCAAATGGCCTCCTTCTGCACTGTAGGGATTCTGTATAAGAGGATGCTTGGTGGCACATTGGTTAGCACTGCTGCTTTGTGGCACCGGGGACCCACTGTTAGAGCGCTGGTGCAGACTTGATAGGCTGAATTGATTCCTTCTGCACTGGAGGATTGTATGTATTCTATGTAATAGACTAACTGGAATTTCGAGTGCTGGATAATAATCTACAGAAGTCTAAGCTGTTGACTGTTAAGAAGATAAACACCATTGCATACACATGTGAGTGTTGCACACACACATCTACATGTGGGTTCCTGTCAGTTGGCTATCCCTATTACAGCCGTAAGTTCCACCATGCTGCCTCTGCAGCTCCAAAGAGGAGTCTTACTGGACTCAAAACATTACCTCGTTTCTCTCTTTACAGATGTTACCAGATCTGCTGAGTTTTTCCTGCATCTTCTGTTTTCATTTCAGAGTTCCCAACATTCTGTAGTATTTTACTTTTACTAAAGTCCAACCATTCTGGCTACAGGGCTATATTTAATCTCTGCTAATACTTCCCTTGTTTACCCTTGGTAACTGTAATGGAACTAATTTCTTTGTACCACTACCCAGTGTACCAATACAATTTGCATTACAGATTATAGAATTAAAGGTTTACAGCATGGAAACAGGCCCTTCAGCCCAACTTGTCCATGCCGCCCATTTTTGTTTAAACCCCTAAGCTAATCCCAATTGCCTGCATTTGGCCCATACCCTCTATACCCATCGTACCTATTTAACTATCTAGCTGCTTTATAGAGTCATAAAGGTTTACAGCATGAAAACAGGCAGCAGTGCTAACCACTGTACTGCCTTGAAGACAATATTATTGTAGTTGCTGTTTCATTACATTAGCCCTAAAGTTATCCTTCCCAGATCAATGTAGGTTGAGCATTTTAAAATCAGTCCCAAAGGATTATCAGCTCTTGCAGTGAGCACTGATGTTCCAGCATCTCGATTTAGATGGCAAGGAAATCGTACTGGAGGGAATTGCCACATTTGCAACAAGGCTAAAACATCATTATGAAGCAGTCAATGGATTATCACTGTTGGCTGTTGCTGTCAGGCAGGACATGAGTTCATGACGTTGCAGAGCAAGGTTAAGGAGACTATTGCATTGGGCATGTGTATAGGCAAGCCAGTCCCAGAACTCAGGAATATTTGGAACCAGCTAAATTTCACGGGGAAGATCAGGCATTTTTGGGAGCATGTTTGGCTTGCTTCTCAACATTGGTGTTCTCGGGTTGTTAGGAAGGATGACCACCAGGAAACTCAATATGCTCAAGTATATATCATCCTGGCTTTTCAGAGCTCATCAGTGATGCTTATGCTGTTGGTCTTTGGGAAAATATCTGTTGGTGTTACTGTACAAATGTGGGTAGGCCTAACTATGGTTCATGGAGGCATTATGTATTTTGATGAATGCAACATCAGTATTATAATTTTCTATTTCAAATCACAACTGTGCATCTATTTATAAGATACTTCAAATAAAAGGTGGTTCAATGAACTTAGGAAATCTCAAACAGATAATTATCTCCTTTAACGCATACTATCCTAGAATGCAAAAGAACCTTTGTAAGCAATTATCAACCGTAACCGACTACCATTGGGCCAGCCAAAAGAACCTTTGAATGAGGTGGAATCTCAGCAACCCAGACTACAGTTTAATAGCTGATGCTCAAAGATGTGAAATGCAAATCAATTACATAACCTCACTGATCTCAGCCTCTTAATCCAATACTTTTGGAACTGAAGACTAATGCTTTGCTGAGCCTCTCCGTTCTAAATATTTAAAGTTTTCAACTTACACCCAGAGTCTCATAAATACAGCATCAACAATACCATTTCCTATTTCAAAGTACAATAATGTCACTTACGATAATGCTCAAAAGCAGCTCATTGCCACTGAAGATCTAAATGTCTCACCTCGAAGTCAGGTTAAGACAACTAGATGTGAGGAAACAGCTATCTTTATTGATAGTGAAGCAGCACAGCCTCAAGTTAGAGATTCAGCACAACATTTAAAAGGTTTAGAACCTCCATAACTTGGTTTTGTTTTCTGCCTCCATGAACTGTAGTTAGACCTACCCACATTTGTACTGTAACACAGAAAGGTATTTTCCCAAAGACCAACAGCATAAGCATCACTGATGAGCTCTGAAAAGCCAGGATGATATACACTTGAGCATACATCTCAGTTTCCTAGTGGCCATCCTTCCTAACATCCAAGAACAGCAATGTTGAGAAGCAAGCCAAACATGCTCCCAAAAATGCCTGGTCTTCCTAGTGAAATTTAGCTGGTTCCAAATATTCCCAAGTTCTGGGACTGGCTTGCCTATAAGCATGCCCAATGCAATAGTCTCCACAACTTTGCTCTGTAACGTCATGAACTCATGTCCTGCCTGACAGCAACTAATATTAACAGTCAACAGTGATAATCCACTTCATACTGATGTTTTATTAGCTTAGGGGTTTAAAAAGAGCGGCATGGACACGTTGGGCCGAAGGGCCTTTTTCCACGCTGTTACCTCTATGATTCTATAACCTTGTTGCAAATGCAGCAATTCCCTCCAGTACGATTTCCCTGCCATCTAAATCACAATGCCAGAACATCAGTGCTCACTGCAAGAGCTGATAATCCTTTGGGACTGATTTTAAAATGCTCAACCTACATTGATCTGGAAAGAATAACTTTACTTTAGGGCTAATGTAATGAAACAGCAACTACAATAATATTGTCTTCAAGGGCAGCACAGTGGTTAGCACTGCTGCCTCTCAGCGCCAGGGACTCAGGTTCAATTCCAGCCTCGGATGACTGTGTGAAGTTTACGCACGCTCTCAGTGTCTACCCGTGTTTCCTCCAGATGCTCCGTTTCCTCCCACATACCAAAGATGTGCGGGTTAGGTTGATTGGCCATGCTAAATTGCCCCTTAGTGTCAGGGGGATTCGCAAGGCAAATACATGGGGTTAATGGGGATAGGGTCTGGATGGAATTGTTGTCAGTGCAAACTTAATGGGCTGAATGGCCTCCTTCCGCAATGTAGGGATTCTATGATTAAGTCCAATTTAGCAATGGACAAAATTAGTTTAAAAAACAAAACGTGATTAAAATTCCAAAGGTAAAGATCAAGCAAGTTCAGAAACAAAAATAAAAGTCATTATAAGAGGAATCATGAACAATCACTTTCAGCTCCTTCATCAGGCAGAGTTCAGTGAGAGATGAAGGTAGACATTTTCAAGGAATAAAGGTGTCAAGGGACTAAGATCTCACTCTATATTGTCATGAGAGAAAAAGTAAGATTTCCTCATAGCTAACCCAAATCCCTCTGCATCCTCTCATCATGTGGATAATAAGCTTTTTTCAATTCTCCCTGTCAAAGTGGACAATTTCACATTTGCCCGCATTGTACTAGATTTGCCAGAACTTTGCCCACTCACTGAACCCATAGCCGTTTGTAGCTTTTTTACTCATCTTCACTTTACTTTCCCCTTGAGTCGTCAGCAAATTTAGCAACCATCTTTTTCCAAGTCATTTATAATTGGTCCCAGTGGCACACCACTCATTACGTATTGCTAGCCATAAAAACAGCCATTGATACCTATTCTTGGTTTCCTGTTAGCTAGCCAACAGTCATCAGTCTCCACCAATTTTACCCACTATACCATGAGCTTTTATTTTTTGCAATAACCTTTGATGTGGCGCCTTATCATCCTTTTATTCACAGCACATAACTCCTTTAAAAAAACTCCAATAAATTGGCTAAATGTGACTTCTCTTTCATTAAACCATGTTGACTCTGTCTGATTGCTCTGAATTTTTCCCAAGTGCCCTGCTATAACATATTTAATCATGGCTTCTAACATTTTCCCGATGATAGATATTAAGTACAAGTCTCTAGATGTTAGCGAGGAGGGCTTTTCTGGATTGACTGAACTAGATGTACCTTTGTTGTGTCCGATGCCAAAGCTGACACCAGGTGATCCATCCAGTTTTAGTTTTTGGACTTTGTCAACATCCAGTAGACAGAATTGGTCTGAGCGCCTCAGCACACAGTTGGCGGGATATTCTGGAATGTGGCTTTAAATCAGCCCTGACAAAGATTAAAAATGTACATGTCACACCTAAATATCATTGGTTTGCAGCTCCCAAATCATCACAAAATAAGGAATACAAATGGAACACCATTTTGCCACAAACGCAGCAGGCACCAACAGGAGGTTCCTTGTCTCCACTAGTTAAAAACATCACATTTTAGCCATCAATGAGTTAGCAAGCTGAGTTTCTCAGTCACCCAATGTAAATCATCAATGCAATCTATTCCCATTTTCCTGTAGAAATTTTCCCTAGACATTGACAAATAGTTACTGTGACAGCCTCAAACAGTTACTGGCATAGCCTCAAAATAAGGGCGGGGGCGGGGAACGACTTTAGAACGGAATCGAGGAGAAACTTCTTCACTCAAAGGGTGGTGAATCTCTGGAATTCTCTGCCCATTGAAGTGGTGGATGCTACCTCGTTGAATGTACTTAAGTTATGGGTACATAGATTTCTGATAGACAAGGGAATTAAGGGTTATGGGGAGAAAGTGGGAAAATGGAACTGATCCACTTCAGATCAGCCATGACCTTATTGAATAGCAGGGCAGGCTCGAAGGGCTAGATGGCCTACTCCTGCTCCTATTTCTTATGTTCTTATGTACCGTGGGTGACTTCAAAATAATATGCTGTATGTGTATATGAACAAAGAACAAAGAACAACCCAGCACGGGAAACAGGCCCTTCAGCCCAACGAGCCCGCGCCGCCGCATCACCCTACACCTATTCTACCCTGCATGTCTACGAATGGAACCCTACTCAGTCAGATTCAGGGAAGAAATAGTGTCAATTTGGTAAAAACCGATTAGCCTAAGAGCACATCTTTGGGGTGTGGGAGGAAACCGGAGTGCCCGGAGGAAACCCACGCAACCACAGGGAGAATGCGTAAACTCCCACAGACACCGGCCCAAATCCATGTGTCTGCACAGCTAGCAGTGCTAGTCACTGAGCTGTTGCGGCGCCCGTCTATCGGTCCAGGATCAAGCACACACACCAACATGAAGTACTAGGCCACTCCTGGAACTTCCAAGAGCAGCCCACGCACGACCCGCCGTGTGCATGCCCCTCGTTTGACACGAGGTGGACCTCCACCTGTGGAATAAAGACAAAAATATTAATCTTACAGCCTGCCTTTCCGGTGTCTCCCGAGGTTTAACCCTATTTAATAGCCCCTACCATACCCCTCCATTCTCGTTTCATTCATGTGCCTATCTAACTGCATCTTAAACGAGTCCAACGTTCCTGCCTCCACCACCCTACTCGGTAGCGTGTTCCAGACCCCCACAACTCTCTGCGTAAAGAACCTTCTTCTCACCTCCAAATTATACCTCTCCCCCCTCACCCTTAAATGATGACCTCTCGTGTTCGTACCCAGTCTAGGGAGCAGTCTCTCACTATTAACTCTATCTATTCCCTTCAGTATCTTATATACTTCTATCATGTCCCCTCTCAATCTCCGTCTTTCCAAGGAGAATAGTCCCAGTTTCTTCAACCTCTCCTCGTAACCCAGTCCCCCCATACCAGGCAACATCCTGGTAAACCTCCTTTGCACCCTTTCCAGAGACTCCACGTCCTTCCGGTAGTAAGGTGACCAGAACTGGACGCAGTACTCCAAATGCGGTCTAACCAACGTTCTGTACAACTGAAGCATTAGACGGCAGCTTTTATACTCTATGCCCCTTCCTATAAAGGCTAACAATCCCATAAGCCTTCCTAACAACCTTCTCCACTTGTGACGCAACCTTCATGGATTTGTGAACCTGCACTCCCAGGTCCCTCGGTATGTCTATACTCCTAATCGGCCTACCTTTTATCACATAGCTCCTCTCTGCATTATTCCGTCCAAAATGCATCACCTCGCATTTGTCAGGATTAAATGCCATCTGCCACCTATCTGCCCACTGCACCAACCTATCTATATCCTGTTGTATCACCTGACAATCCAGTTCCGTACCCGCCAACCCTGCCATCTTGGTGTCATCAGCAAACTTGCTGATCACACCACCTACGCCCTCTTCCAAGTCATTTATGTAGACTACAAAGAGGAGAGGTCCCAGTACTGAGCCCTGCGGCACACCACTGGTCACTGGCCTCCAGCCCGACAAGGTCCCCTCCACAACTACCCTCTGTCTCCTATTTCCCAGCCAACATATGCTAACACTCCATCCTGCAGTACAAACAAAACCTTTCTATAGCATCAGATTGTACTTCAGAAGCACAATAGGCACTAGCATGTAGTGCCTTAAATCCTACACATGCTTGCCGCATCCATCTCACGATCAATTTCCAAAGGATATTTACAGGTTTGTGATAAAAACTGTTCCTTTACTGTTCATAGCACAGGAAATCACTAACTTCTCATGCTGAAATTTATTTTATGATGGATTAACTGATTAAAGATTTAATTTATGATGACTTCTGCAATATAACAGAATATAGAGATCAAAGTGCCAGGGGACATGACTTAAAGGAGCAGTGTTTCTCAATTGTGATCAATCCTAACCTTCTTTGGAATTTGACTTAATGAGAAAGAATGTGTTTTTAAATCTTAATTTAATTTTCAGTTTTAATTTGCTGTGAATGTAAATCCCAGTGGCACATTCTCTGCCAGACTGAGTTAATTTGGCAATTATCCAAGGTGTCGTCAATGCCCATTTATAGCGTGAGATCAAAGTACTGAACTGTTGTCAATGATGTAAACCAATCCAATCTCATTAAACAAATGTTGCTGTAATTAATAGATAATAGGGAAAATAATCAGGTTTAAGTGCCAGCAGAAATCAGACAGGGACCTAAAAATTGTAATTAAATATATCAACGAAGAATTGTTGATATTTAAATATCAAGGAGAAATTGTTTAGAGATAAAAATTGTTGCAAAAACTCAGCATGTCCAGCAGGGTCTGTAGAGAGAGAAACAGAGGTAATGTTTCGAATCCATGTGATTCTTCAGATCTGAAGAGAGTACCTCTCCCCCTACCTCTCCTCAGTTTTGAAGAATCATACTGGATTTAAAATGTCACTCTGTTTCTCTTTCTGCAGGTGCTACCAGATATGCTGAGTTTTTCTTCCCCCAGTATTTCATTTTTATTTTTAGTTTCCAGCATACAAAGTTTTTGCTTTAATTTTAGAAATTATTTCAAAATGGCTGAAATGTATTTCAATCTGACAGTCGTTCAGAAATTTGAATCAACCATTCATATAGTCGCATCTTTAAAATTTCCTTGTCATCATTTTTAAAGGGCTGGCCTGCTCTTAAGCAACTTATAAATAACTTTGGCATGAGGCAAAAACAACCCCGTATACCCTAAAGGTGTTGCTTCACATGACATCATTACTTAAAATAGAGGGCAAGACCATCAAACACTGCCGTCCAATTGCACTTTGAATGAGATCCATCTTTTTACAAGCTCTGCTGTTGTAAAGTGTTCATCAAATCAGTTTTCAACTAAAGAATCATAAGCAGCAGAGAAACTAGATGGCAACATTAATTCTAACAATTCCATCTGATTAGGTGTCCTGTCCCCAGCAGTGTTCCTGTCAATCAATTCATCCCGGACACTAAACTGTCAAAGATGTCCAAAATGGAGAAATTTTTTTTATTAATTGACAGGAAGTGGGAGTCGCTGGTTAGGCAATCCCTAGTTGCCCTTCAGAACATGGTGGTGAGCTGCTTTTGATAGTGTAAACATACCTGAATTATACAGCCTGTAGCTAAGCTCATTCAAAACGTGCTGTTCGTTCATTGATTGACGAAGGAACAGCATGTTCCGAAAGCTTGTGGCGATTACTATCAAATAAACCTATTGGACTTTAACCTGGTGCTGAGAGACTTCTTACTGTGTTTACCCCAGTCCACCGCCAATATCTCCACATCAGCAGTGCAGGGGGCAGGGGTACAATTGATCTTAATGTCACCAGGTTGAGAAGAGAAAAATCAAAGAGGGTTCTCATTCCTGATATTAACAAACCAACTCTGCTTGGAAACAAGCAAATGTGATATTGGGCGGGGCCAAGTTAACACTTGACTGTGATGCCACCAACATTCACTATGCAGGTTTGTACTTGAAGAATAACCACTTCTCTGAATAGATGTATCACATGTGGCACATTGCAGTTGCACTCAGGAAGAGGAGGATTGTTGGATAGGCACATGGAGCACACCAGAATGATAGGGAATGGGATAGCTTGATCTTGGGTTCGAACATAGCTCGGCACAACATCGAGGGCCGAAGGGCCTGTACTCTGCTGTACTATTCTACGTTCTATGATGGATTGGCTGACCTAGCTTAAACTGCTCCTTACCAGAGCCACAGAATGGAAAAGGCAACCTCAGTATGCATAAATGGAACAGAACCCTTAAAGAAATCTATTAAATGCTAGCCAGCTTGAGCTCAGAATGGTAGATTTTAACTGCCCAATCTCACAATTGTTTTGAGGATATTCAACATCCCAAACTACTCAGAGCTTAGGGACAAAAGGAGTCAAATGATGTACATGGATTTAGGAAGTAAACCTCTATGACTCTGAGTGGGAAAAGTCATCAGTCAACAGAAATGGATATGTATTTGGCTAAGAAGAATAAAGTGAAACAAGATTACAACGGAGGATGAAAAGCAGAAAACAAGAAGGTACTAAGTGGGGTGCACCCGATCCTGGTACTGTGGTGCAGGCAGGTTCAATTAAGCCATTCAAAAGGGAATTATTATCCGGAAAGGAAGATTGTGCAGGATTGTAGGGGGAATTTGGAGAGCCAGTGGAGCCACAATGGGCCGAACTGCCTCCTTCTGCACTTTAACAATTCTGTGATTCTGCTACAAATAAAAGGGGGCCAGTGTGCTCTTTATGAAAGAAAAGTAAAAGCAGAAAGATCAAAATAATATGGGACAATTGCCAACTCATATTAACTGGGACTGCCCAAGTAGGATCTGAACTAATGAATGTAATGACTGCTTTCTCTTTGGAGCATTACGTATGTTTGATAATGACAAGTGACCAGAGCATAATTAAATGCAGTAAAAACTGGAATAAGTCAACAGAAACACAATTTAAAAGCACTAACTTCAAAGCAATAAGAAAAGCAATTAAACAGATAAAATCAAGAAAACTGTAGCTCAGAGCAGATGGACGACCTTTAGGGGTATTCTACTGAGCATACAGAATAAGGGCATAACCAATGATACTCAGTGCAGACGTACTTATCTTGCATCAGGAACTGGCAAAATGGAATCAATTAGAATCAATGTCGCAGGATTATCAACTTATAAATACAAAGAAACTAATGACAGCCAACACTATAAAATGAACCTGACTTTCTTTGGAGACAGTAACATCCCAAGTGAATGCCACAAAGCTCGTGATATATTGTTTTTTTAAGCAGCAGCTGGTGTGAATTTGGGGTGAAGCTGGCTGAGCTGGAGAGATGTACTCAGGGCAGTGTGTCTGGCATCAGTTTTGGAGCCCCTGATCTATATAAATCAAGCATCAGTTTTGCAGAAAGGCAATGGAAAGTTAGAGGAGGTAGAGAATTAGAGTTGGATGGCATGGGCATTCAAGCTGAAGCTGGTTCTGTTATGGAGCTGCTTCTATTGTAACATAAATAGGCCATTAGAGACCAACACTGCTGAGTGCAAAGACGTGATGCCAAGATGACTGCAAGATTTGTCCGTCTGGCATCCCTGTCAAACAGCAGCACCCATGTGACAGAAAAGAAGATTTCTCCTTTTCCTCAAGCTCTATAATGCATCAGTTATGTTGCGTGCAGAGTGCTAATTTTAGGGCCTGAATATCCCCTCTAAGTTGTGCTATTTGGCAGCACAACATAAAGGGGACATTTAGGCCCTAAAATCAGTGCAGTACAGGCAAAAAGCTGCCATTGTTAGAGGAAAGAGCTTGGAGAATGACAAGCTTTGGTTCCTTGCAATACTTAACACGACATGCAATATAAACACAATGCAAAATACTTCCATAAAAGCCAAGGCAGCTACACAAGAGGGCCAAGATTCAGGGCTGTGAAGGGGAAAATCCCCATTCAACTATTGCGAAAAACACCATAGTTAAACTGCTGGGCACTATATTTATGGGTAAGAATACTATGGTTACAATTCACTATCGTTTTAATCAGTTTGATACCAGGAGCTGGCGGTTGAACAGTTTTTAAGTTTTCCTGCCAAAGGAAAGTATTTTCTGGATCTAAATACCAGACAACTTTGTCCAATTAGATAAGGCAAGTGGATAACTGCAGCATTGGCACTGAGCTGGGTGACCAACTCCAACTCAGTCATTCATTAGCAAACGACAGGGATGCCAGACGGACAAATCTTGCAGTCATCTTGGCATCACTCAGCAGTGTTGGTCTCTAATGGCCTATTTATATTACAATAGAAGCAGCTCCATAACAGAACACAGCTGAATTTGTTATGATTTTAGTACAGGGTGGTTTCAGCAAGTATGGGCATGAATTGTGAAATGGTAACACTCACATCCAGACCACATCTTACAGTTTTGACATTATCTGCCAGTTCCTAGTCTATGCCATGGAAAACTGACAGAGCCCTTGAGGAGTATAGAGAAAGTAGGAAGGAACTTAAGGAAATAGGGGGGCTAAATGGCATCATAAAACACCTTTAGTAAACAGAGTGAAGAAGAATCTCAAGGATTTTTAATCCATATATTAGAAGCAAGAGGGTAGCAAGAGAAAGAATAGGCCCACTTAAGGATAATGGAGGGAAGTTAAGCGTGGAGCCACAGGAAGTAGGCGAGATCCTTAATAAGGACTTTGCAACAGTATTCATAAAGGAGGGCACAATGGATGTTGAGGTCAGGGATGGGTGTGTGAATATTCACCCATGTCAATATATCAAAGGATAGTGTCAAAGATGAATGTCAATATATCAAAGAGAATGTCAATATATCAAAGGAGGAAGTGTTGAGGATCCTAAATTGCATTAAGGTAGACATGTTCCTGGGTCCAGATGGGATCTATCCAGGTTACTGCGGGAGGCAAGGAAAGAAATAGCTGGGCCCTTAACAGATATCTTTATGTCCTCTTTGATCACAGGTGAGGTTCCAGAGGACTGGAGAAAAGCTAATGTTGTTCCCTTGTTCAAGAAAGGAACCAGGGATAATCCAGGAAATTATAGACCGGTGAGCCTGAAGTCAGTGGTACAGAAGCTTTTGGAGAAGATACTGAGGGACAGACTACATGGAAGAAAATAGACTAGTTAGTGACAAGCAGCACGATTTTGTACAGGGAAGATCATGTCTCACCAATTTGATTGAGTTTTTTTTTTGAATAGCTGACAAAGATGATTGATCAGGGAAGGGCTATGGATGTAGTTTATTTGGACTTTAATAAGGTGTTTGACAAAGTACCATGTGGCAGACTGGTACAAAAACTAAAATCATGTGGGATTCTAGGTGGGCTGGCTAGGTGGATACTGAACTGGCTTGGTCATGGAAGATGGAGAGTTGTGGGAAAGGGTGTTTCTCAGAATGGAGATCTGTAGCTAGTGGTCTTCCACAAGGATCAGTGCTGGGACCTCTGTTGTCTGTAGTATATATAAATGATCTGGAGGAAAATGTGAGTGATCTGATTAATAAGTCTGCGGATGACACAAAGATTGATGGGGATTATCACAGAATACAACAGGATATGATGGATTGCACAGAAATGGCAGATGGACTTTAATCTGGACAAATGTTTTATTCATTCGTGGAACATATGCGTCACTGGCTGGTCAGCATTTATTGCCCATCCTTAATTACCCTTGAGAAGGTGATGGTGAGCTGCCTTCTTGAATCGCTGTTGTCTATGTGCTAATGGGTTGATCCACAACACTGTTAGAGGGGAATTCCAGGATTTTGACCCAGCGACTGCGAAGGGATGGCGATATATTTCCCCTGGAGGGGCACTTGCAGGTGGCCGTGTTCCCATGTACCTGCTGTCCTTGTCCTTCTAAATGGAAGTGGTCATAGGTTTAAAAGATGCTGTTTAAGAATCGTTAGTGAATTGCTGCAGTGCAGCCTGTAGATAGTACACACTGTCACAACTGATTGTCAGTTGTAAAGGGAGTGAGTGTTTGTGGATATGGTGCCAATCAAGTGGGCTACTTTGTTCTGGATGGCATCAAGCTTCTTGAGTGTTGTTGGAGCTGCACCCATCCAGGCAAGTGAGGAGTACTCCATCACACTCCTGACTTGTGCCTTGCAGATGGCAGACAGCCTCTGGAAAGTCAGGAGGTAAATTACTCATTGAACATTCCTAGCCAATTCCTATAAAGGTGAGGTGATGCATTTTGAAGGATCAAATTTAGATATGAATTATTCTGTAAATGGCAGGCCTCTTAGGAACATTAATATACAGAGGAATGTAGGTGTGCTAGTCCAAAGTTCCCTCAAAGTGGCAAAGCAGATGGCCAAGATGATTAAGGAGGTACATAACACGCTTGCCTTTATTAGCCGGAGGACTGAGTGCAAGAGTGGGAAATCATGTTGCAGCCATATAAAACCTTGGGTAGACCACATTTGGATTACTGTGTGCAGTTCTGGTCATCACACCATCAGATGGACATGGGAAGCTTTGGAGAGTGCAAAGCAGGTTCACTGGCTACGAGGAGACTAGCACTGTGTTCACTGGCTACGAGGAGACTAGGACTGTGTTCACTGGCTACGAGGAGCCTAGGACTGTGTTCTCTGGAAAGACAGAGGCTTTCCAGTGAACCTGACAGGACCTGATAAATGCCTTCAAAATAATGAGGGGCATCAGAATTTTTTTTCCTAGGGTGGAAGTGTCAATTATTAGAGGGCACAGGTTCAAGATGAGAGGGGAAAGTTTAAGGAGATGTGCGGGAGAAGCTTTTCACACACTACCAGAGGTGATGATGGAAGCAGGCACCACATTAGCAACATTTAAGAGGCATCTGGATGAGTACACGAATAGAAAGGGAAGAGAGGGGTACGGTCCGAGTACAAAGAACAAAGAACAAAAACAGCCCGGGAAACAGGCCCTTCGGCCCAACGAGCCCGCACCGCCATCTCAACACCACCAGTCCCCCTCTCCACCCACGACCCTTGTAAGAGCTGATAGGTTTTTTTTAAGTTTAATTAGGGCATCATGATCGGCAAGGGCTTGGAGGGCCGAAGGGCCTGTTCCTGTGCTGTGCTTTTCTTTGTTCTATCTACCTATTCAACCTGTAACCATGCATAGCGTCCACCAATCCAACCTGTAACCATGCATAGCGTCCACCAACCCAACCCGTAACCATGCACAGCGTCCACCAACCCAACCTGTATCCATGCATAGCGTCCACCAACCCAACCTGTATCCATGCATAGCGTCCACCAATCCAACCTGTAACCATGCATAGCGTCCACCAACCCAACCTGTATCCATGCATAGCGTCCACCAACCCAACCTGTAACCATGCATAGCGTCCACCAACCCAACCTGTAACCATGCACAGCATCCACCAACCCAACCTGTAACCATGCATAGCATCCACCAACTCAACCTGTAACCATGTATGGCATCCACAACCCAACCCAACCTGTAACCGTATATGGCAGCCACCGACCCAAATCTGTAAGCATGTGTGGCATCCACCACCCCAACCTGTGGCTAAGTCTAACACCCATCTACCCAATCTGTAACAGTGTGTAACATCCACCTGCTCAACCTCTATATATAGCATCCACATAACCCAATCTGTAACCATATGCAACATCCACCTATCCCACCTGTGGCTGTGTACAATATCAACTTAACCACCTGTGACTAATATTGTCATAACACTAAGGAAATATGCAAAGGAACAGGTAGTGGGCAGCACAGTAGCACAGTGGTTAGCACTGCTGCTTCACAGCTCCAGGATCCTGGGTTCGATTCCCGGCTCAGGTCACTGTCTCTGTGGAGTTTGCACATTCTCCTCGTGTCTGCGTGGGTTTCCTCCAAGTACTCCGGTTTCCTCCCACAGTCCAAAGATGTGCAGGTTAGGTTGATTGGCCATGCTAAGAAATTGCCCCTTAGTGTCCAGGGATGCATAGGTTAGAGGGATTAGGGGGTATAATATGTAGTGATATGGGGGTAGGGCCTGGATGGGGTTGTGTTCGGTGCAAACTCAATGGGCCAAAGGACCTCTTTCTGCACTGTGGGGTTCTATGATTCTAGCCAAGATGTAGAATAACATAGTGTGTGTTGGAGAAATTGCAGTTGCACTGTCCTCATGATAAATAGTTGCTTAATCTATAAAGTAGATCTGTCTGCTAAGCCATTCTGTATCATCTTCAGATAAACACAACTTCTGTCTTGTTTATCGGTCCATGCACGAGATTGGCAATTTGCCTGAAGCAAACATGGAAACGCAACGTGATAACAGCGGTTGGATTCTGAAGACCATTGGACAAGTCATAGACCAGCTAAAAACTGTATATGAACATGGGAACGAGTCTGATTCCCTCTACAAATGGTGCTTTGCAAAAGAGTAACTAATTCATGGATTAGTTGAATTGGCAATTAATAGGAGCAGCAAGTTAATTCAGAATTGTTCTCTGGGGACAATTTTTAATTAGGTGGGACAGGCTGCATGGTCATCAAGATGTCCTCTACTGCTACTACTGCGCACGTCAAAAGCATGCAAAACAGAAAAAAACAAAACTGCTGCCACAGAACAAAAAAAACATTGCATCTATACTCGTGAATCTCTTCACAGAATACAGGGGTTACAAATCACCTTTATCTCAGGAAGATCACACCAGATTTCCAGCATGAATTGAATGTCCTATGCAAATTTAGGCTTTTCAAATAAAGGATAGAGCTATGCATTTTAGATTTATCCAGAACATGGTAAACAAGTGGTAAAAATAAACAAGGAATTGCATAGACTTTGGGCCTGTCTCAGGAAGATCAGATGGACCCTTTTCAGCTGCAAAACATGCTGGAAGATAGGTTTTATGTAGAGGTGAACTTCAGAATATTCAGAAACGGATGGCTTACAGACAGCAGCCACAAGAATTAATTGATCAGTTCATCAACAAGTTCCAGGAGGAAGGGCTGCGATTTTTAAGCAACTGAGCCATCTCAACAGATCATGAATCTGGTGAGAGCTTCATCACCAATCAATGTCTACAAAAACAGATGTTTTAGAGAAAGAGGTCACAATATTAACAGTGCTAACAGATGGCAGAAAATACAAAGCTATCTGCACTGGACAACATTTTGAAGCATTAGGTGTCACTATCAATATTATCCTGATACCCAGAAACCAAAAAACCACGTGAAAAGTTCAGTCTACTGCACCAATCACAGAAGTGCCCTGCGTTGCAAGATATTTGCAACGTGTGTGTGGTAAAAGGACTTTGGGCTCCCCCATGTACGTAACTTGGATCTGGAGGTGTGACCAGCAGTTATAAGATACAACCAAACAAAAAGTATGTATAGCACATTAGCTGCAACAACAGGGAGATCAGGGTGAAGATTGAGAGTAGAAAAATTTTCAACTGAGAAGTAAACAAGTGTTCCATACTGTGAATGTGACACCATGTATAAAACTTAAGTTTTGGGATCCATCCTGACCCAGGCAAACTCAAAGATGTAGGACAAGAGGACTTGCAGGCATGATTAATAGAACATAGAATGTTACAGCGCAGTTAGAGGCTTTTGCTACTATCAGCATCACATGGCCAAAGAACAGTGGCAAACATACACACACAGCCAAAGTCAGCACAGGAATGAGCGCAAACATCTTACCAGCTGGCATCTAGATCGCTGGAAGTCAAGCATACAATCTACGATAGATAAATTAACTGCATATGAGTCACCCATTCATTGTATCGATATATTGGCATTGAAGTGCTTCTTACAGCAAGTCTTCATACAAACTACAAATATTGTGGACACAAGTGGATTAGCAATGGCAAGGTTACGAGCATGTACAGAACTCAACACCGTGACAAGGCCACCAACGTACCAAGTGTGGCAGAAAAGGCCAAGAATGATCGCATTGAGTCAGTCCATGACCCATAGCAGATATACCCAGACAGATTCAACACCAGAGGAAACTTCAGAAGTGATGCTGTACTACACCAAAGAAAAAATGCAACTCCATTGATTAGCCCTCCAGAAAGTGCAGTGTGCACATACAGCTTAAGAATGAGTTGGACATCACAGAGCATAATGGCAGTATCTATTGCGTGCATCACCACACCAAACGTTGCCTTTCTGCCTTTCTGCAGGGTATCGCCAAGTCAGGTGCCAAACACGGACATTAGTTTGTTCATCTGGCAGAGGATCTCAAGAAATCACTACATTCAGGGCATAATTTAGAAGATTTGCTTCCAAAGATACATAGAACACTACAGCACAAACAGGCCCTTCGGCCCACAAGTTGCGCCGATCACATCAATACCTACCAATCCATAGACCTATCTATAACCCCCAATCCGATATACTCATCCAGAACTCTTTTAAAAGACCCCAGCAAGGTCGCCTCCACCATTACTGATGGCAGCCGATTCCATTCACTCACCACCCTCTGAGTGAAAAACTTACCCCTAACATCACCTCTGTACTTGCCTCCCCGCACCTTAAATCTGTGTCCTCTCGTAGCGACCATTTCAACCCGGGGAATTAGCCTCTGAGAATCCACCCTATCTATTCCTCTCAACATTTTATAAACCTCTATCAGGTCACCTCTCAACCTTCGTCTCTCCAGGGAGAAGAGTCCCAGCTCCCTCAACCTGTCTTCATAAGGCATGCCTCCCAATCCAGGCAACATCCTTGTAAATCTCCTCTGTACCCTTTCAATAGCTTCTATGTCCTTCCTATAGTGAGGCGACCAGAACTGCGCACAGTACTCCAAGTGGGGTCTGACAAGGGTCTTATAAAGTTGTAAAGGGTCTTATAAAGGGTCTTATAAAGTATACCCATCAGTCCATTGATCAGTCTGGGTCCGTTCCAACATCACATGAGCAGAATCATAGAAAATATTCTTGGATGTGTATGCATTGCTGATAATATCGTGGTAATGGGCAAAACTAAAAATGATAACGACTGAAATCTATACATTTGACAACAGTCTATTGTTTAAAAAAACTTGTCTTCAACTGTAAGAAGTGCCAGATGAATGAATGCAAGTCAAATTAATTTTTTCGATCTACTTAAGTTTTGGGATCCATCCTGACCCAGGCAAACTCAAAGATGTAGGACAAGAGGACTTGCAGGCCTGATTAATAGAACATAGAACGTTACAGCGCAGTACAGGCCCTTCGGCCCTCGATGTTGTGCCGACCAGTGGAACGAATCTAACGACCCTCTAACCTAAACTATTCCAATGTTATCCATATGCCTATCCACTGACTATTTGAACGCCCTTAAAGTTGGTGAGTCCACAACTGCTGCAGGCAGGGCATTCCACGCCCTTACTACCCTCTGAGCAAAGAAATTTCAACTTCTTCATGCCATACATAACCAACTTTGCAAATAAAGCATCAGCACCAAGACAGTTCTTAGAGAAAGACAGTACCTATGCACAGCAGGAAGAACATCAACACATGTTTAAGTTGCTTGAACAGGCATTGTCAGAAGATGGTAGTCATGATGTGGAGATGTCTGCATTGGACTGGGGTAAACACAGTAGGAAGTCTCACAACACTAGGTTGGACTTTAACCTAGTGTTATGAGACTTCTTACATTGTCAGAGGAGGCAGGCATTCTACAATGCAATGAACCAAGAAAAGAAAGTCTTAGGGGTCAACAAATCTCAAAAGAGATTGGAATCGTGTATTACAAAAGATGGTAAACTAAATTGCATTTAGTTCCAAAAATCCATTGCAAGCCGAATCCAATTATTTGAGCACAGTATTTGAAGTACTGGCTCTGTGTCACAAAAGTCTATTTACTAAATGACTCACGTTGAAAACTGACCATAAAACATTGGAAATGATTTGGCTCAAGCATCTGATGAATACACCAAGACTAGAATGACTTCTGATTAAAAAAACTGGGATATTTCAATGTCTGTTCCATGCCAGATAGTAAAATAGTATTTCAGACTCACGAGTAGAAAAAAGATATTTTGACAGACTTACAGTGGACAACATAGACACTGAAGTAGAATATGTACTAACACAACTGACATCAGCAGGAAACAGCAAGTGGTCCACGACTGAAGGCATAATGGAGAGCTTATTGCAGAATGCTGGTCTGATATGATACAAAAAGGGCCAAACACCCTCTGAAGGTTTTATATCTAGTTATTTCTACAGGCAAGATTTCAAAAGAAAACAGGTACTTGCGCCTAAAGCTTTTTGCCAGGATATATTGCCACTGTTAAACCAGGGGCATAGAGCAAACAAGGTACCTGGCGAGGGGAACTGTGCACTGGCCAGGATCAACAGTGATATTTTGAAGGAAATGAGAACGTGCATTACATGCCAGAGTCATCAACCACATCAATACATAGTCCAAAAAATGTGCAGGTTAGGTGGATTGGCCGTGCTACAGTGTCCTTTAGTGTCCAAAGATGTGTAGGCTAGGGAATTAGTACGGAAAATACGTGAGGTTACAGTGGGCAGCACAGTAGTTAGTACTGCTGTCTCACAGCGCCAGGGATTCGGGTTCAATTCCAGCCTCAGGACACTGATCTGTGTGGAGTTTGCACGTTCTCCCTGTGTCTGCATGGGTTTCCTCCCACACTCCAAAGATGTGAAGGTTAGGTGGATTGGCTATGCTAATTTGTCCCTTAGTGTCAAGGGGACTAACAGGGTAAAACTTAAGGTTAAAAGTTAAAATTTATTATTAGTAAGGCTTACATTGATACTGCAGTGAAGTTACTGTGAAATTCCTAGTTGCCACAATCTGGTACCTGTTCAGGTCAATGCACCTAACCAGCATGTCTTTCAGAATGTGGGAGGAAACCGAAGCATCTGGAGGAAACCCACACAAACATGGGGAGAACGTGCAAACTCCACACAGACAGCGACCCAAGCCGGGAATCGAATCTGGGTCCATGGAGTTGTGATGCAGCAATACTAACCACTGTGCTACCGTGTCGCCTACATAAATATGTAGGTCCTGAGTGGGATTGTTGTTGGTGCAAGCTCAATGAGCCAAATGGCCTCCTGCACTGCAAGGATTGAATTGCCCAGGAATAGGTTGTTGGTGGGATGCTCTGTTAGAGAGTTGGTACAGACTCAATGAGCCAAATGGCCTCCTTTGGTACTGTTGGTATTCTATGATTCTATTTACATCCTCATGTGATTCCATCATACTATGTTCTAAAATCACAACAATTTATTATCCATTCTGACAATTGTCTTCTAATCACCAATTACTTTTCCAAGTTTCCATTCATCAAACAATTGAAGGATACGTCAAGTGCATCCGTGGCCAACACAATCAACTGCAATATTCAGTTTGTCCAGTACAGCTGAAGAGGCATTAATCACAAAATGCAGGGAAACCAAACAAGATCTCCCAGCATGTTACACTTCAGGGAATGCCTTTAGATATGGCTTAGCTACCCGTCTATGGCCATGCATAATACTACCTTACCCCAAAAATGAGCTGAGTATAGCATTGAGCACCACAGACAATAAAGAATTAGAGACATGGAAAGTTCAAGTCAGACTTTGAAGCAGAGGAAGGGATCTCTGATTGAGATTGATTCGCTGAAATTTATGGAATGGGCTGTTGGAGCATGGAATGTTTTGGTTGAGGGTGGGATCAAGGTACTACACAGGAAAAATATTTGAAGAGAAAGATACAAGACTACAGAGAGTTGACTATAAGTTGATTATTATATTGCTGTAGCAAGCAGCTAGTACATGAAGAGACAAACAGCTTCCTCCAGTTCATCAATTTTCGTTCAATGGCAGGACTCTAGCTTCTGATTCTAAAGATCATGAGTTCCACTTATACAATTGTACACATAACATGGGCTGACACTTCAGTGTAGCTCTGAAGGAGTGTAGCATCTGAGCTAGCATCTTCAGTTAAAACATTACAGAGCTTCTCTCCACAAATTTTCATCATGGAGCTTCTCCCACACACCACACTCATATTTTCTCCCGTTAACTTCAAAAAGACATTGATGTTTCCAAGTAGGATGATGACCCTAAATGGGCAGCACTGTGAGACAGTGGTTAGCACTGCTGTGTCATAGCACCAAGGACTCGGGTTCAAATCCAGCCTCAGATTACTATCAATGGGGAACATAGAACATAGAACATAGAACATTACAGCGCAGAACAGGCCCTTCGGCCCACGATGTTGCGCCGACCAGTTACAAAAACAATGACCCACTAGCCTATACCAATCCCTTTTCGTCCATAAACCTATCCAGAGATCTCTTATTCGCCCCCAAACTAGACGCATCTACAACTGCAGCAGGCAGGGCATTCCAATCCCTCACCACCCGCTGGGTAAAGAACCTACCCCTGACATCCGTCCTGTAGCTACCCCCCCTTAATTTAAAGTCATGCCCCCTCGTGCTAGCTTTCTCCATCCGAGGAAAAAGGCTATCACTATCCACCCTATCTAAACCTCTAATCATCTTATATGTTTCAATAAGATCCCCTCTTAGCCGCCTTCTTCCCAACGAAAACAACCCTAGATCCCTCAGTCTCTCCTCATAGGACCTCCCCACCATACCAGGCAACATCCTAGTAAACCTCGGGAGTTTACACATTTCTTCCTGTGTCGCGTGGGTTTCCTCCAGGTGCTCTAGTTTCTTCCCACACTCCAAAGATGTGCGAGTTAGGTTGATTGGCCATGCTAAATTGCTCCTAGTGTCAAGGAGGACTAGAAGGGTAAATACGTGGGGTTGCAGGGATGGGGCCTGGGTGGGATTGTTGTTAGTGCAGGCTCGATGGACTGAATAACCACCTTCTGTACTGTAGGAATTCTATTCTAGGATTAAAAGAAAGTCTTTAAAAGTGTCATTTATTCTAGCATTATAAACATTAGTGAATTTTTGTTTATTCTTTCATGAGATGAGAGTATTGCTGGCAAGTTCAGCATTTATTTCCCACCCCTAATTGCCCTTGAATTACGTGATTTACTAGGCTATTTCAGAATCTTCTGCTTCCGGACTGGAGTCACATGTCAGCCAAGTAAGAATGACAATTTCCTCCTCTAAAGGGCATGAGTGAATCCATTGTAGTTTTTGTAGCTAGTTTTATTCTAGAATTATCAAATAAACTTAAATTCCACCAGCTGCCAAGGTGGGATTTGAACCCTATATCCCTAGATGATGAACCTGGACCTTGGGATTACTGGCCTCAGGACATTAACACTACACCTCCACTGCTGTATACATAAACTTTCCCAGTCAGAGCACAGCTATATAAGAAACTGGACTTCTTTAACTTTTTCAAAAAATTGAATTGTCACGGTACGCCCCTGGTTCCCCCAAATAAGCTTGGCCCTTTCCCAAGTATGGAGAGGCGACTAAGGGTGCCACAAGTCTGAAAAAAGATAAGGATAAAATAGAACACAAAACAAGGTTCAAGATCAGACTTATCCCTCTAAATAAATGACTTCCAAGAGAATGTAGTCTTACCACAATGCTACATTTACATTACAATATTCACACTGATAGCACAACTTCAGCAATAGTGCTGACAAGCAAACAAGGTGATCAGTATAAAATCTCCTGCCCTAATCTCGTTCCCTCCTGATCAATGCAGTGTTTCAGGGCACAAGGTGCACAATCCAAACATCATAAATAAATGACTGCTGTCAGCCATCATCTCCAGCTGCTTCATCTGCCTATACAGACCATCAAAACACGCAGAACATCTTGCTTTTGCCAAGACAAGTCCCAAAGCATAAGTAGCCAAAAAGAAAACCAACTCCTTCTTTACAAAACCCTGAATTAACTCTTCATTGATTTCCTTTATCAACTCAATCACCTCTCCCAAATCAGACGTGAAACTCAAACCATAAATATATCATAATCCCCTGGTAAACATTATTGCTTACTGCCATTAGCACTCATGAAATTTGACAACATGCTGTCAGTAGAGTAGAGGCAACAGCCCAAACTGAAGAGTTCTAACTAGTATGGTTTATTTGCATATTTGTCTGAAGGCCCGTTAGTCATAGCTTTG
Organism: Carcharhinus amblyrhynchos; assembly: GCF_965287045.1. NCBI lineage: Eukaryota > Metazoa > Chordata > Chondrichthyes > Carcharhiniformes > Carcharhinidae > Carcharhinus > Carcharhinus amblyrhynchos. Next base: position 33,564,011 of record NC_137352.1, read on the forward strand.
CTGCCTTCTTCGTTGATGGAAGAAGTGCAATATTAATAAGGTCTCAGCAGGCTCCCTCTCAGTTCCACTGTGAATGAGCTCCCTTCTGTCATCTCATCTGTACTCTAACAGAATGATTAAACATCTCATCTACCCACATACATAAAGTCAGCCAATATATCCCACCAACGTGATTGAATTCCCTTGCCTTTCTTCAAATGCTGCAAGATAATACTTCACAGGTTCAGATCTTATATTCATTAAAGCTGGCCTCAATTCTTGTATGGAGCTATAGAACCTACAAGAATATTAGGCTCAATTTTTATATTGACTAAAAACCACTCCAAGGAGAGTGGCAGAATTCTATCGAAAGATTTCACAAAATGCTCATAATTTCTTAGAAACTAACAAACAGAATTCACTTAATTTAAAATTGCTGTTGTCATAAAAATAGCTTCAGTAACTACAGACGTGCTTTACTCCAGGAACACTTCATAGCCCAGCTACATGAAGGAAGCTCTCTTTGTAGATGTATTGACTGTAGATGCATATTCCCCCATGCTACTGATAGCCATGTAAAAACATTAACAGCCCTAGCTCCGTGTAGCTGGTGGTTACAAAGCTCCACTTTTACCGTAAGAGTCGCAATCTGCTGACGGATCAGCTGCATTGTGCTCCAATCCAAAAGACACCCGAGCTGGTTCTTTGTCTGCATGCTTTGTCCCGAAGCAAGCGCTGTGCTTTGTAAATACACCCGGAACCAGCAGAGCAGCAATTCCCAGGCTCATTAGGTGCCTCATTCCACCAGCTGATTTTTTTTACTCTGTCAGAAAAATCTGCAGGAAAGAAGGAGCAGATTTTATTTATTTCCCAAAGTGACTAAGTGCATCTTCATTGCACTCCACCATATAATCCATTTTGTTCAAAAAATTTACACATTGTGGGAGGAAATCTTTAAAAAAAAATGTTTCACATGTGCAGGCAAAGTCTGTTTTCCATGCATTCTTTCAGCTTCCGAGAGGGCAACAATATGCCTGTCAGTAATAAGCAAATTTAGAGTAGAGCAATGCAACGTCATAATTTTAGTGCCTGAGGCACACCAAACCATAATTGAAAAGGATCTTTCACGAACAGAAAGATCCTATAAAGAAACCTGGATTTATTCGTATCCACATGGAGACAACTGCAAGAACAGCTCCGGAGATGACGGCAACAGCTGCCAGCAGCCTCTGCCAAAGCCACACACCGCCTTAATGGTTTCACTACTCCCATTTCCTGGTTCTTGGAGATCCCGCTCCCGCAATTATGCGAATGTTTGTTTTCATTCCCCACCATTCTATTTAGAGGGAAATCGCCACACTTCACTGTATATAAATATTTAAACCAGTGCTCTAAACCAGTTCATTCCTCCTTACAGTATCCAAGCGCACTTAACATCTACTGCAGTTAAAACGACTTCACCTTTATAAAACTCAAAACAATTAAAAGCTACCTCATAACTTGCATTTAAATTTACTATCAGCTACATTCAAATTTTAATCTCGCAAACTCGAAATCGGCTGCCGTCGGTGGTGGAGGAGGCAAACTCGTTGGGGTCTTTTAAGAGGCTTCTGGATGAGTACATGGGATTTAATGGGATTGAGGGTTATAGATAGGCCTGGTAGATATGGATATGATCGGCGCAATTTGTAGGCCAAAGGACCTGTTCGTGCTCTAGTGTTCTATATTCTAAAACAACAGAACATGTGTTTACAGCAACCTAAGCACTGCTGATAACTACACTGAATTTCAGAAGCATCTGCTTGAAATCATGAATGTTCCAACATTTCTGTCATTTGTAGTGTGATGGACTCGGAGGACTGATTACCTAATACAACACACACGAAATCACAGAATCCCTACAGTGCAGAAGGCGGCCATTTAGCCCATCAGGTCTGCACCAACAACTGTCCCAGCCAGGCTCTATCCCTGTAACTCCATATATTTACCCTGTACACAAAGAGACAATTTAGCATAGCCAATCAACCTAACTCGCACATCTTTGGACTGTGGGAGGAAACCGGAGCACCCGAAGGAAACCCACGAAGACAAGGGGAGAAAGTGCAAGCTCCACACAGTCACCCAATGCTGGAATCGAACCTAGGTCCCTGGTGCTGTGAGACAGCAATACTAACCACTGTGCCACCTTGCCGTTTACTATTCATAATTTTTAAAAATTCAATCAATCCTTCTTTTAATGCTCTTTGTTTTACTAAAAATAGTCCTATTAACTGAAGCATCTCTCCAGAACAATAATTTCCCATCCTACTTTATGTAGAACTGTACATCTATAAAAACTAGTATCTACCCAACAATGTGGAAAATTGCCGTATCCACAAAAAGCAGAAACAATCAAATCGGGCCAGTCACTGCCCCACCAGCCTATTCTCAAACATAAGTAGTGGAAGGTATTTGTACAGTGCTATCAAGCAGCGCTTACTCAGCAATAACCTGCTCACCAATGATCAATTATGGCGCTGTTGGGACAATTACCACCTGACCTCATTATAATCTTGGACCAAACATGGACAAGTGAATTTCAGAGGTGAGGTGAGAGAGACTGCCCTTGACATTAAGACAGCAATCGACTGACCGTGGCATCAAGGAGCACCAAAAAACTGAAATCAATGCAAACTGAGTGAAAACACTCCCTGGTTGGAGTCATACCATTTTTTAAATTCTTTTTTTAAGGCCAGCATTTACTGCCCATCACGTTGTGGTGAGCGGCCTTCTTGAACCGCTGCAATCCATGATACAGGTACATTCACAATGCTTTTAGGGCAGGAGTTTCAGGATTTTAACCCAGCAACAGTGAAGAAATGGCAATACAGTTCCAACTCAGGATGGTGAGTGGTTTGGAGGGAAATTTGTAGGTGATGCTATTTCCATGTATCTGCTAGCCTTATCCTTCAAGGAGGTAGTGGCAGGGTGGTAGTGGTACTGGACTAGCAATCCAGTGGCCCACGTTAAAGCTCTGGGGACACATGATCAAATCCTACCTAAGCAGCTAGTGGAACTTAAATTAAATGAATGAAAGCATTGTCAGTTGGGGCAGCAGAGTGGCACAATGGTTAGCACTGCAACCTCAACACCATAGACCCAGGTTCGTTTCCAGCTTTGGGCGACTGTGTGGAGTTTGCACATTCCCTCTGTGGCTTTATGGGTAAGATGCACTGTCAGACTTACTGGACTAAATAGCCTCCTCCTGCCGTACAGGGATTTTATGTTATCTTTCTAGGATTGTCATCTGGTTCACAATGTCCTTTAGGGAAGGAAATATGCCACCCTTACATGCTCTGGCCTACATGCGACTTCAGACCCACAACCATATGATAGGCTTGCTGGGCCATTTCAGAGTCATTCAGTTGTATCAAACCACGAGTCAGCCAAAGGAAATGGTATGGCTGTTGGGGATCAATTATCTCAGTCCCAGGACATCACTTCAGGAGCTTCTCAGGGTAGTGTCCAAGGGCCAAACATCCACTTCATCAATGAAGTCACTTCATCATAAAGTCAAAGTGGGAAAGTTGGCTGATGAGTGCACAAGGTTCAACACCATTCATAACTTGTCATGTAATGCTTGCACAAAGCAAGACTTGGACAACATTCAGCCTTGGGTCGATATGGGGCAATCCTTATATTCTGTGCCTTGTGACATTGGTGTATCTGTAAGAAGTGTTTTTTGTTTAATCACCTACTCTGCAATTGTAATTAAACTTTTTCAATTTGTTTTATTCACTGTTGCCAAGTTGTCTAAAGTCTTTTTATTGCAGCTAAAACGGGGGTTTGTTCATTTTTACTGGGGTGTTCATGACTTTGCATTGTTAGGAGAAAACCTGATTAGCAGGTCAGATGACAGGAATTCTTTTGTTTTCAGTTTCAGCTGTTGTTTAGTTTGAGTTTTAGTTTTAGAAGGGGCATCAAGCTGAAAAGATGACTCTCTCTCTCTCTCTGGTTTTGGAAATTCTGCTCATTAGCTGAAAGGAAGGTCTTGCCTTTCTGAAAGGGGGAATCAACTGTTGGTGGCTTGCTCCGAGTCCCTTGCTCGGTGTTTTGGGAAGCTGCTCTCATTTCAAACTGTTCTGAGTCTATCCAGAGAACTGCAGACTTCATCCAAGGGTCTCAAATTCAGTATCATGTGAGTATTAGTCTTTGTTATGTTAATCTTGTGTTTGAAAGGTCTTTGATCTACAGGGATGGTTTGACTGGAATACATTAGATATATTTGTTAAGGGTTATGCATTATAGTGGTTGTTTTGTTTCTTCCTTGAAATAATATTTCTTGCTAATTTTCTTACTATATATGTTTAATTTATTCTTAAATAAATTTTATTTGATAAAAGCTCCCTAGTGGATCATTTGAATCACACCTGAAGCAAAACCTATCATGCTTATCCTAGCCAAATTCAAAATGCTAAACTTACAATCCAAGCGGGCTCCATAAAAGATTTTGGAGTTTCTGACCTGAATCATAACAGCCAATAAATACAAAATCTGAAATCTTGCAGTGTCCACCGGCACTCGCAATCTTAGGAGGAGATCTTGAAAGAACAATTGGATATAGGGATGGTTCCATACCGCACCCAGAGCATACTGCTCAGAACTGGTTTCCCTGCATCATTTCAGCTTTCAAGAGGATAACAGTGGACTGACAACAGACAAATGTATATTACAGCAATGTAGGAACAAAGACTTCAGAGGAACATTGTGGAGAATTTGAACTCCTTGGTCTTGGTTCATCCATAACGTTCATTGCCTCTGCTTTTATTCTATATTCCTATTCCATGTTGTCCACTCACAATGAACAAGTATACATTTATTCACACTAAACTGTATTTTATACCTGTTAGCACATTGTGTTGACATGTTGAACATTCTCTCCTTCTAAATGTTACATTAATTATCATCTTTGGATTAAACCATTTTTCTGAAACCCTGACGGCATTGTGGTTCATTACAAGAGCTTTCCTTTCAGGCTTTGTATTTTTCATCTTTTGAGTCTGTACTTTAATATAAGTATACCAAGTTTCATGATCCCCACTGTCAGTTTCATTCTGATTTTCAATTCATGGATGCCTCCCTGGATGTGTCCAAAATAATCGAACTAACCTTTATATCTGTGACCTGTCTTGATTTGGGTGAGGTTTTTCCTGAGACTTCCCCACTTATCTATTTCAAATCTTTTTTTTGCGTCTTGCTCAAAAACTCTGTCTCTGCAGCAGCTCATGCCACCCTCTCCTACAGCTCCACTTGTACTCAATCCACAGCATTTCCAAGCCTCCATCAGCCACCCCAACCCCCCATCCACACCCACCACCGCCCCCCCACTCCCCATCCACACCCCGCATCAGCAACACCTCCTCCCCAAACCGCCCTCAGCAACAGGGCTACTGCATTTCTTCCGTGACACTCCTCCCCAGCACCCTCGCAGACAACCCCTCCCCAGCACCATCGCAGACAGCCCCTCCCCAGCACCCTCACAGACAGCCCCTCCCCTACATTAAGGTGGCATGGTGGCACAGTGGTTGGCACTGCAGCCTCAATACCAGGGGCTCAGGTTCCATTCCCGGCTTGGGTCACCGTCTTTGCGGAATCTGCACATTCTCACCTGTGTCTGCGTGGGTTTCCAAAGGGTGCTCCAGTTTCCTCCAAGTCCAAAAGATGTGCTGGTTAGGAGCATTGGCCATGCTAAATTTTTCCTTACCGTATCCAAGCAGTGTATTGCCTGCAATTGTACAGTTCTTTATCAAAAAAGATGCCTTATCTTGTGGGATTTGTTCACTTCTGGTCTATATTTTTATATCCCTGGTTAAAGAGGAGCTCTTTGCAAGCTCTTCCAATGAAGGATTTACACTCACCTTACAAAATCATCGGCAGCCCTTCCAGCTGCAGCAGTACTCTCCATGTCACAATGAAGCAATGGCCTATGAAATAAAGGAGAGATCACTGTTAGCCATAGAGCAATAGACATCATCAGCATTTACTGCAGTGTCAATAACTCAAACTAATCTACATATTTTAAAATCTTGCTGGTGAAGTGATTTTTAGTTGCCAGCTTGTCTAAACATTACACTGAAGCATTCAGAACATTCTATGATCCAATGACAAGACACTACAGCTCACTTACAATAACCACTAACCGAAAAACCCACCAGGCAGTATGGAGTGAGCCTTGCCTCCCTCTACATCGAGTCAATGCTTTGACAGTTTGGTGTATATTTTGGGATCTTCCATATCTGCATGTAGTCCCTTAAGAAACAGAACCACAATCTGCTGCCACAAAAACAAGTTCCTGATTTTCCTGGGACAATTAATTCCAACTTTCGCAGTGAATTGGCACAGATAATTCCAAATATTGTGCACACCAACACTTTCCACAAGAAGGCAATATTCCTCTGCCATTGTACCTTACACCATGGTCTCATCTCTCTCTCACATTTGCCCACTCCACACCTTCCAATCCTTCCCTATACACTCCTCATCCAAGCAGAGCTACTCATCTCATTCTGCACTGAGGTGAAAAGCCCAGCAAGACTGGATCAGCAGACAAAGATGGATCAACCCCCAAGTCATTTCACACATCCCCAAGCCAACCCTTATCTTAATGCTATTTGTTTATTCCATTTCATGCCTCATTGCACGACTGAGAAGGTAAGCAGCTAACCTATGTTCAGTCTGAAGCTAGCCACTAGGTGGTGCGGGAACATAGCCTCACACTCATCATTATATTCAAATCCCTTCCCTTCTGCTCAGCTGAGACCTGCAACACCAGGTGAGAGAACAAACAGGATCCATATCCATCTATGTGCAGTGTATGGAAACAGAGCACATTACAACATATCCATAATTCAATAACACGTCTTCAAACATTTCAACCTACATTGAAAGGGAATATTTAAAACTGTGCTGAGCTTTGTGGAAATTGAAGCAACAGTCAGACTGGCACAAACATAATCTCAGCTCCCACAAGCAAAGGTTTTACAGGTCTAAGCATATGAAATGTATTTTGATGGTTCACAGACTACGTGTAAACACAAAGGGAGGAGGATTTAACCAGAGCAGCTCAACCATCTGCAAATAGTTTGATAAGAGTTGTAGAGTATAGAAAAGGTCCTTTGGCCCATTAGGTCTACACCAATAACTCACTAAGATGCATTAATCCCATTCTCCAGCACTTGTCCCAAATCTTTGAATATTTCAAGTGCTCATCAAATATTTTTAAAAGGCTGTGAGGTTTCCAGCCTCCACTAACTTCCCAGGTAGTGCATTCCAGATTCCCACCACCCTCAGGATAAAAAGTATTTTTCTGAAATTCCCTCTGAAGCTCCTGCCCCTTACCCCAAAATTATGACAGCTCATGATTGACCCCTCGACCAAGAGGAACAGCTGCTTTCTATTCACCCTATGATCATATTCCCTCCTCAGCCTTCTCTGCTCTTGAGAAACAATCCAAGTCTATCCACTGTCAGCTATGGATTTTGTGGCACTGTTGAGCCAACAGTTTCTTCTCCCTAATATTTGGTTGGAGGAAGTTGCTGCTTAGCCAGATGTCAAACAAGTAGGGTGACAAATTAGAGAATGGATGGATCAAGAAGGAGTGGCAGTGAGGAAATGTCCTTTGCGGCTAGCTGAAATGTAGAACAAGATGAAATGCCTTGCTGGCGTCGCCATGGGGCAGAATGTATGTGAGTGGGCAAAAGGTAAATTCTCATGGATAGCATTTTGGTATTGAGAGAACCCATTGCCAACCTGTTTATGCTGAACAGGTTAGATTCAAATGCAGATGCTTGAAAACCAAAAAGAAAATGCTGGAAATACTCAACAGGTCAAGCAGAATCTGAGCAGAGAGAAAGAGCAAGAGTTATTGTTTTGGGTTAACGACCTTTGATAAGAATGGAACCAGATGAGATTAGTCTCGTCAGATGATGTCAGTGGCGAGGAATGGTGTAGTCACTGTGCCAAAGGTTGTAAACAGGTTAAGAAGGGTGAGGAGGGAAATTTTCATCTTCATCACAACTACAGAGAATGTCATTTGTGACTGATTTGGTATTGTGATAGGTGGAGATCAGATTAGAGGGATTCAAGAAGGGAGCTACAGACAAATGAGCAAGGGTTTGGGCAAGGACAATGAGTCTGGAGAAGAAAGGGAGCTTGGAGGTGGGGCAATAGTTAGCTAGAGAAGAAGCTGAATTTTCTTGAGGGCAGGGAGGCGAACATTACCTAAGGTTAGGGAATTCTGGGAGTCTCCTAGATGAACATAATATTTCTGAGACCTGCGAGGATCAAGAGTGTGTATAAGAAGCCTGAATATTAAAACCAGCTGGCATATAATAATATCTCATCTCTTTGTATACATTAATTATTGATAAGCAGAAAATGGAAACTTTGTCCAAAATATTGACTTGGGTCTATGGGATGAGGAGATTAATTATGTAGCTGATCAACTTGATTCAGGCTTCATGTAAAATCAGGTCAGAACTCACCAGACGAACGTTGCATATCTGGGGCAAATGGAACAAATTCAACAGATCAATGCTGATTTGGTCTGAGGAAATATTCTCTAATTTAAAGTGCTATGTTTCAATTAGGAAATTAGGGAGGCTGGATACCAACCTTTGTTTCTGTAAAAGAGAATCAATCGGCTGTCAGAGAAAGGTCATCCCTAACAAATTTGATCGAATTTTTCAAAGATATGATCAAATGTGTGGATGAGGGAAGTGCAGTTGATGTCGGAAGTTGTGCAGGTTAGATTGATTGGCTATGAAAAATTGTCCCTTAGTGCCTCAAAATGTATAGGTTAGGCGGATTAGTGGGATAAATACATAGGGTTATGGGCTAAACCTAAGAGTCGGTGCAGACTTGATGGGTGGGCTGAATGGCCTCCGTTTGCACTGTAGGAATTCTATGTACTTTCAATGGATTTTAACAAAGCCCTTAACAAGATCCCACATTACAGACTGATTGAGGTGCAAATAGAATTCAGGAAAACTTGGCAAGATGGATCTGAAACTAACTTAATAATAGGATACAAAGGGTGGTGGTCGAAGGCTTGTTTGAGTGATTGACGGCTGGTGTCCAGTGGCAAGTGCCCAAGGCACAGCCAAGGCAGCTGCAAACTCAGTGTCATATTTGATCCTGAGCTGAGTTTCCTTTGAGTATGACCTCTTGAACATCCCCCAATTTTCATCACTCTTCCACTGGCAACCATGCCTTCAGCTACTTAGGCCCCGGGCTCTAGAATTCCTTCTTTATGACTCCACTTCTCTCACTTTCCTTTTATGATGCTCTTTAAAACCTATTTGATCAGTCATCTGCCCTAACATCTCTTTAATCATTAACATTCCAGTGTAATACTGAGGTGGCACTGTACTATAGAAATCATTTAGATGAGATATTATATCAAGGTACTATCTGTCTACTCAGGTGAATGTAAAAGATTCCATGGTATAACTGGGACAAAGATCAGGGGAGTTTTCGCCAATGTCCAGTCCAGTATTTATCTCTCAATCAATCAGTACAAAAATTAAGAGACTTTCTGGTCATCACATTGCTGCTTGACAGAATTTACAAATGCAGTTTCTGCTGCTTTTCTTATATCATAACAGTGACCAACCACACTTCAAAATAATTCAATTTGTTCCGAATGCTTTGATACATTCAGTGGTTGTAAAAAGCAGTATATAATTCAAGCCTTTCCTTAAGTGGTTCTGTGTCACATTTTGCTTTATAGTATAGATGTAAACGACAGATAAAAGCAAATTACTGCGGATGCTGGAATCTGAAACCAAAAGAGAAAATACTGGCAAATCACAGCAGATTTGGCAGCATCCGTAAGGAGGGAAAAGAGCTGACGTTTTGAGTCCAGGTGGCCCTTTGTCTCAGCTGTGACTCAAACATCAACTCTTTTTTCTCCTTACAGATGCTGCCAGACCCACTGAGATTTTCCAGCATTTTCTCTAAAGGTTGTTTTTTGATCCAATGACTCAACTCAAGTGAATCAAGTCCATCGATGTGGGATGGGTCATGATGATGTCAGCTGTTACTGTCAGTTTCACAGATGGTAGAGATTTGCCCAAAGGTTCCACCAAAACTAAAAATACTTCAAAATGGGATCGAGACTTTGCTGCCACGGAAGGCATCATAGCTGTGCCAAATCCTATCTGCAAAGGAGAGGATTGAATAGGATGGGATGGACAGTGAGAGCCTTTTTTCCTTGGATGGTGATAGCTAACACGAGGGGACATAGCTGTAAATTAAGGGGTGACAGTTATAGGACGGATGTCAGAGGTAGGTTCTTTACTCCGAGGGTAGTAAGGGCATGGAATGCCCTGCCTGCAGCAGTTGTGGACTCGCCAACTTTAAGGGTGTTCAAATGGTCAGTGGATAGGCATATGGATAACATTGGAATAGTTTAGGTTAGAAGGTTATTCGATTGTTGCGCCGACCAGTAGAACCATCGAGGGCCGAAGGACCTATACTGCGCTGTAATGTTCTATGTTCTAAAATCCATACACATTTTCCAACAGGGCCACTGGGTTGTGATGTGAAAGTGGAACCCTGGCTGAATTTCCCTTTCAAACAGGTGTTTCATTCCTACTTCCATCCACTGGCATGAGTTAACAGCATAGCAATAAGATTCTGAACATGACCTTCAATTCTAGAACAATTTCTGCTTCAGTCACTGGAATTCTTACTGACTTCAATGCATAATGTCTAATATCATCACCATCTTTAAAGCCTGATCCTACCAGGAGTAATCACAATCTCTTTCAGAACATTTAATCCTATTACATGGTTACACAGGTTAGGAGTTCCCAACAACAGAAGCGTTTGCATGTTGTTCTGGATGTGGAACTGTATCATAATGACTGGATTAGTCATCCTGTTCTGTCATTTCTTCACTGGATTAAAGGCAGGTGGGATGGTTATTGCCTTCATCACTTTCTGCTTGTAGTCTGAAAGCAGTGCAAGCAAGTTCCTTGGAGACTCTGACCTGAACATAGCAAACAAAAATTCCCACTTATACAAGTAGAGGATTATTTCTAAGGCGATGGTTTCAGTTTCTCCTCTTTACCTGATCTGGGAACGGTGCAAACTCCACACAGACTGTGACCTGAGCTGGGAATTGAACCTGGGGCAGTAATGCTAACCTTTGCTACCATGCTGCCCCTTAAGTAGTGAATGGAGGACAGGAGAGGCTGAATGGCAGAAGAGTCTTTCAGGACTGAAGGGAGTGGTGATGTGGTAAGCAAAGAAACAGAGATAGACAAGATGTAATGAGAGCGAAAACAGAAATTGCTGGAAAATCTCAGCAAGTCTGACAACATCTGTGGAGACAGAACAGAACTAACATGTTGAGTCTGGATGACGCTTCATCAGAACTGAAGACAGTAGAGGATATACTCTTCTGGTTAGGGTGGTGTGGGTGGGGGGAGGGGGTGCAAGCTGGATCAGTTTGGATTCAGAAACTGGGAATATTTTATTTCCAGCACTAATAACCCTCATCTTCATTCACAAAGACACCACCCAAAATTTTACAGGAGGGAAAAAAACTGGCTTCTCATCAAGCCTGCTCAGCGTAGGCCAGTTACAGACTTGGGGCAAAGAATGAATAGGAGCAGAGTTCATTCTGATCTCTTAACATGTTGCCATCAGCACCCTTCTTAGGCACTTACATGTCCTTTGTCTTTTTGTCAATCTCTCCCATCTCTACCAATTGCTGGTTCTTGATCCAGCTTGCACCCCCTCCCCCCACCCACACCACCCTAACCAGAAGAGTATATCCTCTACTGTCTTCAGTTCTGATGAAGCGTCATCCAGACTCAACATGTTAGTTCTGTTCTGTCTCCACAGATGTTGTCAGACTTGCTGAGATTTTCCAGCAATTTCTGTTTTCGCTCTCATTACATCTTGTCTATCTCTGTTTCTTTGCTTACCACATCACCACTCCCTTCAGTCCTGAAAGACTCTTCTGCCATTCAGCCTCTCCTGTCCTCCATTCACTACTTAAGGGGCAGCATGGTAGCAAAGGTTAGCATTACTGCCCCAGGTTCAATTCCCAGCTCAGGTCACAGTCTGTGTGGAGTTTGCACCTTCTCATTGTGTCTGCATGGGTTTCCTCCGGATGCCCTAGCTTCCTCCCACAGTCCAAAGATGTGCAGGTTTGGTGAATTAACCATGCTAAATTCTCCCTCAGTGTACCTGAACAAGCACTGGAGTCTGGCAACAATGGGATTTTCATAGTAACTTCACTGCAGTGTTCATGTAAGTATGTTTGCCACTAATAAATAAATAAATTTTAACTTTTACTTTCTTTTCGTCCTTATCACCCCCTCTCCTTGCTCAAAATTTATTACATCTCTAACTCTACCCCATTCTGATGAGAAGTTAACAACATGAAGAACGCTGCCTGAGCTGCTGAGTATTTCCAGCATCTTTTATTTGCATTTCTGATTCCCACCATCCGCAGCAATATTCTACTTTTCCTTTCACTCTATAACTGGTCAAGGGTATAATAAGATGCCACAAGACCCAGCCAGCAGCACACCTCTTTGCCAATTACTCCCAGAATATTCTCTAACACTTCACTATCTCAGCAATAATGTGCCAGAGCACACAACAGCTGTTGCTAAACATTTCAAGAATTCTCTTAAGCTATGCAATGATCTGGAATTGCATTCTTCTGTGAAACGCATTGAGTAATTTCACACCCAGCACACATTCAGGGGACATAAAAAGCAAGTCTAGGCACACAACGGTTAAATTGTTCCTCTCCAGACAAATTCGCATTCTTGCATTTTTATGAGGATTGTGCGAGTCCAGCATTTCAAACTGAATGCATTCAGATTAAATGAACCAATTTAATTGGTGTGAAAGGCATTACATCTGTAATTAGTTAGCATAGAAAAAAACATCCCAAGTTCTTATTTCACCAGAAATTGTACAGGGAAACAAAATTTATTACAATTTTCATCAGCTCCTAAGGTGCTCTATTTACGTCAATTCTCGAGGTTGTGAAGGTTGTATGCATTCTACATTTGACAGCCTCAACACTTCCATACACTACTATAACTTGCAGAGTCCCCTCAAAAATACTGTAGGAGTTTTCAGAAGTTCAAATTCACTATCTCTCACCTTATATTGTCAAGAATAACAACGCGAGGGATGATTTCTCCCTTCCTGGTGCATTGCATTTCATTCAACAAACAGCTTTCTGTCTTTGATTCTTAAAGAGTGTCTCCGGCTCAATGTGGGAGGAGTAAAAAGGAATGCAGCAGCAGTTGATAACAATTTAGTTAGGGAGAAGGTAGTGTTCTCTGCAACTAGAAAAGTGAAGGATGTGGGGATGCCTGCCTGCTGCCAGGGTTAAGGACGTCTTGGAGCTGGAGAAGAACTTAGAACATAAGAACATAAGAAATAGGAGCAGGAGTAGGCCATCTAGCCCTTCGAGCCTGCCCCGCCATTCAATAAGATCATGGCTGATCTGTTGTGGCTCAGTTCCACTTTCCCGCCCTCTCCCCATAACCCTTAATCCCCTCTCTTATCAAGAACCCATCAACCCGCTTCTTAAAAATATTTAGCGAGGCAGCCTCCACCACTTCAACGGGCAGAGAATTCCAGAGATTCACCACCCTTTGAGTGAAGAAGTTCCTCCTCAACTCCGTTCTAAACCGCCTCCCCTTTATCTTGAGGCTGTGCCCCCTAGTCCTACTGTCTTTTTTGAGCGGGAAGAGTCTCTCCACCTCTATCCTATCCATCCCATTCATCAACTTGGAGGGGGAAAAGAAAATTTCAGTTGTCATAGTCCATAATGGACAGGAAGAGTAGAAAGTAGTCGTACCACTTGGTTGAGGGGTCAATCACGAGGGGGCACAATTTTAGGATTAGGGGCAGGAGATTCACAGGGGATTTGAGAAAAAAACCTTTTCACTCATAGGGTGGTGGAAATCTGGAATGCGCTGCCTGGGAAGATAGTGGAGGCTGGAAACCTTACAACCTTTAAAAAATATTTTGATGAGCACTTGAAACATTATAACATTCAAGGATATAATACAAGTGCAAGGAAATGAGATTAGCGTGCTTTTTAGTGGTAGTTTCTATCAGTGCAGGCTCAATGGGCTGAATGACCATATGACTCTATGTGGGTACCAATAACATAGGTAGGACTTAGAAAGTGGTCTACTGAGGGAGCATGAGCAACTAAGGGTTAAATGAAAAAACAGAACTACAAAGATTATCACCTCAGCCACAATTAAATTGGCATTGGATAAACAAAATCAGAGAATTGAATGTATAACTCGAAGATTGGTGTGAATGAAATGGGTTTCAATTTATAGGCACTAACAGCAGTACTGGGGAGCAAAAAGAATAATTCAGTTGGGACAGACTTCGTTTAACAGTGGTAGGGCTAGTATTCTGATGAATCAAATAATTAGGGTTGCAGAAATAGCTTTAAATTAAACAGAAAGTAGAGGGATCAAGGAAGAGAAATTTTGGAAGTTAAAGAAAAAAACAAAGCAGTAGTGCTTGGTTTGCAACATTAGGAATGATAACCAGAGTGTGGTAGAAACATTTAAAGCATACAAACCCATCAGCCTACCAGCAAATGTGGTGAGAGTAGGGAGAAATGCTCAATTAGAGCTTTTTATCTGAATGCATATAGCATTCATAATGAGAAAGACGAATTGATGGCATAAATAGAAATAGAACCCATATAGATACTGTGATAATCTGGGAATATGTGCAGGTTAGGTTGATTAGCCATGCTAAATTAACCCTTCTGTCAGGGTAATAACAGGGTAAATATGAGAGGTTACAGGAATAGAGCCTGGGTGGGAATGTGGTCGGTGCAGACACAATGGGCTGAATGGCCTCTTTCTGCACTGTGGGGATTCTATGAAATGAGCATCATCTGACAGCCATCAGAGACAAAGTGGCCAAGGTTGAGAGTTGAATATTCAAACGCCATTAACATTTTGGAAAGATAGTCAGAAAGATACAGGAGGTCAGGTAGTTGTGTTAATAAAGAATAAGATCAGTACAGTAGTGAAAAATGATTTTGACTCAGAATATCAAGATATGGGATCAGTCTGGATGGAAATAAGAATTGGCAAGGGAAATAGGTCACTAATTGGAGTCATTTATAAGCTTCCTAACAATAGCTGGATTGTACAGTAAAGACGGGTGGCACTTGAATCCCAGGGGGACTAATATCTTGGTGGGAAGACTGGCTAGGGCTACTGGGGGGACTTTAAACTAGAAAGGATGGGGGGAGGGAATAGTGATGGGGAGACTGGGACCGAGGAGGTTAGCTCCCGGGTAGGGAAGGACTGCAAGCAGTATGAGAGGGAGGTTAGACAGGTGGTGGAGAAGGGAAATGTCCAGACTGAGGGGCTGAAGTGTATCTATTTTAACGCCAGGAGTGTAGTAAATAAGGTAGATGAGCTTAGGGCGTGGATTGCTGCTTGGGAATGTGATGTGGTGGCCATTACGGAGGCTTGGATGTCTCAGGGACAGGACTGGGTACTTCAGGTGCCAGGATTCAAATGCTTCAGGAAGGACAGGGAGGGAGGCAAAAGAGGTGGTGGAGTGGCACTGTTGATCAGGGACAGTGTCATGGCTGCAGAGAAGGAGGATGCTGTGGCGGGACTGTCTACGGAGTCTCTGTGGGTGGAAGTTAGGAACAGCAAAGGGTCGATAACTTTGCTGGGTGTATTCTATAGGCCGCCCAATAGTGACAGGGAAGTTAAGGTGCAGATAGGGGAAACAGATCCAAGAGAGATGTAGAAATAACAGAGTTGTCATGATGGGAGACTTCAATTTCCCAAACATTGACTGGAGTATCCCAAGGGTAAGGGGTTTGGATGGGGAGGAGTTTGTTAGGTGTGTTCAGGAAGGTTTCCTGACACAGTATGTGGATAAGCCTACGAGAGGAGAGGCTGTACTTGACCTGGTACTGGCGAATGAACCAGGACAGGTGACGGATCTCTCGGTAGGAGAGCACTTTGGGAATGGTGATCATAATTCTATCTCCTTCACAATTGCATTGGAACGAGATAGGATCAGGCAGGCTAGGAAGGTGTTTGTCTGGAGTAAGGGGAAATACGAAGACGTCAGGCAGTTAATTGGACAAATAAACTGGAAGGAGGCATTCTTGGGGAAAAGTACAGAAGGAAGGTGGCGGATGTTCAAGGAATGTTTGTCTGGAGCTCTGCACGACAACGTTCCGATGAGACAAGGAGGTTTTGGTAGGTCGCGGGAACCGTGGTGCACGAAGGCTGTGGTGAACCTAGTCAGGAAGAAAAGGAAGGTGTACAAAAGGTTCAGGGAGCTAGGAGATGTTAAGGATCTAGAGGAGTATAAGGATTGTAGAAAGGAGCTTAAAAAGGAAATTAGGAGAGCCAGAAGGGGTCATGAGAAGGCCTTGGCGGGTAAGATTAAGGAGAATCCCCAGGCCTTCTACAAATATGTGAAAAGTAAAAGGATGAGAAGAGAAGGGATAGGACCTATAAAAGGTGAAGGGGGAAAGGTCTGCGTGGAACCAGAAGAAATGGCAGAGGTGCTTAATGAGTACTTTGCCTCAGTATTCACGGTGGAAACTGATCTGGGAGATTTTGCTACAGGTTTGCAGCAGATGGAAAAGATTGAGTATGTGGATATTAAGGAAGAGGATGTGTTAGAACTTTTGAATTCTATCAAGATAGACAAGTCGCAGGGACCAGATGGGATGTACCCTAGGTTACTGTGGGAGGTGAGGGAGGTGATTGCAGAGCCCCTGGCGATGATCTTTGCGTCATCGATGGAGACGGGAGAGGTTCCAGAGGATTGCGGATGTGGTTCCTATTTTCAAGAAAGGGAACAGGGATAGCCCGGGAAATTACCGACCGGTGAGTCTGACCTCAGTGGTTGGTAAGCTGATAGAGAGGCTTCTGAGGGACAGGATTTATGAGCATTTGGAGAGGTTTAGCATGATCAGAAATAGTCAGCATGGTTTTGTCAAGGACAGGTCGTGCCTTACGAGCCTAGTTGAGTTCTTCAAAAATGTGACTGAACACACTGACGAAGGAAGAGCAGTGGACGTGGTGTACATGGACTTCAGCAAGGTGTTTGATAAGGTCCCCCATGCAAGACTTCTTGAGAAGGTGAGAGGGCATGGGATCCAAGGTGCTTTGGCCTTGTGGATCCAGAACTGGCTCGTCTGCAGAAGGCAGAGAGTGGTTGTGGATGGGTCTTTTTCTGCATGGAGGTCGGTCACCAGTGGAGTGCCCCAGGGATCTGTTCTAGGACCCTTGCTGTTTGTCATTTTCATAAATGACCTAGATAAGGTAGTGCAGGGATGGGTTAGTAAGTTCGCCGATGACATGAAGGTCAGTGGTGTTGTGGATGGTCTGGAAGGATGTCAAAAGTTGCAGCAGGACATAAATAGGATGCAAGACTGGGCGGAGAAGTGGCAGATGGACTTCAACGTGGATAAATGTGTAGTGGTCCATTTTGGCAGGACCAATGGGATGAACGAGTACACTATCAAGGGCAGGAGTCTTAGCAGTGTTGAAGAGCAGAAGGATCTTGGGGTCCGGGTCCACAAGACTCTTAAATCAGCCTCGCAGGTGGAGGAGGTGGTCAAGAAGGCGTATGGTGTACTGGCCTTCATTAATCGAGGGATTGAGTTTAGGAGTCGGGAGGTAATGCTGCAACTTTATAAGTCCCTTGTCAGGCCCCACTTGGAGTACTGTGCGCAGTTCTGGTCACCTCACTATAGGAAGGATGTAGAAGCTATTGAAAGGGTGCAGAGGAGATTTACAAGGATGTTGCCTGGATTGGGAGGCATGCCTTATGAAGATAGGTTGAGGGAGTGGGACTCTTCTCCCTGGAGAGACGTAGGTTGAGAGGCGACCTGATAGAGGTTTATAAAATGTTGAGAGGAATAGATAGGGTGGATTCTCAGAGGCTATTTCCCCGGGTTGAAATGGTCGCTCCGAGAGGACACAGATTTAAGGTGCAGGGAAGCAAGTACAGAGGTGATGTTAGGGGTAAGTTTTTCACTCAGAGGGTGGTGAGTGAATGGAATCGGCTGCCGTCAGTGGTGGTGGAGGCGAACTCGCTGGGGTCTTTTAAAAGACTTCTGGATGAGTACATGGGATTTAATGGGATTGGGGGTTATAGATAGGTCTATGGATTGGTAGGTATTGATGTGATCGGCGCAACTTGTGGGCTGAAGGGCCTGTTTGTGCTGTAGTGTTCTATGTAAGACACAGTGTAAATCCAGAATTCATAGGGGCTTGTAAGAAAGGTACTGCAGTAATTATGGGTGATTTTAATCTTCATATAGATAACATGAATCAAATTCGCAAAGGTAGCCTGCAGACTAGGACACAGAGAGGAATTGAGGTGAAAAATAGATCAGCCATGATCTTATTGTATGGTGGAGTGGGCTTGAAGAACTGTATGACTTCCAGCTCTTCTTTCTTATGACCAGGTGTAGCCATAAACATTTATTTCTCCAAGTAAAGAAGTTGGATGACAAACAAATTATTGCTGTATAACCAAAAAAATGCTGGAAATACTCAAATCACGCAGCAGCTGTAGAGAGAGGAAGACTTCAGCATCAAATTTCAGCTCGATCAATTTTCATCACAACAGGGGAGGGGATGGCAATAGTTCTCTGGTGCAGTCTCCATGGCAATGCCTCGACTAGAGTCAATTTGCCAACCAATTAGCACCCTTTTCTAATGCAGTACTAACTGTTGCTCGCTTTGAAATTTGGCATTTTCATGTCTGTCCTGATGGGTGCTAGACAAAAAGCTTTGACAACATATCTTTTTTCAACAATATTGTATTTCCAAGTGATTATTTCTATACCATTGTTGTGGTGTGTTTCTGTGCACATTCTGGATAAGGAGAGATTTCAGGTCAGTAACAACTCCAATGCTCAAATAGTAAAGGCAATTTTCAGATGCCAGGTATGAAAGGAGAGCACTTGGGCAAATCACCAGAGCTACTTACAATCCATAATGCTATGCCAAACAGTCATCAACTCCAAACCAGGAGGTACAAGGGAAGAAATGCAGGGTAAAAACTCATTTCAAATCACTTCATGCACTTGTTCAAGATTAGAATACAACCTGTCAAAATTTTAATTTTGCCATCAGAATTTCAACTGCCGGGCAGTTATGATGTAGGCTTTGATGCAGAAGCACTGATATTCAGCAGTTCCAAGCGTTCACGATTCTGATCCCTTGATGCAAGCCCCCCCCCCCTCCCCACCAAACCCAGTAATTTCAATCCATGCTTATGATTTCAAACGCCCACGCTGGTGGCAGCAGCTCTGAAAGCCTTGCAAATAATGCTGCATGCTTAATGTGTACTGGTTCTTCGCTGCCTGGTTTCTATTTCATTACGAAACCACCACCAAAATGAAAGTATTACTTAAGAAATAAGGAGAATTAAAACTTGGATTAAAAGAAAAATAAAGAGTAGATCAGGCTTCTTAACATTTTGTATTTGTTTTTAATTGATACAGCGCCCCTAGCTCAGGCCATATAATAAGTACAATGCCAAACTCAGCATCGTTCAATCCTGCAAGCAGAGTCCACCACCTGACTTTAACCGTAATTTTTTTTAATGTTGCAGATCATTTACACAGTTAATATACACTGGAGCAAGAAGTCGCAAATTCATAGAATGAACAATGAATGTCAGGGGAACCATTCAGCTAGCAATCCAGATACTCACCACAAGACAAACTGGCAATAGCAAGATCCACCAAAATGCAATTAATACTCACAGAATTAAACCTACTTATTGGACACAAGCATCATCCACAACATGATTCATCTGGTCACAAGAAGTGTACTAATTGTACTATTTCTGGAGTTCTCTACATAGATTAGGGTGCCCAACCAGCCCCAATGCATTTAAGTTTGAAGTTTTATTTATAAGTGTCACAAGTAGGCTTACATTAACACTGCAATTAAGTTACTGTGAAAATCCCAAGGCAGCACAATAGCACAGTGGTTAGCACTGCTGTTTCACAGCACCAGGGACCCAGGTTCAATTCCCAGCTTGGGTCACTGTCTGCATGGAGTTTGCACTTTCTCCCCACGTCTGCATGGGCTTCCTCCGCATGGTCTGGTTTCCTCCCACATTCTGAAAGACATGATGGTGAAGCGCATTGACCTGAACCGGTGCCAGACTGTGACGACTAGGGGAATTTCACAGTAACTTCATTGCAGTGTTAATGTAAACCTTTCTTGAGACTAATAAATAAACTTTAGTCACCACTCTCTGGCACCTGTTCAGGTACACTGAGGGAGAATTTAGCATGCTAATGCACCTAACCAGCACAGTTTTCAGACTGTGGAAGGAAACCGGAGCACCCAGAGGAAACTCACACAAACACTGATGGAACATGCTGATTCCACACAGACAGTGACCCAAGCCGGGAATTGAGCGCAGGTCCCTGGCACTGTAACCATTGTGCCATCAGGCAGCTTTTAGGAATTTGGTTAAAAACAATTAAGTTGGAAGAGGTGAAAAATGTGCAATTTGATCTCAGCAAGTCAATGAAAAGTCTTCAAAATAAAACAGTGCAAGAATTGTTAAACATTATTTTTAATTCTCTCTTACGATATGGGCATTGCTGGCTAGGCCAGCAGTTGTTGCCCATCACCAATTCCTCTCGAGAAGGTGGTGGTCAGCCACCTTCTTCAACCACAGCAATTCAAGTAATGCAGATACACCCACAGTGCTGTTGGGGGAGGGAAGAAGGGGTGGGTGGGGGGGGGGGTGGTCCCAAAGATTTTGATTGGGGATATAGTTCCATGTCAGGGCAGTGTGAGACTCTGAACAAGAACTTGCAGGTGGTGATATTCCCATGAATCTGTTGCCCTCATAGACGGTAACAATCACAGGTTCAGCAGATGGTATTGAAGGAGCCTTGATGAGCTGCTGCAGTGTATTTTGTAGATGGTACACACTGCTGCCACTGTATGTCAATGGTAGAGAAAGTGAACATTTAAGGTACTGAATGGGGTGGCCAATGAAGCAGGCTGTTTTGTCCTGGATGGTGTCAAGCTCTTTGAGCATTGCTGGAGTTGCACTCATTGAGGGAAGTGGAGAGAATTACATCACACCCCTGACTTGTGCTTTGTAGACAGTGGACAGGCTGTAGGGAGTCAAGAGATGAGTTAATCACTGCAGAATTCCCAGCCTCTGACCTACTCTTGTAACGGCAGTATTAATGTGGCTGGTCCAGTTCCATTTCTGGCCAATGGTAATCCTCAAGATGTTGATCGTTGCGGATTCAGCGATGGTTATGCCATTGAATATCAAGAGGAGATTTCTAGATTCTCTCTTATTGAAGATGATCATTGCCTAGCACTTCTGTCATGCAAATGTTACTTGCTACAATCCAAGCCTGGATATTATCCGGATCTTGTTGCCTATGGTCACAGTGCTTCAGTATTTTCATCATGAACAGTACTGAACATTGTGCAATCAGTAAACACCCCCACTTCTAACTGCTGGATGGAGGGGTGATCATTAATGAAGCATCCGAGATGGTTGGAAGTAGGATTACTTTGCAAAAAGTATGAAGGACATAGAAAAATTGGACTTACTGCAAGGCAGGAAACATAAAATATAAAGAGAAATTCCATAACAAGGCCACCAGTACCTATGAGAGAGGACAACACTACATCATTACTATAATAATACCAAGGATGGTTTAAAATAGATGGGATGTGGAGAGATAGCAGGAAGATCATTTGATCCCTAACCAAGAGAAACTTGTGTTTGTTTGGGGCTTCACAATAATGTTACATCTCTCACTTGAACCTTACAATGACCTCTCTGGGGAAACCAAAGCAGCAAACAGACCAAAACTTTACAACCCAGATCCAACTGCTGGAGCCTAATGTTCAGGTTTTAATGTTTTTACTCCAATCTTTATTGTACCATTGTTTCCTTACAAATAAGTTAAATACAACAATAGAGGAATATAGTGTTTACGACAATACAGTAAACAGGAAGAGAGTATGGTATTGCCCCAAATATCAGGGTTATGTGAGAGACACAAGGTAATTCTGTGAAAGTTGGTAAATTCTATGGTATGAAAAAGACAAAGACAGTATGCTGCACACTGGCACAGAGTGCTGACTCACTTCTTATGAAGCAAGACTGTATGAAAACAGTTGAGTTATTTTGATTTTGCCTTTAATTAACCAAGTAAAAATGTTGGAAATACCCAAGCAATTCAGAGGGTAAATTTCAAAGGTGATTACCTCCTGACCCTGTCAGTCAGAATTTACACAGCCAGGCAATAAATACTGGGGGAAGTTGTTCCAGAATAATCAGAAATCCTTAGACAAAATGTGATATCAATATTCTGAGTGAGCCACACTTACTGCCCTTTCCTATTTGATGGTGGCCTTTCTTTTGAACTGCTACAGTCCATGGGACGAAGGTGCTCACACAATGCTTTACATGGGGAGTTCAAAGAACAGAGATATATCTGCAACTTGGACCTGATTGTGTTCACGTACGCTAGTGTCTTTCTAGCTGCTGGAGGTCATTGGTTAGGGAGGTGCCTCGATGCATCTGGTAGGTGGTATATATATTTGTGTGCTAATTATTACATAGAGATGTTGATAGGATGCAGAGCTGGGCCAAAAAGTGGCAGATGGAGTTTAACCCTGATAAGTGTGAGGCGATTCATTTTGGTAGGACAAATTTAAATGCGGATTACAGGGTCAACGGCAGGGTTCTAAGGAATGTGGAGGAACAGAGAGATCTTGGGGTTCATATCCACAGATCGCTGAAGGTTGCCACTCAAGTGGTTACAGCCGTGAAGAAGTTAGCGTTTATTGACAGGGGGTTTGAGTTTAAGAGTCGTGGGGTTATGCTGCAACTATACAGGACATTGGTGAGACCACATGGGTGCTTTTCTGGTTGGCAGTTGGTGACAAGTGGAGTGCCGCAGGGATTAGTGCTGGGGCCTCAACTGTTTACCATTTACACAGACGATCTGGAGGAGGGGGCTGAGTGTAGGGTAACAAAATTTGCTGATGACACGAAGATGAGTGGAAAAGCAAATTGCGTGGAAAGTCTGCAGAGGGATCTGGATAGGCTGAGTGAGTGGGCGAGGACCTGACAGACGGAGTATAACGTGAGCAAATGTGAGGTTATCCACTTCGGTAGAAATAATAGTAGGAGGGATTATTATTTGAAGGGTGAAAAGCTGCAGCATGCTATGGTGCAGAGGGACCTGGGGGTCCTTCTGCACAAATCGCAAAAACTGCAGGATCTGCAGGATCAGCAGGTGATCAAGAAGGCGAATGGAATGTTGGCCTTCATAGCGAGGGGGATAGAATATAAAAGCAGGGAGGTCTTGCTGCAACTGTACATGGCACTGGTGAGGCCGCAGCTGGAGTAGTGTGTGCAGTTTTGGTCCCCGTATTTGTGAAAGGATATATTGGCCTTGGAGGGAGTACAGAGAAGTTCACCAGGCTGATACCAGAGATGAGGGGGTTAGCTCATGAAGAGAGATTGAATAGACTCGGTCTGTACTCGTTAGAGTTTAGAAGGCTGAGGGGGGATCTTATAGAAACGTACAAGATAATGAAGGGGCTAGGTAGGGTAGAGGGAGATAGGGAGATTCTTTCCGCTTAGAAAGGATAGCAGAACTAGAGGGCACAGCCTCAAGATAAGGGGAGGGCAGTTTAGAACGGAGTTGAGGAGGAACTTCTTCACTCAAAGGGTGGTGAATCTTTGGAATTCTCTGCCCACTGAAGTGGTGGAGGCTACCTCGTTGAATATATTTAAGTCACAGGTAGATAAATTTCTGATAGACAGGGGAATTAAGGGTTATGGGGAGAAGGCGGGAAAGTGGAACGGATTCACTTCAGATGAGCCATAATCTTATTGAATGGCGGGGCAGGCTCGAAGGGCTAGATGGCCCACTCCTGCTCCTATTTCTTATGTTCTTATGTTCACATTTGGAATATTGTGTTCAGTTCTGGTCACCTCATTATAAGAAGGATGTGGAAGCATTGGAGAGAGTGCAGAGGAGATTTACCAGGATGCTGCCTGGTTTGGAGGGTATGTCTTATGAGGAAAGGTTGAGGGAGCTGGGGCTTTTCTGTTTGGAGTGGAGGAGGTTGAGAGGCGACTTAATAGAGGTTTATAAGATGATGAGAGAGATAGATAGAGTGGATGTGCAGAGACTATTTCCTCGGGTGAATGCGGCTGTTACTAGGGGGCATAACTATAAGGTTCATGGTGGGAGATATAGGAAGGATGTCCGAGGTAGATTCTTTACTCAGGGAGTGGTTGGGGTGTGGAATAGACTGCCTGTGATAGTGGAGTCAGACACTTTAGGAACTTTCAAGCGGTTATTGGATAGGCACAAGGAGCACTGCAGAATCATAGGGAGGGGATAGCTTGATCTTGGGATTGGACATAGCTCAGCACAACATTGAGAGCCGAAGGGCCTGTACTGTGCTGTAATGTTCTATGTTCAAATGCTAATGCAGACAGAAATCTGAGGAATTACAAATGAAGCTGAGCATTCTGTAATCATCAGCAAACAATACCAATTATGACTTTATGATGGAGAAATAATTGAAGCATCTGTGGTTAAACCAAGTATTCACAAAAGAGGATGGAACCAGACATAGACAAGCTGAAGTAATGGTCAATTATATGGGAAGTGGAAGATTTATATAGGAAAATGGCCTAAAACAAATACTGGGGAATTTATTATATAATACTCAAGAGACTCTGAGGTTTCTGGGGAGTAGGTACAGAGGAGATGTCAGGGGTAAAAGTTTTTCACTCAGAGGGTGGTGAGTGAGTGGAATCGGCTGCCGGCGGTGGTGGTGGAGGTGGAGGTGGATTTGATAGGGTCTTTTAGGAGACTTTTGGATGAGTACATGGGACTTCGTAAGATAGAAAGTTATAGGTAAGCCTAGTAGGTAGAGATATATTCAGCGCAACTTGTGGGCCGAAGAGCCTGTTTGTGCTGTAGTTTTTCTATGTTCTAAAATGTGTGTGATATTAACCATCATTGCGAGGAAGTCAGTGAAGGCATGCCATGCTAATATGCTTCAGAAATGGTGACAATCACCAAATACCCACAAGTTCTTTTTTTTTGCTTCTCAAGGTCATTATGAGCAGTGACTTACTTGTATTGAGACCGGCTAATAGTAAACCACAAGAGTAAGATAAGGTCATACCAGCTGAAACTAGTGATATTAAAGTTTAGGGTAGTTGTCTGGAAACCCCTCTTCACACAGTGATCAATACATGGAATGATATCTGGATAGGACAGTGAGATGAAAAGTTGAACTATTTAAGAAATAAGTGGTGCAGTCTGAACACTTACAGGATCTTTGTTAAACAGACACTCTGATGGTCCCAGCTCTATGCTCTGCAAAGTCAAATGACTAAGCATGCATTCAGACTCGAAAGAACAATGTGATTCATGTAGACAACTTAAATATTACTGCAGCATTTGTAATGACCATTTTGAAATGTCTGTAATATCTATTTGACTGTATTGAAGCATCTCAAAAGGGTATGCAACATGACTGATGATAAAAAACCTGAATATTACTGTGAGATGGCCATTTTGAAATGTTTGCAATGTTCCTTCAGATATTTTACAAATAAAATATATTTTTGCAAAAGTTGCAAAGCACAGGCCCATCTTCGGAACTGCCGAGCAAGCAGGATAAAGATGTGATACTTCCCCTGAATCTCAATTGTGAATTTGTTGCATTCTGGAATCCCCACATTTTACAAAGCATCATTTATGATTCACAGCTGCCACCGACAGAAGAAAACACCATCAATTAGCATAATTGATGCTGCGCGATTAAGCTGACACACCAGTAAAAGTACTGAAGTATTGATTTTTGACTCCAAAATATACAACCCTGATTTTCTCGCTCTGCCACTCTCCAAAGTACTGTAAAGCTATGGATGCCATCACCAGCAGGAAACCTCAATGCTGAAGCAAAAACAAAGCAATACGTTTAGGCAACGGGTGAGAACATTAACAGAGGAAAGAGACTGAAAACTCACCAACGATTCAATCTTGAAGTACAGCAAGGAAGAGGGGGTTAGTAGGGTAAATGAGTAGGGTTATGGGCATAGGGCCTGGGTGGGATTGTGGTCAGTACAAACTCGATGGGCCGAATGGCCTCCTCCTGCACTGTAGGATTCTATGAATTCTATGAACCAGGATCAACATCAATCTGGTGGGAGTGAAGGGGAGGAGGTGTTGAGCTTATTGGCTTATAACACTGGACTGCAAAACATATCTTGTAATACCGAGCGATCTCCTAAAAGAATGAGGATGATTCTAGACCAGTTATCAAATCAAGTGGCACAAATAGTTATGACCACAAATCCAAACCTGCATTCTGTCACAAGAACTCAGATCATCAGTTCACTTATTCAAGGAGCAAGAGCTAACAACATGCATTTTCAGAAGCTCCTCCTGGTTTGGTTCCTTTTTTTCCCAAATCACTAACACCTGATGTTTACAACGATCAATTAACAGATTCCAAATATAGAACTACTCCAAGGCAATCTTTCAGAGAGTCCAGTGAAGTATTGGATTCCAACGACTGAAAATTTGAAGGAAATATTCATAAGATAAACATCGTAACACTACATTGACCAGCTGCTGGGATTGGTATCATGTCCAAGTGCACTGGAACCAAAGCACCAAGAGGCATGATACACAATGAATAACCTCCTGCAACCCCACTTAAGTAAGTTCACTGTTATATTTTGCACAACTTCAATGCAAGACACAACACAGCCTGACTGGTGATTAAATTCCACAACTAAACTGAAGCAATTGAGTTTGGAGAAATAGTGTGATTGAAAGTTTGTAAAGCTTCCCAATCATCCCCCATGAAGAGAGTTAGTAAAAGAAAGATAATTCGCCCTATTAGTTTTCATCCAGAAATGAGATGCTGCATGGCTCTTTAAGTCATTAAAATCAGCACTGAAATCCCAGGATTTTGTTTCTTTTACAATTTCCACCCCAGCTCCAGATCCTGAATTTGGCATTTTCAACAAATTCACCCTCTTAGCATTGTCAGCCTGGCAACATAATGACATCAGCTCAGAGCTGAGAAACACGGATTGATGAAGTTGCAGAAATCATGATTTTTTAAAAAACTTTTAAAGGTACTCTAACAGCACAAACATCTAATAGCAGTGTGTTCCACTACAGAAGCTATCTAATCACCCTCACATTTTCAAGGAGTCACTGGATCACAACTATGAGTAGGAACCTTGGCAGACTCTTCTCAGCCTATGAGCACTGCAACAAGTTTATTGCCCAGATTAAATATTTAGTCCACCAAACAAAAGAAATGAAGCTCAGATCATCTGATCCGCTTCACTTTGTTTACTCAGTGTTCTTCCATCTAAAGATGATAATGGACGTGCAACAAATACATTTTAGACAGGATGTCTTCATGCAGCGCACCTTTATTAACGGCTGAATCGTTAATTGTTGAGAGACAGGAACTGTTAGTAGCACCATGCAAGTAGTTGCAGAGGTCATGTAGATCGTTGTCAAGCTGCTGTAGGCAACATGGTGGCAAATGCAAGCCCATAAAATGGTGTTGCTGTTTGCCTCTGTCTGTCATCAGCAATTCTCAGGTACAATAATCAATATCTCAGGCCTTCAGTCACAGTTGCAAGCATCTTTGAAGCGGAGCTTTGGGCAAACTCTAGTCTCCTAGCTCTGGCTGCTAACTTGAGGGAAACAACAAATGCTACACAGGACTCCACTGCAGATTGTGTGTCTGGTTTGGTTCCTTACTTTTGATTTGTCATTAAGGTTGAAAGCACCAACTAGCATGATCCAGATCACCACAGATGTAGATATGATATTCTCTTCCAGCTGTGCCATTCCCTGGCCTCTCTCACAAAGGTCAACCCCTTTCCCTCTGGTTCATGCCAATGAAACCCAGCCTTGCTCTTAATCCCTCTCAACAAAGCCCCTTACCTCAGCAAATTGAATTTCCTCATTAGTCCACAACCTCAGCAATGGTATCCCTTCAGTACAACTCAAAACTGCTTCAATAAGTCACATCTCAGCACTAAAACATCCATAGAACTAAGTTTCATCAGCAGCTCTTTGCCATAGCACTAAATCTTCAACTAAATCTCTTCACCACAGTATAATTCCTCCAAGTAAATCCCATTGTGGTATCAATGCTCATCAAACCCCTTCACCATAGCAATCAATCCCTTAAAACAAAACCCCTGGCAAAGCACTAGGTCTCCCAAAAAACCTCCTTACAACAGTAAATATACCCTCTTCCCCAAACAATTAATGACCCCTCTCTATCACACTTATGGAGGTCTTGTGACACTGTGGGCCTCTGAGCCAGAAACTCCGGGTTCAAGTCCACCACAGGATTTGATGGTGAAGGAAGGTGTTCATAATTCTACCAAACAGTTTAAGTATCAATTTGTAAATCCTTCCAACATGCCAATGGCAGGTGCTAAGAGCTGGAGACACTACAAGTCAGCCATGCTTGATGCAGAAAATGATGCCCCTCTGTAAGCTGGCCATGGGTGACCTGTTCCAGGTAAAAACTTGCTATGAACAGATGAAAGTCTGCCTTGTGCACCACTAAATTTGGGAAGAGAAACAACAATAACACTATGACACTTAGCCCCTTACTCAGTGCTAATACCATGCCAGAAAACATGCAGTCTCTGGCTTTTTGTGAAGCCTTCAACAACCATCAAGGCCTCAGGATTACTGAGGCTTACTGGATATGTGAAGCTGGAGAGCAGCTCCCCAGATTGCTGGAGGAAAGGGGTCCCTTCACAACTCCAAAGAACAACTCCCAGGCCTAATCCAATCCCCAGCTCTCTGTAGCTTCCAGTCAGCCCCCAACACATGAATCACTCTACACTAGGTTCTGGCTCTATCTGCCCCAAGAATAAGCCCAATTAAAAACAGCCATCACCAATCCTGCTTGAATTGTTGGTCCAGAGCAATAAAAATAGTACTCCCTCCCCTCGCCCCCTTCCGTGAGAGACCATAGCCCAATAATGCCAAGCA
This sequence comes from Carcharhinus amblyrhynchos, assembly GCF_965287045.1. Lineage (NCBI taxonomy): Eukaryota > Metazoa > Chordata > Chondrichthyes > Carcharhiniformes > Carcharhinidae > Carcharhinus > Carcharhinus amblyrhynchos. The sequence goes on from NC_137352.1 coordinate 33,593,130, forward strand.
TGACAGCAAGTCAATGGAGCTACAACTATGGCTCTTTAGCAGTACGCCTTCTTGGCAGCCTGTTAGTTGATCTATACATTCTAACACTATACCCGCTGCACCTTTTGGAAGCAGGATTTCCATTGTTCAATTTAACACATGTTTTTTTACTTTGAAAAGAGTGATTTAAAGTCCATAATTAGGGCATAGTTAAGCACAATGGCCTAAGAGATGGCCTAACACATGGACTGAGATCAGTACCATGGGGTAATCAATTTTACGATGTCCTAACTGTCACACCTGCACAGGACATTCAACACTTGACTGGTATTTATAAGGAGCTATCAACTGAGAGCAGCAAATTAAAATTCCATTCTTTTATCTACTTAAAGCATGTTTACAACAGAAATCTGACTCTGCCAACAAATAACAGCAGTCAGTTGACCCAGGCAACTACCAATGATTAACTATCTCTTTACACAGCCTGACATTTTTAGTGGGACTGAACATTTTATGATGCTAACTCAGCATGTGCAATTGGGTTTGGTTAGGGCCACCATTTACTCAGGAGTAGGTGACATAACATATAAAATTTACAACCACTGCCCAGTCAAAATCCAACCCAAACAAATTCTCCCACTCCTCACCACATGTTTCTCTTATTTCTGTAGATATCCCATGTGATGCAATGTAGGCAACCTCAATGTCAGGTGGTCCCCGTTGAACCTCAATGTTAGTGGTCCCTGCTGATGTTTGGTCTACATCACCATGTTTTTGAATACCTTGTAACTGCCTTAGTTTTTCAGAATATCTAATTAGAAACCCAGGGTTGTGGTGGTAACGGGATTGTTTAAAGTTTGTAAAACTGATCAGATGAAAGATTTTTTTTCTAAGCCTGGCATATTTTGGTATTCCTGGTTATATTTTCAAGTTGTTTTAGTACAAACAGCATCAAACAGAAAAAGCACTCATGCCCTTTGTCATCACAAATCTTTGTGCACCAACATGTTCCTGATTCCATTTGCATTGCTGCCTTGAATATCATTCTCTGGGCCCTCAAAATAAAAGAGGAACTGGCCTTCTTTATACAAACAGCAGGGCCATCATATACAACCAATCCCGAGAGAACCAGCAGCTGGTGAAAGAGCTGGGAAAAGCTCCCACTGTAGTCCAGCTGAACGAATTATGCCTGAGTCAGACTTGACACAAGGAAAATCAAAATCTTCTCAGACTGCACAGCAACTTTAGGAGCACCCAGCAGTGAGAAGACAGATTAGAATCATGGGTAATTATAAATTATAAAGTTAACCATCCATTATCAGCACTCTTTAATGTAAAAGGAGCCTGCATTACAGACCTTCAAAAATAGCAAATAAAATTACTCAATTCTCTAACTTACACTTTCAAAATGCATATTGAACAATGGGTGTTAACTCAGCATTGACAACGCCTGGATGTAACAAAATTGTATGGAAACTGCTCTTCCAAACAGGATCCAAGAGCAATGCCAGAGTAAAGGTTCACTGTTTCTGATAATAATGAGTACACTAGCCATGTTTTGAACCTGCAATATTATTGGATCAAAGCTCCAGATTGGCACCTCTGTTACATCAGAAGAGTAGGGCTGTCTCTGCCTGAGCAGATGCTGAATCCAGCCAACTTGTGGGTCAGACTGTCCCTCCTGCCTTCAGGTTACACATCAATAAGTGGCGTGTTTCATAGAATCCTGAAAGCAGAAGTCATTCAGCCCATTGAGTCTGCATTGACCCTATGACAGAGCATCTTACCCAAGCCCTTTCCCCCACCCTATCCCCATAACTAATTCATCTAACCTACACATCTTGGGGCACTAAGGGACAATTTAGCACAGCCAGTCAACCTAACTTGCACATCTTTGGCCTGTGGTTGGAAACCAGAGCACCTGGAAGAAACCCACAGAGATAAGGGGAGAAATGTGCAAACTCCTCACAGCCACCATAGGCTGGAATTAATCCTGGGTCCCTGGAGCTGTTAGACAACAGTACTAACCATTGTACCACCTGCATCCGTCTACAAAAGATGATGGACAGAGCTAATAGATGGATTTCAGATAGGGTATCGGTCATCAATGAATATTCCCACTTCTGGCCTTATGATGGATTAGAGATCATTGATAAAGCAGCTAAAGATGGTTAGGACTAGGACACTTTCCAAAGGAACTCTTCTAACAAACACAACCACCTTCCTTCATGCTAGGTAGATCCAACCAGTGGAGGGATATTTCCCCATAATTTGCACTGACATCAATTTTGCTCAGGCTCCTTCAGGTCACACTTTGTTAAACATTGCCTTAAGGTCTTGGCAGTTATTCTCAACTCACCTCCAGAATTCAACTCTTTTGTCCATGTTTGGAAGAAAGCTTTATGAGGTATGGAGCCAAATGGGCCTGACAGGACCTAAACTGAGCATCAGTGACCAGGGTATTGGTGAGTAAATGCCACTTGACAGCACAGTCAACATTTTCCATCACTATGCTGTTGACTGACTTTAGGCAGATGGTCAGTAATCAGTCAGATTGCATTTGTCCTGCTCATTGTCGCTAGACATACCTGAGCAGTTTTCACTGTCAGGGAGGTATGGTGCTGGAACAGCCTGGTGAGGAATCCAGCTAATTTTGATGCAGAACTCTGCAATACTACAGCTGGTGGGGTCCACTACCTTTACTCTATTCAACGTGCTTAGTTAACAACCATTACCGGCCAGAACATTGACCTCTTATGAATCATCAACTCGGCACTTCTGGCTGAAAATGGTTGCAAATGCTTCAACCTTGTCCTATACATTTTGTGATATTTGCTGAGTGGCCAGCCTCTACCAGAATCTGGAGGGAATACCAGGCAGTCAGAGAAGTTCACTAAATATAATCATGCCAAATGCCCTCAAAGGAGAAATACAAACCACAACAACACAATTAGACAGTAGTCTAATTCTTGACCCCAAAATCATCAAAACACAGCAAACCCTGAAACATAGTCACTCCCAGCACTGCAAAGCTGTGAAAAAAATCTTAATGCATCATAGAAAATCATAGAAACCCTACAGTGCAGAAATAGGCCATTTGGCCCATCGAGTCTGCATCAACCACAATCTCATCCAGGCCCTACCTCTTATCCCTATATATTTACCCGTTAATCCCTCTAACCTACGCATCTCAGGACACCAATGGGCAATTTTAGCATGGCCAGTCAACCTAACCCACACATCTTTGGACTGTGGGAGGAAACCGGAGCACCTGAAGGAAATCCACGGAGACATGAGGAGAACGTGCAAACTCCACACAGAAAGTGACCCAACCTGGGAATTGAATCCACATCCTTGGTTTAGTCTTTCATAAAATAAAATGTTTTTTTTTCAGAAAGTTGAAGTATCTAGACATTAACCCTAAGCACATCATAGGTTTAGATGCATTCCAAATGTAAGTTAAGTAAGAGCTTTAATCATTTTCAATATGCATCATATTTCAACAGTAAGCTACCACCATGATAGCCGACTTCAGATCACATTCTTCAGGACTGAAAAAAATATTCTCCTCTTCTCCAAGTTGATTGTGCTGGTACTACACCCAACCGATACTGAACCAAGGACACAGTTAGCAGCTAGAAAAAAAAAGATGGAATGCTGATGTCCCAAAGAAAAATCCCCTGAGAAAATGGGGCCTGTAGGGATGCCACAGTCCAGATAGAACAAAAACCCAGTTCTGACAGGTGTAACCAGCAATCCCTCCCTGAGTAGCTATTCATAGTCTGAATTATGAAGTGGCTTGATTTATGGCATTCCCAAATGTCATAATGTGGGTTCTTTATGCTGCTATGACAGTAGCCCATTGATAAGGTCTTGAGGCCAGTGTGTTTAAACATAAACATCTTTATTGGTAATCTTTAACTATTTATAGTTCTAAGCATGGGCATATATAGTGTTGCTCCCACCATGTAGGTGAATTGCTTCGAGTGTTCTTCTAGACTGTTCTCTGACCATGTGACTGCAGACGTCACACTGTAGACAGTGTGGCTCTCTGTTTACACATTAACCCTTGCTTGCTGAGCATTTTAACATTATAATGCATTCAGGCATAAATCATCTCACTAAACATTCCAGTACCACTATCCCTTATGCATCATTTCTTGTTATATCATTATCTCACTGATTGCTTTGAATTCAAATATTCTGTTCCTCAGGGTAATATCTGGGATCGACTGTACAACAAAAGAGGCAAGTAAATTCTTTGCCAGAATTAACCTCAATAGTCGATAGGGAACTGTCATCTTATATAAAGAATGAGCTAAGGCTTAAATAAAAGATGAACTATAACGGAAGATGATTAAAGCTCTTATTTAACTTACATTTGGAATGCATCTAAACCTAGGATGTGCTTAGGGTAAATGTCTGGAAACTGCAACTTTCTAAAAAAATACATTTTGTTTTATGAAAGACTAAAAAACTGAGAATTTTCTTATCCCCCTTCCCCACATCTGCACTCAATAAGTTTCTAGGTCCATTGCACTCACCGCCACGTGCTTAGTGACCCAGTTCACTGCCAGGACAGGTATGAAGCTCCACAGAAGACTGTCGCAACCTGTGCCCCTCAGTGTTGGACGGAAGCCAGTACTGCAGTCCTGCATATCTCAGTGCACTGACTAACTCCCAACGTCTGCTGCTCAAGAAAATATTCCAAGATTAAAATCTCAGCTCATGAAATAGTACTGACTTTACCACTAAGATAGCCGACTTCAGATCACATCCTTCAGGTCTGAAAAAAATATTCCCCTCTTCTCCATCCAATATTGTCTTAACGAGACAGCAGAGGGTGAACCCATAGTCCAGGAATAAACCCAGCACCATACAGTTCCAGACTATCAAATGCTTCATTAAATTACAAATCAGCATATTGCTCACACAATCACAATTTAAGCACATGCACATTAAAGCCTAACTGTCAACTACTTGTTTGTACAAAACACAACTGATGCTAAATCATAGTGAAAAAAGGGAGAGCTTAAAATTCATCTGGAGCAGCTGCACATCCTCATCCAGCTGATGCTGCTACACAGCACACTACAGTCACTTGCTACGGGCATACACAAGGGAGGGATCCAAATCACTAATCAAGCAAGGAGTGCAGATATTTCAACATTGAGCAGAACAGGACATGTCGAAATCAGTGAAAGAGATAGTCTTTCAGCGTCGCTTGTGCAACCCATACACTCAGGTCGAGGAGCATGCCGCGTGCTGTATGGGTGGCACTGTGGCACAGTGGTTAGCACCGCTGCCTCATGGCGCCAAGAAGCCGGGTTCAATTCCTAGCTTGGGTCACTGTCTGTGTGGAGTTTGCACATTCTCCCCATGTCTGCATGGGTTTCTTCCGGGTACTCCAGTTCTCTCCCAGTCTGAAAAATGTGCTGTTAGGTGCATTGATTCAAACAGGCGCCAGAGTACGACGACCTAAGGGAATTTCACAATAACTTCATTGAAGTGTTAATGTCAGCCTTGCTTGTGACTAATAAATAAATAAACTTTAAGTTTCAAGGGAGGCATCTTTCAATAGCACTGATGCTGAATGTAGCATATAGCTTGTAGTGGTGAAATGTTGCCCGTTATGGAGGGTAACAAAGTACAGCAACTTAAAGATGATGAAGCCTTCATTGAGCAGTTCCTAATAGCACAGAGATGGGTTAAATTAAACTCTTATCAAAAGCAGCACTTTTCTCCTCTGTCATTTTTGTTTGACTAAAGAGTAAAGCTGTTATCTTGGAGCCTATATTAGTGCCAGGGGAGCAGACTGTTCTCCCGACAGATTCTCCATGACAAAACCATCTCCTTTGCTGCTGGTCAAAAGTCCTTATACCACTTTCAAATTCAGTTCTACCATTTTCACACTTTTCACAGGTTTGTGGCACCACCACAAACAAGAAAAAACAACCAATTTCCTCACAGACAGATAAAGAATATCCTTAGTCTTATCCACACCCACAGCACCATGCTACTCAATTACTGATTTCTTTTTCCTGTGAGGAGGATATTTGACCTAATTTACTATAATTTACCAATTCTTCACTACGTATTTGGAAGATTTAAAATTCCACACTTATTCAGCACTGTAAATACGAGGAAATAAAGTGCTTCACAGAGATGCAAGGAAAATATGGACAGCAAACTGGAGAGATTGAGCCAAAGCTTAGTCAAAGAGATGAATTTTAAGAAAGGTCCTAAAGGAAGGACATCAGAGAATTCCAGATGGAGACATCTAGGGTAGACAGCTGAAGCAACAGCCATCACTGGGGATGCACAATAGTTAAGAGTCAAAGGCAGAGTGAGGGGGTAAGGAGGCAGAGCAGACAATAGAGGGGATAGAACGGAAAGGTAGAGGATCAGGGTGAGGGCAAAGCAGACAACCACAGATGTTCCACATACTGAAGCAGAAATAGGAGTATAAGGACTGTAGAAAGGAGCTTAAAAGGGAAATTAGGAGAGCCAGAAGGGGTCATGAGAAGACCTTGGCGGGTAAGATTAAGGAGAATCCCAAGGCCTTCTATAAATATGTGAAAGGTAAAAGGATGAGAAGAGAAGGGATAGGACCTATAAAAGGTGAAGGGGGAAAGGTCTGTGTGGAACCAGAAGAAATGGCAGAGGTGCTTAATGAGTACTTTGCCTCAGTATTCACGGTGGAAACTGATCTGGGAGATTTTGCTACGGATTTGCAGCAGATGGAAAAGATTGAGTATGTGGATATTAAGGAGGAGGATGTGTTAGAACTTTTGAATTCTATCAAGATAGATAAGTCGCCGGGACCAGATGGGATGTACCCCAGGATACTGTGGGAGGCGAGGGAAGTGATTGCAGAGCCCCTGGCGATGATCTTTGCATCGTCAATGGAGACGGGAGAGGTTCCGGAAGATTGGAGGATTGCGGATGTAGTTCCTATTTTCAAGAAAGGGAACAGAGATAGCCCGGGAAATTACCGACCGGTGAGTCTGACCTCAGTGGTTGGTAAGCTGATAGAGAGGCTTCTGAGGGACAAGATTTACGAGCATTTGGAGAGGTTTGACATGATCAGGAATAGTCAGCATGGATTTGTCAAGGGCAGGTCGTGCCTTACGAGCCTAGTTGAGTTCTTCGACAATGTGACTGAACACATTGACGAAGGAAGTGCCGTGGACATGGTGTACATGGACTTCAGCAAGGCGTTTGATAAGGTCCCCCATGCAAGACTTCTTGAGAAGGTGAGAGGGCATGGGATCCAAGGGCCTTTGGCCTTGTGGATCCAGAACTGGCTTGCCTGCAGAAGGCAGAGAGTGGTTGTGGATGGGTCTTTTTCTGCATGGAGGTCAGTCACCAGTGGAGTGCCCCAGGGATCTGTTCTAGGACCCTTGCTGTTTGTCATTTTCATAAATGACCTGGATGAGGAAGTGGAGGGATGGGTAAGTAAGTTCGCTGATGACACGAAGGTCGGCAGTGTTGTGGATGGTCTGGAAGGATGTCAAAAGTTGCGGCAGGACATAAATAGGATGCAGGACTGGGCGGAGAAGTGGCAGATGAACTGCAACGCGGATAAATGTGTAGTCGTCCATTTTGGCAGAACCAACGGGATGAACGAGTACACTATCAAGGGCAGGAGTCTTAGTAGTGTTGAAGAGCAGAAGGATCTTGGGGTCCGGGTCCACAGGACTCTTAAATCGGCCTCGCAGGTGGAGGAGGTGGTCAAGAAGGCGTATGGTGTACTGGCCTTCATTAATCGAGGGATTGAGTTTAGGAGTCGGGAGGTAATGCTGCAACTTTATAAGACCCTTGTCAGGCCTCATTTGGAGTACTGTGCGCAGTTCTGGTCGCCTCACTATAGGAAAGACGTAGAAGCTATTGAAAGGGTACAGAGGAGATTTACAAGGATGTTGCCTGGACTGGGAGGCATGCCTTATGAAGTTAGGTTGAGGGAGCTGGGATTCTTTTCCCTGGAGAGACGAAGGTTGAGAGGCGACCTGATAGAAGTTTATAAAATGTTGAGAGGAATAGATAGGGTGGATTCTCAGAGGCTATTTCCCCGGGTTGAAATGGTCGCTACGAGAGGACACAGATTTAAGGAGGGAAGGGAAGTACAGAAGTGATGTTAGGGGTAAGTTTTTCACTCAGAGGGTGGTGAGTGAATGGAATCGGCTGCCGTCAGTGGTGGTGGAGGCGAACTCGCTGGGGTCTTTTAAAAGACTTCTGGATGAGTATATGGGGTTTAATGGGATTGGGGGTTATAGATAGGTCTATAGATTGGTAGGTGTTGATGTGATTGGCGCAACTCGTGGGCCGAAGGGCCTGTTTGTGCTGTAGTGTTCTATGTTCTAAATACGTTGAGCCTTCCAGTCACAAGATAAACTTTCAAAAAAGCACAATCCAAATGGATAGAAAGAAATTAAGCCAGACTCCAGGTTAGGGACAGAGATAAACATTGTTAGTGACACATCAGTACAATTGTTGAATGGGAAGAGCTGTAGAAAACAAGGGAATGTGATGTGAAGCTACGTGGTGATCTGGTGAAGTGTGAGAAAGACGAAGTGAAATGGCCAATTGTTTTGGAAATTGAAGCCAGTTCCTTGTATCATATCAAGGATGCAGTTCTGTGAAAACAAACAAACAGGAATAATTACAGCAATATCAACTCTTCTCCAGCAGCATAAGATGGTACTGCAATCACTCCACGGCAGTCACCCTGAGGCAGTCATTGCTATTCTTACTTACTTTCCCTCAATGAATCTTAAAGCATTCCACACAGCTTGTCAAACCTCTTCTGTCAACGTCACGAGGACACTTAATCAATCCTTTACAAGATCTCTGCAACCTCTTCCAGCCCCGCAACCACATCCTTCAGTGCTTTTAACTCTGGTCTTTTATATACTTTTTCCTCCATTCATCCCACAGCTGGTGTCAAAGCCTACAATCCATCGCAAATAAAAGGAATTAAAAAGTAAAAAGCAACAAAAGGCTAACAAAGTAAATATAAATCCTGTGGGCAGCCATGCTGAGTTCCCATCCACCAACTCATGACAAAATATGCAAAACCTAACAAATTCAGCAACAATCAGAAAGCACAGGCACTTCTGTGTCCAATTCTTCCAAGGCCTTCCTGACACAGATCCGGCCTCACTGGGGTCTTTCACTAACTTCCTGCTATATTGGTGGATCTGGGGACTCTTCAACTGGGCCTTCGTCTTGATATTTGTGGTCACACCAGGTATGCGTAATCTCAGTGCTCAAAATAACTTGCAAATGGAGAGCTCAGAGGTTGCCATTATTGGCTATCACAAATTTCAGGTCTACACCAGAGTCCCTCTCAAGCTGTGACATTGATCATTGTGAAATTTGTCTCCTCTGCATGTTGTTAAAGCTGTGAGAAGTGGGGTTTTCTAACACTCCAGATGGAATATTAACCCAGTGGCCAAGCCTCTGGGGACCTGGGTTCAAATCCCACTATGGCAGACAGTGAAATTTGAATTCAATAAAATAAAAAAAAATCTGGAATTAAAAGTCTAATGACCATGAAACCATTGTTGATTGTCATAAAAACCTATGTGGTTCACTAATGTCCTTTTGGAAAGGAAATCTGCCATCCGTACCTGGACTGGCCTATATGCGACTCCAGACCCACAGCAACCCAAACCACTTTTAAATGCCCTCTGAATATGGCCAAGCAAGCTGCTCAGTTCAAGGGCAATAGGGATGGGCAATAAATGCTGGCCAGCAACATCCATGTTTCATGACTGAATAAAGGCTGTATCTGAATTCTGTCACAAATTTAGTGGGGATGTTCTTTGCCAATACTGTAGGAGTTCCCACTATGCAAATCTTCAGATTATAAAGAGCAACCAGGTTTTGACTTTAAATCAAAGATGATAACTTTACTGAAGCTACTTCCCAAATTTCAGAACAACTAGGTAAATCATAACCGCCGTTTATACACAGCCACACACCAGAAAGGGAGATTTACTTATAGATATCTTACAGTTTGTGAAGAAATAACAAAAGCCGAACTATCCTCTGACTGGTCTCAATGCTGTGCTTTCATGTTGCAGCTGATTTGTCCAGTTGCCCTCCTGAGTGTAAGTGTATGGAATAGATGGCTAGGTTTTACCCACAAAAGAACTCGGTTTGCAGTGGATTCTTCTTTTCAGGATGGTTACTTTGCAATATCTTCCAAGAAGTAGAGGTAGGGGGAGAGTTCTTGCAGCCTTTCAGTATACCCTTCTGATCTCTGCCCTGATATAGTAAAAAAAGCAGTTCTTAAAAAGCCTTGCTGGTTATATATTCCAAGGGAATTTGATCACCATGTATATTGAAGCCATTATGTTGTAACAGGTAATTACATTTTTTGATGTCTCATGTCAGAAATTTTTGAAGAGCGATGGTGTAAAATCAACAGGAGATTGATCTTTCATGCTCCGGGAGTTTGTTCCTTTTCACCCCACTGGGGGCGGAATGCTAGCTCTATCTTCAGCTGTCTTGTTCCATTGTCTTAATGGGATTAGAGTTAATTAAAACTCAAGCCAGAAGAAAAGGCATAAGAAATTGTATCTTTTTCTTTAAAAACACATCCTTGAAACAATATGGAAAGCAGCTACATTAGCCAAATAATCGCATGGTCCAAGAACCATAAAGGCAATGGTCTCACTGTGCCTATTGAATTCAGTTTTTCACATTTGCAGTTACAAGGCAAAACAGAATCAAATTCATCACGTGTTATTTCAATAGTTGAACACGATGTCTAGATTTCACATTCAGAGTCACCAGATAGCAGCAAGAAAGCTAAATAAAAATGTGCTGGAAGTAATGCAACTCCTCAGATACTGAAGCAGTCCTTGTCCAAATGCAGCAAGACCTGGACAATATCCAGCCTTGGGCTGACACGTGGCAAGTAACATTCACACAAGTGCCAGACAATAACTATCTCCAACAAGAAAGAATCTAACCATCGCCCCTTGACATTCAATGGCAGTTCCAACATTGAATCCCCCCACTATCAACATCCTGGGGATTACCATTGACCAGAAACTGAATTGGACTAGCCACATAAATACTGTGGTTGCAAGGGCAAGTCACAGGCTAGGAATCCTGCAACAAGTAACTCACCTCCTGACTCCCAGAGCCTGTCCACTACTATAAGGCACAAGTTGGGAGTGTGTTAGGAAGTTAGGAATTTTCTCCACTTGCCTGAATGAGTGCAGCTCCAACACTTAAGCTTTACACCATCCAGTACAACGCATTGTTATCCATTCCACAAACACCTGATAAACAGTGGCAGCAGTGTGCACTACCTTAAAGATGCACTGCAGGAACTCACCAATATTCCTTTGGCAGCACCTTTCAAACCCAAAACCACTACCATCTAGAAGGACGAGGACAGCAGATACAGGGGAATACTACCACCTGGAAGTTGCCCTCTAAATCACTAACCACCTGACTTGGAAATATATCACTGTTTCTCCAGTCACTGGGTCAAAATCCTGGAACACCCTCCGTAACACACTGTGGGTGCACCTATACCTCAGGGACTGCAGTGGTTCAAGAATGCAGACCACCACCACCACCTTTTCAAGGACAACTAGGGATGGGCAACAAATGCTGGCCTAACCAACGATGCTCTCATCTCATAAATTAATTTAAAAAAGTCAGCTAAGGGAATCTAGAAATTTTAGTATTAGAACTGCTGCTCACTAATAGCCAAGAAAATATAAGATGTTTTCATGTCTATCAATGAAAGGCAGAGCTAACATTCCACACATCTTGATTATTTCATGCTCCAGAGGCATTCAATTAGTCTTACTTGCTGTTGATTATAAAATTACAGCACTGCCCTTTGTAATGAGTGTTTCAAGCACGATGCCAGGAAACAGCCCTAAGCACATATCTCATATTAGAAACACAGCAAAAGGAAAACCTGAAAATATTTCATCGTGGTGGTCTACACAGTTCTTATAACTTCCAAGTTAGTCCATAGGATTTGAATACTGTACCAACAATACCATCAGTACTTTTGTACAGTGGAATGAGCCAAGAAAAGGCACACTAACCTTTACCAGATGCCAGAGTCAGCTGTCTCCATGCCACCCCACATTCAACACTGATCACCCTGTCATCAGCTCACACAGCAAGCCATCGTAAAGTATTCTCTCACCATCTGAGCCGAAGGAGTGCTTTCCTAGTCACTCAGAATACCATGCATGAGAGAGGTTAACAGCCTTTCACTGGATTTAATCCCCTAATTATATCGCAGAACCTTTTCAATAGTTATGAAGCTACACCTCTGTTCCAGATTTGACCAATTTTTAATGCAATTGTTGCTTTTAGAAGCAGAACATCACGACTGAAGAAATATTAAAACAAATGTACGACTTTCCACTTCTACTAAGTGTCTTTCCCAGCGCGGAAGCTTCTACTGAGACTTTAATGTGAAAGCTGTAATGCTGCCTTGTACTGCGAGAAGGAATTTTCACCTGTGCAAAAAGTGCCCATGAAGATGCACACTATTAGTCCTTCCAGCACTATTCCTTGAAAAGCTGCAAGCAGAACTATGTCACAATACTCTATGCTTCCAAACATATATGAAACACTTCAGTTATATTACATGTCCCACCTAAAGACAGGACAATACATTAATGTAACAGTAAAAGTGTCATTCATATTTGTCATGACTGTTATTTGCAGCTGGATAGTACATTTACAAGGCTGAATTTTTAACTTACACATTGCCGCCAAAATCAAATGAATCACAGAATTTTAGAATGTGTCACACGTGGTAAACACAGCTTGTAAGTACAGTAGGTTGCCATAGTCCCAGACGACTCTAGGCTGCTCTCCCCTTTGAGGAGGAAGGAATGACTTGTGGGGATTTAATCTGAGGATCAATACACCTCAGGCGAGCAGCAAGGTTGAGAATTAAGGTGAAGGTTATTCATGAATGACCTCAGCCTGTTTGGGAATTGAACTCACACTGTTGACATTGCTCTGCATCACTAACCACCCATCCATCCAACTGAACTAAATTGACAGTTTGTATTGGGGTTTCCAAAGCACTTGATGAAGCTGTGTAAGTCAGTCATACATAAACGAGAGAGTCATGATAGGAAAGCATCTCACAGCAACTTTAAAATAATTATAAAGGCAATACAGGATGATTCCACCACTCTCATGTCAACATCTCATCCTCTCACACCTGCTTCCAAATCTCCGATTGGTAGAACCATTAAATCAAGCACTGAATTAACATAAATTACTGATTTCCATATAGAGTATTAAATCTGATTCCTTATTACAGAAAAATTCTGTCAGATCAATTTGTCTGCACAGAATTATCACAGAATTTATGGGTCAAACTCCAGAACTAGCTATATACCTCTTCTCCTGCTCATAAATGTAGCACTTTATCAATGTTATTTTTTTGTGCGGGAAGAGGGGAGTGGACCATCACTGTGATTTCCTGCACAGATTTTTTTCAGGATCTAATTGCACCAACCCAACTCCACTTTAAAGTTCCCGGTGTGAATTTTAGGTTGGTATCCAAAAATATGTTGAAACGGGCACAAGCTCTGAATTGCTCAATCGCAGATTCAATGGGCTACAATTAACAGACATTTAAGTATATACAGATGGAGAAAATTGATTGGATGATCAGAGATTAGGGGCACTAATTTGACACTGATGTGGGAGTTAGGAACTTCACCTTATAAACATGAATTAGGAAGAAAAGTAGGCCATTCAGCTCCTCAGGTCTGCTCCATCACTAATTAAAACATGACTGATCTGATTGTGGCCTCAATTCCACTTTCCTGCCTACCCCCTAAATTCTTCAACTCCCTTGTTCATCAAGAATGTAAAAACTGAAAGAAGGTTACTTCAACAACTGGCTGTTAGTAGTTTAACACATCCAACCCCCATTCCACAGCAGCATCCACATTAATCAATAAACATAGGAAACTCAGCATGCAGCAGATCGCGACTCCTTTAGTTCAGTATCAATACTGGTTTGGATAAGCTTAGTAGAAAGTCTGACAACACCAGGTTTAAGTCCAACCGATTTATTTGATAGTAAACTCACAAGCTTTCGGGTTTGTCCCTTCGTCAGGTGAATGGAGAGTTCTGGCCTCAGACAGAGCATATAAAGCACAGACAGTTTACAGATTACTGATTAGAATGCAAATCTTTACACCTAACCTGCTGTTCAAGTCCTAAAGTGGCCGACAATGTGAGTGGAAGGAGCACTGATCACAGGTTAAAGAGATGTGTATTGTCTCCAGACAGTACAGTAAGTGATGTTTTGCAAACCCAGGCAAGTCACGGGGGTTACAGATAGTGCAACATGAACCCAAGATCCTTCGGTTCATGGTCTGAGGCCAGAACTCTCCATTCACCTGACAAAGGGACAAACTCGAAAGCTTGTGAGTTTACTATCAAATAAATTGATTGGACTTAAACCTGGTGTTGTCAGACTTTTTACTGTGTTTACCCCAGTCCAACGCCGGCATATCCACATCTTGGATAAGCTTTGCATGGAGAGAGGCTGGAAGACAGCAGTGCCTACAATTGTTGTCTGGGATAAATGAGCCTTTCACTCACCATTATTGGCCCCACAGATCCCTCTCCAAGTTGGTTCCCATAACTTAGGAATGACTCAGGGGCAGAGATCCGTGTGTGGAGGGAAGGATTACTTAGTTCCCATCTATGTGCCCATGTCCACCATGTAACTACCTGTACATGATGATGTCACTGCAAAATGCCCAGACATGTTTTCAAACTGGTATTTGCAGAGGGCTATGACCAACTTTTGATAATGTCATTGTTGTGTCTGTGCAAATGCAATGAAGACTTTCATTCAACAGTACTCTCACAAACTGACCTCCTTCCTTTATATTGAATGGGGTGTGGCATGCACATTTGATACTGGCTTTCAAAAATAACTTGATAAATACTAGAAAAAGGCTGCAGTGATAGTGGGACTACTTGGATTGCTCTTTGAAAGACAGTGCAGATTCAATGGGCTTGAATGGCTCCCTGTTTTTAAACTGCTCAGTTTGTAAGGAGAGGGGAAATCACAAGTTTACTATCACAAGAGCTCTGAGGGACTCAGCTGCCTCTCTTAACTGCTAGCCCACAGCAATGAGGACAAAACATAATGCACGGTGAAGCTTTGGGAAAATTTAATTCCAGTATAGTGTCTTTCCTAATACATTTCTTTGTTGTGGATCACAATTATGGGAGAGCTTGCCAGCCATCGCATATTGTTTTATGTGACAGACTCTTTCTAAAAAAAATTGGAAGGATAAATATCAATTGAGTTAATATCCAAAATGTTCATTTGTATAAAACTATGTCAAAGCATTTCAAAGCACTGCACACAATGAGTCACTTGTGATTCGTAGAATCATACTGCGCAGAAGAGGCCCTTCGAGTCCACACTGACACACTGGAAACACCTGAACTCCTCCTAATCCTATCTGCCAACATTTGGCCCATAGCCCTGAATGTGATGATGTGCCAATGTACTCATGTAGATACTTTTTAAAGGATGTGAGGTAACCCACCTCCACCACCCTCCCACGCAGTGCATTCTAGACCATCACCACCCTCTGGGTATGAAAGTTTTTCCTCACATCCCCCCAAACCTCCTGCTCCTCACCTTGAGCCGATGTCCCCTCATGGCTGACCCTTCAACTAAGGAGAACAGCTGCTCCTTATTCACTCTGGCAATGTCTCTCATAATCTTGTACAACTCAATCTGGTCGCTCCTCAGTCTTCTCTGCTCCAACAAAAAGAACACAAGCCTACACAACCTCTCTTTATAACTTAAATGTTCCATCCTAGGCAGCATCCTGATGAAACTCCTCTGCACTCCCTCCAGCGCAATCACATCCTTCCTATAATTTGATGACAAACTGCACATAGTTCTCTAGCTGTGGCCTCACCAAAGTTCTGTATAACTCCCCATGCCTCGATTGATAATGGCTCATATGCCTTTCTCACCACCTTACGAACATGCCCCTTCCACTTTCAGAGATCTGTGGACAAACACGTCAAGGTCCCTTTCCTCACATCACCCCGAAACCTCCTGCCCCTCATGACTGACCCTTCAAACAATGGAAACAGCTGCTCCTTATCCACTCTATCCATATCTCTCAATCTTACACATTCTGATCAGGTTGCCCCTTAGTCTTCTCTGCTCCGACAAAGACAACCCAAGCCTGTCCAACCTCTCTTCATAACTTAAATGTTCCATCCCTGGCAGCACCCTGGTAAGTCTCTTCTGCACCCCCTCTAGTGCAACCTCATCCTTCCAATAATGCGGTGACCAGAACTGCACACCGTACTAGAGCTGTACAGTGTGCAGTTCAATACAACTCCGACATGACTTCCCTGCTTTTGTAATCTATGCCACGCTTGATAAAGGCAAGTGCCCCACATAGCTTATTCACCACCCTATTCACTTGCCTTTCCACTTTCAAAAATCTGTGAACAAGCATGCCAAAGTTCCTTTGTTCCACAGAACTTCCAAGCGTCTTACCATTCACTGAGTACTTTTTGTCAAATTACTCCTTCCAAAGTTTATCACCTTAAACTTTTCAGGGTTGAATTCCATCTGCTACTTATCTGCCCATTTGACAATTCTGTCTTTATCTTCTTGTAGCCCAAGACACACTGCTTCACTGTTAAACAACGTCCCAATCTTTGGGCCAATTTTACCACAGGCACAAAAACATGGTGAAGTCAGGTGTGAGGCTATTAACGCAATCCGCGCCTGCATCCGCACAGATAGCCACTTTACTGAGACCCGGAAATGGCCACGATCCGATTCGCATCCGAATCGGGCACAACGGCGATTTAAATGCATTTGCATGCATTTAAACTGAATTAATGAACTGCCCGCCCAACTTTATAAGCATTTCCCCCTTTACCATCATGCTCACCACTCCAGGATCGTGCCAAAATGAACATGTTAAATAAAAGTCTGAGTTGGGTGCTCCAGCTGCTGAAGAGGCAGGTTCAGAGCTTCCAACGGCTCTCTGACTCAGATTGGTGGTGGTGAGAGGAGGGAGGGGGAGGAGGAGGAGGCGGGTCAGATGTTCCTCTGGGTGGTGGGGGTGGGGGTGGCAGGCACAAGGGGCGATCGGGGGGTGGGGGGGGGGGTGGTCTGTGCAGCAGGAGATGGGTGGACAAGGGGGACAGTGGTGTCTGTGGGAGCCATCGCTCCCGCTTTTCACTTCCAGGCCTCTTTCTCCGGCCTGGGAGCAATCTGACACGAGCGCGCTTTTTCAAATTCTTCTTCTAACTGCGCATGCACAGCTCAGAGCTCCAATCGTTTCAGGCGCGCTAAGCCCTGCCCACAGCGTGAATGGGACCTGTGACTTTTTTTTCAGGCTGAGTGCGTATGGGGGCACCTGAAAGCAGATTTCCAAGTCAGATCTGAATTGTGCCCAGATTCAGCACTTAGAATGAAAATGGTAAAATCACGCCCTTTGTGTCATTCGCAAACTTACTGATCCTACCCCCCCCCCCCACCCACTCATGTAGTCATCTATGTCATTTATATATATGACGAATAATAGGAGACCAACACAGATGTCTGTGGTACTGGATACTGGCTTCCAGTCACTAAAGCAGCCTTCTGTCATCACTCGCTGTCTCCTATAACTGAGCCAATTTTGAATCCACTTTATCAAATTACCCCAATTCCCCTGTAAATTTACCTTCCTTACAAGTCTCCCAGGTGGGACCTTGTCAAAGTCTTTGCTGAAATCCATATAAACTACGTCAACTGCACCACCTTCATCTACATGTCTGGTCACCTCCTCAAAAAATTCAATCAAATTTGTTAGGCACGACCTCTCTCTACTGAAGCCATCCTGGCTGTCCCTGATCAAGCTTTGCCTCTCTAAGTGGAGATGGATGCTCTCCTTCAGAAGTTTCTCTAATAGTTTCCCTAGCACTGACATGAGGCTCATTGGACTATAGCTCCCTGGTTAATCTCTGTAATCCTTCTTAGATAGTAGAACTATATTAGCTGTTCTCCAGTCATCTGGCACCTCCCCTGTGTGTTGTCAGACCCTCCCCTGTGGCCAGAGAGGAATTGAAAATTTGGGTCAGAGACCCTACATTCTCACCCCTTGCCTCCCCCAGCAGCATGGAACACAATTCATCTGGATTTGGGGATTTATCCACTTTTAAGGCTGTCAATGCCCCCAATAACTTGTCCTTCCCCGTGTCAATTTGCTCAAGAACCTCAGTTGCTCTCCTGGAATTCCATACCATTGTCCTCACTCTCTACTCTCTTAGGTGAAGACACAAGCGAAGTATTCATTCAACACTCAGCCAATGTCATATGGCTCCACCCACAGATTCTACGGAACACATGAACATGAAATGGGAACAGAAGTAAGCCATATATGGTACTCCAGCTTGCTCCACCATTCAATAAGACCATTATTCAGTCTCCACGTTTACTCTACTTTCTTGCTCTACCCCATATTCCCAAAGCGCAACACGTACTTAAGTTCTGGAAAGATTTGGAATGGCACAATGACTGCTGCTTCATAGCAAATTCTTTAATATTTGATTCAAAAAATGTCAGAAGCTAATTTCTATGTCTTCGTCATGCTCTTCAACTAATGACCTTATTCAGTAAAGGTCTATGCTTCTGTGAAAAAGGAGCAGCTGAAGTTTGCGGCAAGTTTTGCAATCTTTAACAATGCCACCAAACTTCAAGCATCCCAGCGAAGTATTCATGGTCATCATTTTTTTAATTGTAAAAAACGGGCTCGAGGGGATTACTGTTGCACTAAGGCACTTTGTATTCTCATTCTGACCCAATTTCTGAAGCAACGCTGCAGACGTAAGTCTGCAGTGCAGTAGTATCATGATTACAGTAACAGACTAGCAACCTACACCACAGTCAGACGGAAAAGACCTACATTTATACAGAACCTTTCATAATGTTAGGACATCTCAAAACACTTTACAACCAATTCAGTACTTTTGAAGTGTTTAATGTAAAAAAAAAAGGTTGTACCTTCAAATTTCACCCATCATTAGGTAGCATGAAAGCTGTTAAGTTTGTTCACTAATGTCCTTTGAGGAAGGGGAAAAGATCAAATTTACATGGGATACCAATACCACATGAAGGGGAATAGATAGGGTACAAAGAGAGAAATTACTTCTATTGCGAGAGTTGAGGACTATAAGAGCTAGTCTAAAAGTTACAGCCAAGCTCTTCAGGCATAAAATTAGAAACATCTCTACACACAACAGGTCTGCAAACAGCAACAGAATCTATTTCAATTGTTATATTGCTAAGATTGCCAGATTTTTGGCAACTAAATATATTAAAAGACATGGGACCAAGGTTGATATTATATATGGGGTTAGGCTGCAAATTAGCCATGATCTAAATTGTCCCTAAGTACAGGGTTACGGGGATAGGACCTGGGTGAGATTGTTGTTGGTGCAGACTCAATGGATTGAATGGCTTCCTTTTGCACTGTAGGGTTTCTATAATTCTATTCTATTCTCTCTCACTAAATGGCAGCGGAACAGGATTGAGGAGTTTGATTGGCTAAATAGTTTCTTCCTGCTCTCAAGTTTCTGGTGCTTAATGCCCACTGAAGTGACCGAGTACCCAGTTCTACAAACAACTTGCAATTTGAAAAGATAAAAGAGATGGACTACCAAACTTGCCAGGATTGCTTGAAACTTTAAAAAATATGCCTGTTACTTTACTTTGCTCATCGATTACTAGCAATGAGGAATGAGTTGGAAAGCTGAAAGTGCAGATTGGTACCTCATTATGTGCAGATACGTGGGCCAGTCAGATCACAGGGATATTGGAATTCAATCCCAGCAGCAGCAGATCTGACACAGGTCAGGTGATGGAAGACGGTGTCCCACAAAAAGATTCATAATTTTTAAAGCTATGAAATAACAATAATAGCCTCAAGACATGTAGCAAAATTACTTTAAAAGATGCTTCCATATACTTTTTACCCAGTTTTGATACATCTTTACAATAGAATAGAGATTGAAAAGTTCACTTCTACCATAATAGAAATATTACTGAAAGTCAATTTAATTGTAGGTTACCTCAGGAGGCGCCTGGGTGTGCCAGCAAGGCACATCCAGGCACAATCACAATCAAGGATCAACTACAAACTCAGATTAAAGGACTGTACTTGTTGCATCAATTAAACAAGCAGTACCCAGGGCTCAGATGGAAGGTGGTGTTCTTTTAAGTACAGATCAAATGCTACATTCTTACTATCTACAGGTTCTGGAATCGCTCCAGTTTTGCCCTGATTTAAGGTACCCAGCAGTGAACTGCAAACTGGAGAACATCTGAAGTCAGATGCCCTTCCATTTACAAATGACAACATTAAAAATAGACAACTCTGTTAGATTCTATGACATCCCTATGAAATAATGAGAACACCAACCCTGACTCTGGCAGTGACATCTCAGTGCAACACCATTCAGAAGCATTTCAGAGATTACTTTACATTGCAATCTTTAAAGAGAAACATTTGAAAATAGTCACTTTCACAATGTTCCATTATGCTATCCAAATCTGTGTGGTTATGTTGCACATGCACAAGCTAAGTTCATTGAATTTCACCTTCTGAAGAGGAACAGCACTGATCTGATTGTTGACCTAGCCCTCTTGCTGTGCTATATTATCCACACAGTAGTGTAGTTACTGGACTAGTAATCCGGAAGTCTGAACTAATGATCCAGAAACTAGAGTTCAAAGCCCACCTTCACAGCTGCTTGGGGAATTTTAAATTCAGTCAATTAAATAAATCTGGAATAAAAAACCAGTAATGGTAGCCATGAAAACCAGATTGTCATAAAAACCCATCTGATTTACTTCAGGGAAGGAAATATCTTCCTTTCCTGTCTGGCCAACATGCAACTCCAGATCACAGCACATGGTTTACTCTTGGCATGCCACTCATTTGTATTAAAATGCTACAGAAAAGTCTAAGACGACTAAAACTGGACAGATCATAAAGATTGACCTTGACATCAAACATGACCCTTCAAAATGTCCCTCAGGCAATCTAAGCAATTGTGCGAAAATGCCAGGCAAAGGTCATTTCCAATAAAAGATAATTTAATCACCTCCCTTTGACAGTCAATGGCATAACTAATGCATATTGTTGACTTGGGTTTGTGTAAACTAGGTATAACTTCAAAGTTTGCAGAATGCATGAAACTTGGAAATGCAATAACCAACAAAAATACCAGATTTCAAGAGAAAACAGTCTTTTATGAAAATGGTCGTGTACATGGCAAATGAAATTCAGTAAGTGTGAAGTGATAAATTTCAAGACTAAATAACTAAATGGCACAATTTTAGGAAGAGAAACCTGGGTGTCTAAAGGCAAAATGCAGCAGATGCTGGAATCTGAAACAAAAAACAGAAAATGCTAGAGAAACTCAGCAGGTCTGACAATATCTGTGGAAAGAGAATACATGCTAGGACGAAGCGTCATCCAGACTCAAAATATTGGTCCTACACTTTATCTCCACAGATGCTGTCAGCCCTGCTGAGTTTCTCCAGCATTTTCTGGTTTTGATTTGGGGTGTCTATGTTTTTATGGCTATGTGAGAAGAGCTAAAGATGACAATTCTGTCCTATCACTTCAAGTCTGATAGTAACAGAATTTCTTTTGCATTTAGAAGGATGAAAGAAGTTAACTCAATGTTTGTATTTAACTATTCATGTGTTGTTTGCAAAGAAACAAATCTAGCAGGCTTTCTTCAGGTTTACCACAAAAAAACTTTTAGACTTAAAAATCCACCCAGGTAAATAGCCATAGCAAAATATTTAAAAAGAGAAGTTCAAACTTTTTGAAATTAGACCATAAGACCATAAGAATTAGACCATGCGGCCTATCGAGTCTGCTCTGCCATTCAATCATGGTTGATATTTTTCTCATCCCCATTCTCCTGTCTTTTCCTCATAAGCCCTGATCAAACCCTTATTAATGAAGAACCTATCTATCTCTGTCTTAAAGACATTCAATGACCTGGCCTCCACAGCCTTCTGCGGCAAAGAGTTCCACAGATTCACCACTCTCTGGTTGAAGAAATTCCTCTTCATCTCTGTTTTAAAGGATTGTCTGGGGTTGTGATCTCTGGTTCTAATTTTTCCTACTAGTGGAAACATCCTCTCCACACCCACTCTTTCCAGGCCTCGCAGTAAATTTCAATATGATCCTCTTCTCATCCTTCTAAACTCCAATGAGTACAGACCCAAAGTCTTCAACTGTTCCTCATACAACGGTGGTGGTGGTGGTGGTGGTGATGGTGGTGGTGGGGGTGGGTGGGTGGGTGGGTGGGTGTGGTGTGCAGTTTAGAACAGAGTTGAGGAGGAACTTCTTCACTCAAAGGGTGGTGAATCTCTGGAATTCTCTGTCCGTTGAAGAGGTGGAGGCTACCTCGCTAAATATATTTAAGACGCGGGTAGATAGGTTTTTGGTAGGCAAGGGAATTAAGGGTTATGGGGAGAAAGCAGGAAAGTGGAACTGAGCCACTTCAGATCAGCCATGATCTTATTGAATGGCAGGGCAGGCTCGAAGGGCTAGATGGCCTACTCCTGCTCCTATTTCTTATGTTCTTAAGCTCTTCACTCCAGGGATCATTCTTCTGAACCTCTAGACCCTTTCCAAGGCCAGTATATCCTTCCTTAGATATGGGGTCTAAAACTGCTCACAACACTCCAAATGGGGTCTGACCAGAGCCTTATACAGCCTCAGAACTATATCCCTGCTTCAGCAACATGTGGAACACAGACACACTCTCAGCATGCAAAATTTACAAGTTATACAGTAGGTAGTTATTTTCTTAGCCAAATTAAAGTTTGATATAAAAACATGAAAAAACTTGAAAGTTTGCTATTTATGAGTCCATGACTGGTCACTGTGGCTGCGACAGATATTTGCCAAGTTCCTTTAGAATTCAGAAGTTGAATTGACACCAATGCAATTATAATTTCTGGAGATAATTTATTTTTATTTCATAGCCTGTCCCTTCCAGTAGTTTCACCTGAGATTGCTTTCAATGGAAAATTCACAACCTGGGTGCTGGATTTTTAAACCTTAAGCGATAGGGCATTATATTGGGAGAAGAGAGTTTCATTGCTTCACTGACAAATTCTCCAGACTACACACTGCTTGTCTTTAGCGACTTATATTGAGAGATTTCAAAAAGGCTACTTCAGTCACAGGATATCTAACTTCTCATCATGATTTCAGAAGAGGTTTATTTATTGAATGTCTGAACTGACTGTTCCTGTAGATTCAGTAAGTTCCCAATCATTAACTATCTTGATGAGATAGGAAGACACGTCGTCATATTACCATTGTTCTAGCAGACTATCCTTCTTCGCTGGATAGCAAATCTTACACAAATCTAAATGTCATGCACAGTACATTTCAGTAAAAGTCTTTGAAGTGGTTCCCGACATCCTCATACATAAAATTCCAGAGAAGAATACCACAGCATGTCTGAATTGGAACTCATATAGGAATTTAAGAGAAGCTAGTCAACTTGCAACTTCAGACCTTAGGTGACTTGTGGAAACCACTTTCGGTCAGTGTCTTCTTGTCTTTAAAAAGTCCTTTTTAAATAATTCAGTATATTGGTCCGATCCCAGGTTGATTTTATAACAAGACAGGAAGGTCCCAGAACGAACCCTGGCTCAAAAGGCCGTCGCTTTTACTTTTTTCTAAATCAAACATGGAGCAAGAGTAACAAGACCGCTTATTAGTTTTAGCAGGCAAATAATTATAATATGAAAATGGATTATAATACAATACTCCTTTACACCTCCTTTAGCTTAGCCAATAAACACAGATTAAGATTAAGATGGAAGACAAAATCCATTTGAAGCTCCAATGGTCTCATCAGCACACAAAGAACAAAAAACAAAGTTAGTATCTGCAAATTTCTCCTCAGAGAATCTCCCCCAGATGATTGTCATACAAGTTTCTAAAATATGCTTTAAAATCTTCTTTCAGGGCAATACTTTCACTTATAGGTTGACATTCCAAAACCCAGTTCACATTTTCCAAAATATCAATTTGACCTGAGCATCCACTTTTAGCAATACATCTGCGTCAGGATTTCAGATTAACTCTTTCAGGTTTTCACTTACACCAATTCTGATATCCAGTCAATACTTTATAATTTATTTATAGATAAGACATTTCAAATTTTAGTCATATCCTCACCAATTAATTTCTTTTCACCTTTTGTCTAGTGTGTCTGTATAGAATCCTGTTCTATTTCCCAGTTTCTTCTTTGTTCCCTTCAACTCCAGACCTTCTAAAAACTTTTCTCTAACTTCTTAACCAGTTGCTTTTTAGATCTTTGGCACTGGCTGCCTGAATGATTACTCGACTGTAGGGTTTTGCTTACAGCAAAGCTAAAATAGCTGGGCCTTCTTTTAGCTTCCCCTAGTAGGGCTGTCTCCAACTTTCAGCTGAAACTGAAGAAGAAAGATGCTACTCCCCTTAGAGTTTTCTAGTTTTTCTTTCTTTCTTCACAATATAGCACTTTCAATAGTATCTCATCTGGACTGAAACTAACCCTCACACAGATAAACATTTTTGTTCAGCATGAAATCTATCTTCAACTCCTTGCCATACACAGAAATAGTAAACTAAACCTACCTAAAATTATTTCTAATGTTTATTTCTAATGTTTGTTATTTATTTCTAATGTTTATCCTTAGAAATATAAATTCCCTTGAAAGGGTTAAAAATCATACAAATTAAAAAATCACAAACTGCTAAATTCTCAAAGGCAAAGGAGCTCCAAGAAAACAGACACTTTAATACCAGGAGATCTCCAGATGACAATCAAGGACCATGAAACTTTTAAATACAAGAGAGGTTTTAATCACACAGCACGCACACAAGAATTCAATTGAACCCTATGCAGCTATACCTCGTGTGTGTCCATTATAACAGGGGTCAATGGGCAAGGGAACTTTATAGGCCACTTGTCAGAAAAATATCAATCAAACTCATGTCCAAAAGTTAGTAGATAAGTAAAGAAAGTATGTGCTTAATGGTATTATAGTTAACTAGAGATGCACAAATTGTAAGAGGGCAATTATACTCATGTGTTATAGAATCACTATAGTACAGATGGAGATCGTTCAGTTCATCAAGTCTACCTGGGTAAGAGTGTCTATCAGAGCATCTTACCCAGGATCCACCCCACCCCACCCAACCCAACATACTTACCTCGCTAATCCTCCTATCCTACACATCTTGGGACACTAAGAGGCAATTAAGCATGACCAATCCACCTAACCTGCACATCTTTGGACTGAGGTGGAAAGCTAGGGCACCCAGAGGAAACTATGCAGGTACAGGAAGAACGTGCAAACTCCACAGAGGCAGTCATCCAAGGCCAGAATTGAACCCAGGTCCCTGGTGCTGTGAGGCAGCAGTGCTAACAACTGTGCCACCGTGGCACCCATCATTATGTAATCTTAATTATTGGTTGTGAATGGATATAGATAACTTCTAATCAAATGTATACTTTAATTAGTACAGACTAATTCTTGTAATGAAGTGCAAGTTGATAGGGATTCAGGACCAGCACATTTCAGTAAGGATGAACGATAAGTGTAGCAAGTTTTGGGAACCTTGGATAATGAGAGATATTGTGAGCCTAGTCAAAGAGAAAAGGGAAGCATTTGTTAAAGCTAGGTGGCCGGGAACACGTGAAACAAGTGTGGAATACAAGGAAAGTAGAAAGAAACTTAAGCAAGGAGATAGGAGAACTAAAAGGGGCCTTGAAAAAGCATTGGCCAGCAGGATTAAGGAAAATCCCAAGGCTTTTTATACATATATAAAGTACTAGAGGGTAGCCAGGGAGAGGGTTGGCCACTCAAGGTCAAGGGAGGGAATCTATGTATGGAGCCAGAGGAAATAGGCGAGGTATTAAGTGAGTACTTTGCATCAGTATTCACCAAAAGAGAAGGACTTGGTGGATGATGAGTCTGGGAAAGGATGTGTAGATAGTTTGAATCATGTTGAGATCAAAAATGTGGTGGTATTGGGGATCTTGAGAAAGATCAAGGTAGACAAGTCTCAGGGCCTGATGGGATATACCCCAGAATACTGAGAGAGGCAAAAGAGGAAATTGTTAGGGCCTTGAGAGAAATCTTTGTATCCTCACTGGCTACAGGGGAGGTCACAGAAAGACGTCTCACAACACCAGGTTAAAGTCCAACAGGTTTATTTGGTAACAAATGCCACTAGCTTTCGGAGCACTGCTCCTTCGTCAGGCGAGTGGGGAGTTCTGATCACAAACAGGGCATGTAAAGGCACACACTCAGTTTACAGAATACTGATTAAAATGTGAGTCTTTACAGCTAGTTAAGTCTTAAAGGTGCAGACAATGTGAATGGAGATAGCATTAAGCATAGGTTAAAGGGATGTGTATTGTCTCCAGACAAGACAGTAAAGTGAGATGTTGCAAGCCCAGGCAAGTCACGGGAGTCACAAATAGTGTGACATGAATCCAAGATTCCAGATGCAATGACAATGGATGAATGAACACCGCTCGACAATCACCAGGCAAGACTGTTCTCTTCCTATTGGCGAACACTTCAGCCGCATTCAGCCTCTGATCTACGGGCAAATGTTCTCCAAGGCCTTCACGACAAACGACAGCGCAGAGTCGCTGAGCAGAGACTGATAGCCAAATTCCGCACGTGAGGACGGCCTCAACCGGGATCTTGGATTCATGTCACTATTTGTAATCCCCATGATTTACCTGGGCTTGCAACATCTCACTTTCTGACCTGTCTGGAGACAATACACTTCTCTTTAACCTATGCTTAATGCTATCTCCACTCACATTGTCTGCATCTTTAAGACCTAACTAGCTGTAAAGACTCGCATTCTAATCAGTATTCTGTAATCTGAGTGTGTGCCTTTATATGCACTGTTTGTGATCAGAACTCCCCACTCACCTGACAAAGGAGCAGTGCTCCGAAAGCTAGTGGCATTTGTTACCAAATAAACATGTTGGACTTTAACCTGGTGTTGTGAGATTTCTTACTGTGTTTACCCTACTCCAACACCGGCATCTCCACAACATTACGGGGAGGTCCCAGAGGACTGGAGAATAACCAATGTTCTTCCTTTGTTTAAGAAGGGTAGTAAGAATAATCCAGGTAATTACAGGCCGGTGAGCCTCACATCAGTGGTAGGAAAATTATTGTTTAGGATTCTTCGAGACAGGATTTATTCCCACTTGGAAATAAATGGATGTATTAGTGAGTGGTGACATGGTTTTGTGAAAGAGAGGTCGTGTCTCATGAACTTGATCGAGTTTTTCGAGGAAGTGACGAAGGTGATTGATGAGGATAGGGCAGTGGATGTTGTCTACATGGATTTCAGTAAGGCCTTTGACAAGGTCCCTCGTGGCAGACTTGTGCAGAAGGTGAAGTCACATGGGATCAGAGGTGAGCTGGCAAGGTGGATACAAAACTGGCTCGGTCAAAGAAGACAGAGGGTAGCAGTTCAAGGATGTGTTTCTGAATGGAGGGCTGGGACAAGTGATGTTCCTCAGGGATCAGTGCTGGGATCTTTGCTGTTTGTAATATATATAAATGATTTGGAGGAAAATGTAACTGGATTGATTAGTAAGTTTACGGATGGCACAAAGGTTGGTGGATTGGCGGATAGCGATGAGGACCATCAGAGGATACAGCAGGATCAGTTGGAGACCTGGGCAGAAAGATGGTAGATGAAGTTTAATCCGGACAAATGTGAGGTAATGCATTTTGGAAGGTCTAGTACAGATAGGAAATATACAGAGCCCTTAGGAGTATTGATAGGCAAAGGGATCTGGGTGTACAGTCACTGGAACTCATTACCAGGGGAGGTAGTAGAATTGGATACTGTAGTTGACAAGTACATGAAATGAGATGGGAATAGAGGGATATGGTCCCTGAAAGCGTAGGGGGTTTTAGTTAAGTCAGGCAGCATGGTCAGTGCAGGCATGGACGGCCGAAGGGCCTGTTCCTGTGCTGTAATTTTCTTTGTTCTTTGAATCCAAAGATAATACTTTATTCAGGGCTCTCTGCTGCACTACCAGCTGGTTCTTTGTATTTGATTTGGTATCTTTGATTTGGTCAGCCAGTGAAATTACTGATTAATATCGCTCATGCAAAAGCCTTACCCACTGTGACAATACACACCAATCTTTGAAGATAGCAGGACACATTGAGAAAGCTGTTAGAAAGGCATCCAGGATGTGTAGCAGCCATAGGACATTAAACAAAGAAATTATACTTTGCCTTTTAGAAAACATTGTTTTATCTGGTGTACTGGATTCAATTTGAGGCATCATGCTTTGGAAAAGATGTCAAGATCTTAGGTAGGGTGCAGAAAACAAAAATCACTCAATAATACCACGAAAGGGGGATTTCCGTTTTGTGAAGAGGCTAGAAAAGCTGAGGTTGTTCTCCTTAGGGCAGACACGCTAAGAGGAGATTTAATAACGGTGTTCAAAATCATGAAAGGTTGTGATGGTTCCAGTGACAAAGGGCCACCAGTAGATAGAAGAGACAGGTTTAAGGTGTCTGGCAGAAAAGGGTATGAAGAAACTTTTTTGCTTACACTCGTGGCAATCTGAAATGCAATGCCTGAAAGAGTAGTAGTTTCTGATTCAGTCATTGGACAAATATTTGAAAAGGGCAAATTTTAAAGGGACTATAGAGAAAAAGTTGAGTGGGACTACTGGATAGTTTTAAACAACCAGCACAGGTACAAGGGATGGAATGGAATCCTTGTTTCCTTTTTTTTTATTCTAGTTTCCACAGATATCAACTACAAGGTAATGAAATTAACTAATGTCACACATTTAATATGTGTTACTATTGAAATGGAAATATGATACAACACCTTAAATTGTTGGATTCTGCTATTCAAATTTATGTTTTAAAATATAATGCTCCCCTCTTGATTTTTGTACTATTTTGTAGAGAAATGGCAAATTACCTATCTGATAAAGTCTTCTTGTTAGTCATGGCTCAGTGGCGGCACTTTCACCTCAATGAGGTAAAGTTCCACTTTAGAGACTTGAAAGCACAAGCTCGGCTAACATTTCTCACAATACTGCAGTGTTGGAAGTGCTGGGTTTCAGATGAGCCTTCAAATGACTCTTGTGGTTGTAAACAATCCCACAGTACCTTCCAAGATCAATCTTGGTGTCTCAACCCATATATGCCAGAAGAAAGAGGCACATGACATGCATAGTCAACTGGGATCAAGTGAATCCCTTGAAGAGTATAGGGGGTGTAGAAGTAGAGTTAAGAGAGAAATCAGGAGGGCAAAAAGGGAACACGAGATTGTTTTGACAGATAAGGCAAAGGAGAATCCAAAGTGCTTCTACAAATACATAAAGGGCAAAAGAGTAACAGGGGAGGAAGTAGGGCCTCTTAAGGATCAACCAGGTCATCTACGTGCAGATCCACAAGTGATGGATGAGATCCTAAAAGAATATTTCTCATCAATATTTACTGTTGAGAAAAGCATGGATATTAGGGAACTTGGGGAAATAAATAGTGATGTCTTGAGGTGTGTGCATATTACAGAGGAGGTGGTGCTGGAAGTCTTAAAGCACATCAAGGTAGATAACTTCCCAGGACCTGATGAAGTGTGTCCCAGGACATAGTGGGAGGCTAGGGAGGAAATTGCAGGTCCCCAGCCTAGATATTTGAATCATCGGTAGTCACAGGTGAGGAGCCTGAAGATTGGAGAGTGGCAAATGTCATACCTTTGTTTAAAAAGGGCTGCAGGGAAAAGCCTGGGAACTGCAGGCCACTGAGCCTCGCATCTGTGGTAGGTAAATTGTTGGGAGGAATTTTGAGAGACAGGATCTACAGGCATTTAGAGATACAAGGACTGATTAGGGTCAGTCAGCATGGCTTTGTGAGTGGAAAATCATGTCTCAAATTTGATTGCGTTTTTTGAAGGGGTAACCAAGAAGGTAGATGAGGGCAGTGGAGTTGATGTTGTCTACATGGACTTTAGCAAGGCCTCTGACAAGGTACCACATGATAAATTGTTGCATTAGGTTAAATCTTATAAGATCCAGGGTGAGGTGTCTAAATGGATACAAAATTAGCTTCTTGACAAAAGCCAGAGGGTAGAGATTTGTTTTTCAAACTGGAGGCCTGTGGCCAGGGGAACCCGGCCTCAGGGATCGGTGCTGGGTCCACTGTTATTTGTCACTTATGTTAATGATTTGGATGAGAATATAGGCGGCATTAGTTAGTTTGCAGATGACACTAAGATTGGTGGCACAGTAGACAGAATCACAGAAACCCTACAATGCATAAAGAGGCCATTTGGCCCATCGAGTCTGCACTGACCACAATCCCACCCAGGTCCTAATCCCATATCGTTACATATTTACCAGCTAATCCCTCTAACCTATGTATCTCAAGATACTAAGGGGCAATTTTAGCACAGCCAATCAACCTAACCCGCACATCTTTGGACAGTGATGAAAGTTATCTCTGATTGCAACTGGATCTTGATCAATTGGGCCAGTGGGCTGACGAATGGCAGATGGAGTTTAATTTAGACAAATGTGAGCTAATGCATTTTGGTAGACTGAAGCAGGGCAGGACTTATTCAGTTAATGGTAGGGCATTGGGGAGAGTTACAGAACAAAGATCTAGGAGTACACATTCATAGCTCCTTGAAAATGGAGTCACAGGTGGACAGAGTGGTGAAGAAGGCATTTGGCATGTTGGCTTCATCGATCAGAACACTGAACACTGGAGTTGGAATGTCTTGTTGAAATTGTACAAGACATTAGTAAGAGCACACTTGAAATACTGTGTGCAATTCTGGTCACCTTATTTTAGGAAGGATATTATTAAGCTAGAAAGAGTGCAGAAAAGATTTACTACGATGCTACCGGAACTTGATGGATTGAATTATAACGAGAGGCTGGATAGACTGGGACTTTTTTCTCTGGAGCGGAGGAGGCTGAGGGGTGATCTTATAGAGATCTATAAAATAATGAGGGGTACAGATCAGCTAGATAGTCAATATCTTTTCCCAAAGGTAGGGAAGTCTAAAACCAGAGGGCATAGGTTTAAGGTGAGAGGGGAGAGATACAAAAGTGTTTGGGGGCAATTTTTTCACAGAGGATGTTGAGCCTCTGGAACAAATTGCCAGAGGTAGTAATAGAGGCGGGTACAATTTAGATAGTTACATGGGCATGAGGGGTGTTGAGGGATGCGGGCAATTGGAATTAACTTAGGGGTTTAAATAAAAATTGGGCAGCATGGATAAGTTGCGCCGAAGGGCCTGTTTCCGTGCTGTGATTCTATCTCACTCAATCATCATCACTGAAAAACAGATTATCTTATTGCTGTTTGAGAAATCTTGCTATGAACAAACTGACTACTGTACACCCAACACTTCAACAGTGACTGCATAATTTACATAATTAGCTATGAAACACTCTGGAATGTTCAGATTTAATGATGACCCTATTTGGAATGTCTATCAATGTGGGTCCAGCCGAAGGCTAATTTTGGGGAAAACAAGGTTAGCGTTAATGGTCCAGTAGCTATTTCTTCTAATCACATTTCTGCAGCGTTCCAACTATCTAAGAATGCAGCAGGCAGTCATCGAAGCCAGATTCTGTCCAGTTCCTCAAACTTTGGAGGCATTTGTTTTTGCAAAAGGACCCACTAACTCAGTGGTAATCTATTAATTCCAGCGAAGTCGAGACTTTCAGAAACGTAGAAACAAAAACACTTAATTTTGAACATAGTCATTTGACCCTTCTTCAATCTGAATTTACAAAAATGTTTAGGGCTTTTACAGGCTGATTTTATACAGTCTCCCATTTTCCTGCTTTCCACCCCCACATCCTTCAGATCCTCTGGAATAGAGGTAAAGAAAACAATTGGCATGAAAGGAAAGGTGTTTCATTCAAAGAGAACCAGCTTCATCTGATCTTTTGCCAAAGAATAAAATCTGTATACAAATATTCCACTGAAATTGATTTGGCACTGACCCAAGTTCCTGCTCCATCCAGGAATTGAACTAATGTGGGCCACGTTGGCCAGGCAGCAATCGATGATGGATGTCCTCTACACAAAGGTCAGTTTGCACTGCTATGCTTAGTGTTCAGATGAGAACTACAAGTTTTCCATTTGATTTACTAAAAGAGGCTGATGGTGCTGTCCTTTTCAGAGAACAGTTTATTTGCCAGTTAGGTCCAAGCAACCTCAGGAAGCTCCAATAAGCTGCGGCTATTGTAGGAATGCTCTGCAACATATTTTAGGCTCTTTAGTCCTTGAGGAATGTTTACAGCACAAAAGGCCATTCAGCCAACCATGCCCATTCTGGTTCTCTGCAATAGCAATAGCTCTTTCCCTTAGCCTGCAATTTCTTTTCATTCCAGGTGCTTAACCAATTCCCTTATGAAAGACCCTATTGTATCCACACTTGCATAGCTCAGTTTTTTTTAATCTGCATGGCACGATGTCAAAGGCCATTCACCTGCTCTGAATGTGGGAAGAGGCTTGCAGAAACACCAGTGAGTTCATTCATTCACCGTTCAACTTAAATCATGTTTTCAACCCTTCTATCAGAGGAAACAATTTCTCACCATCGACTGTGCAAGCCCCTTATGATTTTTAGCAGCTCTATCAAATTTTTTCCCCA
Organism: Carcharhinus amblyrhynchos; assembly: GCF_965287045.1. Taxonomy (NCBI): domain Eukaryota; kingdom Metazoa; phylum Chordata; class Chondrichthyes; order Carcharhiniformes; family Carcharhinidae; genus Carcharhinus; species Carcharhinus amblyrhynchos. The sequence goes on from NC_137352.1 coordinate 33,625,889, forward strand.
ACTTTCTCTTCTCTAAGGAGAACATCAAAAGCTCCAATCTATCCACATAACTGAAATCCTTCATCTCTGGAACTATTGTAAATTATTCACTGAATTATCTCCAAATCCTTCGAAAAGGCAAACCTCAGAATTGGATACATTACTCCTGTCAGAGTCCAATCAATGTTTATAAAGGTCCAAAATAACTTCCTATTCCTCTATAAAGCAAAGGATGCTATATGTCTTTCTAACCATTTTCTCAATCTACGTATATCTCCACGTCCTTCTGTTTCTGCACACCCTTTAGAATCATAACATTTAATTCATATTGCCTTTCCGCCTTGATATCAAATATAGCAATTCTTTCTCTGTAACCTTTGCCCTCTTGAAGTCCATCACTATCCTCCTCACAGTTCACAATATTTCCAAGCATAATGTCATCTGCAAATTTTAAAATTGTGCCCTAAAGCTAAGTCTAGATCAATGACATGCAACCAAGAAAACAGTGGCTCAATCATGGGGAGCCCCACTGTTTACCCTCCTCTAGTCCAAAACAAACAGGCAACCAACACTAATCTGTTTCCTAGCACTCAGTCAACTTCATATCCATGTATCACTGTTCCTTTTATTCCATGCCTTCAACTTTACTCACAAGCCTATTTGTGGCACTTCTCAGAAAGCTTTTAGAAGTCCACATGCACCACATCAACCACAGCACAAAAGTAAAATGCTGGATAGAGTCACGTCAGGCAACATCTATGGACAGTAAATGCTGTTAATGTTTCTTGTCAATGTCCTTTCGTCAGAAGTGAAGATAATAGAAATGCAATAGCTTTTAAGTGACAGGGGAGGGATGGAGAGCAGAAACAAAAACACCATGAAAGGATGGAGGGTAGGGAAGATCAAATGACAAAAGTTTCAACATCTAAAAGGCAAAGAGAATAGTAATGGATGTAGTAAAGAAACAAAAAATGTATCTAGATGAGGTGTGAATGGCTGGAAAGCAGCTATCTGAATGCGATGTGAAGGAATAAAGGAATAAGAAAAACCCAATCCAGCAAAAAAACAAAATGGAGTTAGATTATGATCTAAAATTGTTAAACTCAATGCTGAGTCCAGAAGGCTGGATACTGCCAAGGCAAAAGATATGGGGTAGTTTGTTGAGCTTGTGGTTGCGTTTCACTGAAATACTGCAGCAGCTAAGGACAGAAAGGTGGGAGTAAGGCGATGAATTGAAATAGCAAGTAACAGATAACTCAGGATCAAGCTTACACACTGAACCTCATTGTAGAGACGATCACATTGTGATCATGCTCATCAGCTACCTCTGCGCCCTCATCAAAAACTTCAATCAAAACTTCAAACATGATGAGCCTTTAAAAAATCCACTCTGGCTTTCGCTAATTAACCCACACTTGTCTAAGTGTTAATTTTGTCCGGATTATCATTGAGTTTAGTCAGACTGTGAATAAAACTGTAGCTGCTACATTTATGCTTATGTTCTTTCTTGAATGAACATTTGTACTAAGGCATCAACCTGTTCCTCTGGCAGGGCTGACACCTTTATTAAACTGTTTGTGATGCAATTGGAACAAATCTTTATCTGGAGAAGACAAACTGGGGCAGCATTGAAAGCTCTGGGATTTAAGTGATGCTGGAATAGTCGACAGTTATGGCATTCACTCTCTCAAAGATATTTGGTCAGGTCAGGAGCAGTGATGCATTGAACTTCTACTGGTGCACGTTGGGACACTGAGGAAACTCTGATGCACACACGGAAAGTTTAAATTTCCAATGGACTGATTTGGGCTGCTTCAGATATCCTTTACACTGAGCTCAGAATCAGAGACTTGGGGCTAGGCACTTACTACTTAACCGGATATTTACCCAGAATTATGACACTGTTTAATCTCTGGTACAATTTAGCTGAGTCAAAGTGTAACCCACTCACGACCCTCGCTCCCCGATTCAATTAATCCCCGTTAAAACCTCCACAATTACACCCTCCCCAAACTCCCCAACTCGATTACCGAACCTGTGTACACAACCACCAAATTCACAACCCAACTGCCCACAGCCTGATCCAACTACATACCACCTAATCCAACTACATACCACCTAATCCAACTACCACAGCCCCCACCTTTCCAACCCATCACACCGCCACTGCCGCACCCCCCCCCCCCCCCCCCACATGATTCACTAAATCCTTCAAAAGACTTGAGACCTTTAAAAACTTAAATATGGTAGCTGATGTTATAAAAACAGCATTGCTCCTCTTGGCAAGGTTTCACCTGGTTTACTGCGCTGGGGCTTCTTTGTTCCAGCTTGGATTGAAAGCCCCAGCTGAAAGTGAGCAAATCAGAATATGAACAGTTCTTTTCTGATAGCAGAAACTAATAAACACAAAATGACACAATTTTCTGACTTGGGAGATGAGCAGTCTACTGATAAACGTTCAGATAAAAGTTAAAATTTAAGGTATGGCTTTCTTAAAGACTTGATTTCTCCCATAGGATTTTTGCAATTTTCTACCTTTAAGTGGATTGCAGTTAATATCTAAGCTATGAATACATCCAAAGATTGCCAAGTAATCTTTATCATTCATGACTGGCCAATAAGTTTCTGACATTTCTAGTTTTTAATTATGGTGTGAAATTTGGTAATCTTTTGATCAAAGCAACAGATGTAAAAAGACTCAAGCCAGTGGCCACTGCTGCTTCCAATTCAGCCACAAATTAACTATCTTGTTTCCTCATAACACCGCAGCAGGTACCTAGAGTCATAGAAGTTTACAACATGGAAACATGCCCTTCAGCCCAACTTGTCCATGCCACCCTTTAAGCCCCTAAGCTAATCCAATTGCTTGCATTTGGCTCATATCTTTCTTTACCCATCTTACCCATGTAACTATCTAAACGCTTTTTAAAAGACAACATGGTACCTGTCTTTACTACTAGCTCCAGCAGCTTGTTCCAGACACTCATCACCCTGTGTGTGAAAAAATTGACCCTCTCGACACTTTTGTATCTCTTCCCTCTCATCTTAAACCTATGCCCTCTAGTTTCAGTCTCTCCTACTTTTGGGAAAATATACTGACTAAAATATATACCTGACATCAAATAACAACAGGGTTCAGGAAGTGCACAAGTACTACAAGGTACGAGAGGATTGTTAAACAGAATGTCACAAATAATTATTTCACGTACACAATCTGACCCAGTTACTACAAAGGTCAGACAACAATCACCCTTCTACTCACATGTTACTCACATGGTTACAGCACTGGCTCAGCAAGCAGAGGTTGAGAGTTCAAATTTCACCATGGCTAATTGTGAAATTGGATTCAAAACATCTGATGGTGATGTTCTGTCCAGCAATGATGATTACAGCCTATGATTCATTGCCTAATAAGTAGTAGGAAAAGAACACAACACCCTTCCCTACCCAGTCTGGCCTACACATATTTCCATTTCCACAGCATGTGGTCGGTCCAGCAAGCCAGTGACTAAACACAAGCAGCAGAACAGAGGATGATTTCAGTTCAAACAAGGTAGTAAGGTAGTACAGTGAAAGGAACCTCAGCATCCATCACCAATTTGTTTAAAAAAGTCATTCTACTTAATAATAAAAGATGCAATTGCTGTGTTTTCGTTAATATATGAATAATTAGAGGCATCATTTGGTTAAGTGGAGCATCCTTGAGAGGAAGCAGTGACTTTGGATCAAATCATTCCACCTGTGGGATTTTTCTCATCTGATATTTGTATCTTTTGCAGTTTATGCTCCTAATCAAGGTCAGTTATGGCTAAGTGGTGCATTCTCACCTCGGAGTGCAAAGACCTAGGTTCAAGCCTCACTCCATACACCTCTGTATACAATCTAGGTTGACAAACAGAAGGTGTGCTGCACTGTTGGAGATGCTGTCTTTCAGATGACCAAGGCACTGTCTGCCCCTTAGGTGAATTTAAAATTCCTTACAATAATATTCAGAAGAGATGGGAGGCTCACCCTTTGTCCTTGCCAGCATTTACTCCAAGGACAGGTTACCTGGTCATTTATCTCACTGTTATTTGTGCACCATGACCGTACACAAATTGACTGCCTCCTCTTCTACATTACAACAATAACCACACTTTAAAAGCACTTAATTAGCTGAAAGCATTTTGGGACATTTATGAAAGGCACTATATGAATGCAAGTTCTTTCAATTTATTACTTTAACATTATAGCAGTTATAGCCGTATTGCTCTCCCATTGCTGCATTAAATAGAAGGAGCCAAGCATAGTCCAATACAATGCAAATGCAGCGCCTCAAACTTACTACAAGGTTCAGCTGCTTGCCCCTGCAAGAGCAATGCACTGCACTATATTATTAAGAGACTGGCACCTAGTGGAAATGCATTGGCAAAGAGCAGCATATGCTATCCCAGCTAGCAAAAGACAGCCACCTGGCATAAATGATTTTACAAAAATGTGTTTTGACCAAAGTTAACCAGTCATCTGGCATTTTCAGTTTCTGAGCAACGGAGATGTATACGGACAATCTTTTGTTTAAAAAAACCATTTGGCCATAAAGGCATCAACCTGAATATAAGCAGCAATCACAGCACTCACTCCTTGCCAAAGCTAAGTGTAAACTGAATCTAATAATCAATTCTTTCAATTCAAAGTCAAACAAACACCTGATCAACTGCAGTACAACTACACAGAATACAGCAGCCATACGTGGGTTAAATCAGGAAGTAGAGGTCCCTCATAATCATTAGGAAAGAAGGTCGTACTAATAGCCACACAATGCAAATTATGATCCTTTACGGGGAATATCCAACTCTAATTGGGCAGGATGCTTTGATAAAGGCAGACATGTGTGTGAACCTTTTTGTATGGGATGGGTTGTGAGAATTTTAACGACTGTCAAAAAAAGGGCTGTTTAAGATGGAAGAACGTTGGGAAGCTTGGGACACGAGTTCTCCAGCAAATTTTATTGGGAACAAGATAACAGAGCAGAAAATGTAACATATCAAATAAGCCACCTTCTCAATAATTCAGCTCATCAAAATATTGGATAGTCCTGCCATGCAAACCCCCAGGAAAGTGTACGGTTCAATTCCCAAGCAATGTTTATGTCAATCATAGAATCCTACAGTGCGGAAGGAGGCCATTCAGCCCATTGAGTCTGCATCAACCACAGTCCCACCCAGGCCATATTCCCATAACCTCAAGCATTTACTCTAGCTAGTCTCCCTGACACTAAGGGGCAATTTAGCATGGCAAATCCACTTATATCTTTGGACTATGGGAGGATACCAGGTTAAAGTCCAACAAGTTTATTTGATAGGAAACACCACAACCTTTCGGAATGCTGTTCCTTCGTCAGGTGAGTGGAGAGTTCTGATCAGAAACAGGGCACATAAAAGCACACACGGTTTATAGAATACTGGTTACAATGTGAGTCTTTACAGCTAATCTGCTATTCAAGTCTTAAAGGTGCAGACAGTGTGAGTGGAGATAGCATTAAGCATAGGTTAAAGAGATGTCTATCGTCTCCAGACAGGACAGTAAGTGAGATGTTGCAAGTTCAGTTAAGTCATAGGGGTTACAAATAGTGTGACATGAACCCAAGAACTTGCCTGAACTTGCAACATCACACTTACTGTTCTGTCTGGAGACAATACACATCTCTTTAACTTATGCTTAATGCTATCTCCACTCACACTGTCTGCACCTTTAAGACTTGAATAGCAGATTAGCTGTAAAGGCTCACATTCTAATCAGTGTTCTGTAAACTGTGTGTGCCTTTATACGCCCTGTTTGTGATCAGGGCTCTCCAATCACCTGACGAAGGAACAGCATTCCGAAAGCTTGTGGCGTTTACTATCAAATAAACCTGCTGGACTTTAACCTGGTGTTATGAGACTTCTTACTGTGTTTATCCCAGTCCAACGCTGGCATCTCCACATCAGGCCTCAATGAGGACAGTGATAGAGGCATTATAATTCGAAACAGCATTCCTGAATAAAGATGGGGATAACAGCCAATGGCCCAAATCCTGATCATTATTGAAGGCAAAGATAAAGCTGCCATAGTCCCAGATGAGGGACTACTAAGGAGAGAGCTGACTGGTGCTGATTTAAACTGAGGTTCACCACACCTCAGGCGAGGGGTAAGGTTAAGAAGCAGGGTCTACATGAATGACCTCAGCTAATACAAGAATTGAAGCCACACTGTTGGCTAGAATAGTATATATAGAAAGGCCTTTTTGCTAAATGTGCAAATGTGAAAAGGATATGTCTCAGGGTTGGACAGCTCATTCATTAACTGCGCGCAAAAACAAAGACTTTGTCATTTAAGCAAAGTATTGGAAGGTCCAAGGATTTGGGGTGGCACAATGGTTAGCACTGCTGCCTCACAGATCAGGGACCCAGGTTCAATTTCCGGCTTGGGACACTGTCTGTGTGTAGTTTGCACATTCGCCCTGTCTCTGCATGGGTTTCCTCCAGGTGCTCTGGTTTCCTTCCACAATCCAAAGATGTGAGGGTTAGGTTGATTACATAAGAACATAAGAAATAGGAGCAGGAGTAGGCCAACTAGCCCTTCGAGCCTGCCCCGCCATTCAATAAGATCATGGCTGATCTATCTTGGCTCAGTTCCACATTCCCGCCCTCTCCCCATAACCCTTAATCCCCTCTCTTATCAAAAACCCATCAACCCGCGTCTTAAAAATATTCAGCGAGGTAGCCTCCACCACTTCAATGGGCAGAGAATTCCAGAGATTCACCACCCTTTGAGTGAAGAAGTTCCTCCTCAACTCCGTTCTAAACCGCCCCCCCTTTATCTTGAGGCTGTGCCCCCTAGTCCTACGACCCTTTCTGAGCGGGAAGAGTCTCTCCACCTCTATCCTATCCATCCCATTCATCATCTTATACGTCTCAATGAGATCTCCCCTCATTCTTCTAAACTCTAACGAGTACAAGCCTAATTTATTCAGCCTCTCCTCATAGCTCAACCCCCTCAACTCTGGCATCAGCCTAGTAAACCTCCTCTGCACTCCCTCCAAGGCCAAAATATCCTTGCGTAAGTACGGCGCCCAAAACTGCACACAGTACTCCAGCTGCGGCCTCACCAATGCCCTATACAGCCGCAGCAAGACCTCCCTACTTTTATATTCAATCCCCCTCACGATGAAGGCCAGCATCCCATTCGCCTTCCTGACCACCTGCTGCACCTGCAGGCTGGGTTTTTGCGACTCATGCACAAGGACCCCGAGGTCCCTCTGCACCGTCGCCTGCTGCAGTTTTTCTCCACATAAGTAATAATCCTTCCTACCATTATTCCTACCAAAGTGGACCACCTTGCACTTGCCAACATTAAATTCCATTTGCCATTTCCTGGCCCATTCGCCCAGCCTATCTTGATCCTTCTGTAGACTCTCACCACCCTCCGCACAATTTGCCTTTCCACCAATTTTGGTGTCATCAGCAAATTTCGACACCCTATACTCGGTTCCCTCCTCCAGATCATCTATATAAATGGTAAATAGCTGAGGCCCCAGCACCGACCTCTGGGGCACTCCACTAGTCACCATCCGCCAATCCGAATAGCACCCATTGACCCCCACTCTCTGCCTCCCATTTGACAACCAGTCCTCTATCCACGCTAACACCCTACCCCCAACTCCATGCCCCCTTACCTTCTGCAATAACCTCTTGTGAGGTACCTTGTCAAACGCCTTCTGAAAATCAAGAAAGACCACATCCACCGGCTCTCCTCTATCCACCGCCCTAGGCACATCCTCATAGAACTCCAGTTAGCCATGCTAACTTGCCCCTTAGTGTCAGGGGGACTAAATAATGTAAATATATGGGGCTATGAGAATAGGGCCTGGGTGGGACTGTGTTTGGTGCAAACTTGATGGACCGAATGGCCTCTTTCTGCACTATAGAAGTATACGATCCATGATTGTACTCCAAGATGGAAAGGGCTATACAAAATTGGCAGATGAGGAGGTAAAGGAGAAAGAGAGACAAATAGGTACTCCTTCCTCGGTCCATTCCTTGGATTAATTGCATATAATTTATATCAATATCCTGTGAGGTGATAGTTATGGTCACAATCCTGGGCTGTGGCTAAGGTTTGGTTAATGATATGACTCTATTATCCAGGAGATCCTGTATATATCACTGCTTACATTCCCAGTAAAGACACAGGTCTCCAGCACTGCCTGTTGTTGGCAAAACTTTATTTTTAAAGCAGAGTTCTGACATTTCAGGGGTTAAAGTGTGTTACTGGTCCTCAATTCCTGTTCCACAGAACATACTTTAACTGGCTCAGAATCAAAAGAATGCCAACGATTTAGGATTCAGCTGACTGGCTTATTACTCCCAAGGTACGAGCGTGGGTGGGGAGGAGGCTGCAGCTCATTACTTGTAAAGCAACGTGTGAGCAGACTCTAGGAATCAACAGATGATCTTTGCACGATTTGAGAGATGACTGTAGCGTGTGGAGGCGAGGGATGAACAGAGACAGGATGATGTCTGACAGTTTATCAGTGAAGGGAGTTCATGAAAAAAATGGGTAAAATGTTCATTAGGGCACTGGGCAAAGTTTTGTGCTTTTGTTCAGGTCTGCAATTCTGCCTCATTCATTTGGATGAGAGCTCGGTGATGATGTGATTTCAACAGATTGCAAAATGTGATCAAACAGAAAGCACAATCCAGCCCCTATTTCTTTCAGTACTATCAGGTAAAGCTAATGTGCAGGTACAGTCTGTGATTAGCAAAGTAAATGGAATGTTGTCATTTATTGCAGGGGGAATGGAATATAAAAGTAGAGCTGTTTTGTTGCAGTTGAACAGTTGGTGAGACAACATCTAAAGCACTTTGTACAGTTTTGGTCTCATTTGAAAAGAATAGCAGTGTGTTAGAAGCAGTTCAGAGAAGGTTCCCTTGACTTAATACCTGGATTGGGGGTTTTCTTACGAGTAAATGATTCCATTTAGGAGTGGCACAGTGGTTAGCACTGCTGCCTCACAGCACCAGGGTCCTGGGTTTGATTCCTGGCTTGGGTCCCTGTCTATGTGGAATTTGCACATTCTCCCCGTGTCTGTGTGGGTTTCCTCCAGATGCTCCAGTTTCCTTCCATAGTCCAAAAGATGTGCGGGTTAGGTGGACTGGCTATGCTAAATTGCCAGGGGAACTGGTCAGGGTAAATACATGGGGTTATGGGGATAGGCCTGGGTGGAATTGTGGTCAGCACAGACTCAGTGGGTCAAATGGCTTCTTTCTGCACTGTAGTATTCTATGATTCTATAAAGGCTGTACAGACTAGTCATTTGTCCTCTCGAGTGTAGAAGATTGAGAGGTAATTGTATTAAAACACATGAATTCTGAGATGTTTCTGCGGGAGAGATCAAAACAGTAAAAAAACGGGGCCTGGGAAGATGAGAATAAATTTTTTCCAAGGGTGACGAATTTTTGCAACTCCAAAGAGCAATGGAAACAGGGTCAATTAATAGCTTTAAGGCAGAGGTAGTTAGATTCTGAATGAACAAGAGTCAAAGGTTATTGAGGGTTGGCAGAACAAGAAGTTGAGGCGACAATCAGATCAGTCACGATTTATTAATGGCAAAGTAGGCTCAAGGAGCCGAATGGCCTACCCTGCTCCTAATTCATATATTCGTATAATATCAACACAGCCTAAATTTCAGATTTGGAAAAACAGCATATAACACTATATAACTGTGTTCAGACAGGACAGGGAACTTTACCCCTTCTCTAAAACTGATGCACATTTCACAGATGTGCTGCACATTCCAAATAAAAATTGATTTGCTGAGAAGAAAAATAATTTTAGCAAATTAACCAGGAGTTATGTTACAAACTGCAGCAACATTCTGCAGGTTGAGCCCTGAGTCAGCAGAACAACCAATCACAGAAACTATCACATTCTCATTCCCCAGAATGAGTCACTGGAGAGTAAACAGTAGAAAGAAACCCTGGCTAACTTTTCCCATCCCTAGCCCAGATGCTTGAAACTAACTAAACTGGTCCAACCAGATAACACAACTCAGCAGAAACCAGGAATCCAAGCTGCAGTTTCCATGTCTGCATGACCATGAATCACACTGGATGGTGTCATCACCAACACACTTTTGAAGATATCTCCAAACAAGGAAACTGAACTCTTTCACAGCTTCTGCATGCCGAGGTCCAGCAGACAATGTATAAATATCAGCAGAAGAGATGGTGGAACTGGCCACGATATGCAGCATCAAATACATGGAACACTGCAGGAAATAAATCACTCCATAATGATTGACTTAAAAACATAAAATGATGGAAACATTCAGCAATTAGTGGAAATATAGTAGAGATAATTTTTCAATTGGAATCAAGATCATTTCCAAGCCCTGACTCCACATGACAGCCAATGCAATTTTCAGTGGGCTAGCCAATTAGTGGCCAGATGGCCCAATCACCATCCAATCAGTGATGGCAGGAGGGATGATGCAATGGGGGTGAGGCAATGGGAGCGGGACATGGGCCTGATCTGAAGGATTAGTGGCAGCCAATTATTGCAGACATGGAGCTGAAGAACAGAAGAGAGGCTTCCGAGCAAGGGAAGCCTTGTGATTTTGAGACATCTTTCTAGAGGTTCTTCTGGAGGTGTTGGCTGACAGCAGCTCACTCATTTCCCACAGAGAGGCAGGTGGAGGCCAGTCAGCCTGAAAACGCAGGTACGACAGGAGTGGGTACAATACAGCTTCTGAAGGCTGGCAAACAATGCAGTGCTTAGTTACACAACTCTAATACTGTAATAACTAGCTCAACCCTGAGCTAAGCAACCTAAGGCCCATAGAGCTCAAGAATATTAAAAAGATCTGAACCCTGGAGTACTATTGAACGAATAAGTATCAAACCACAGTCCCTTGCGGAGGAGGCAGTAATGCTGACAATGAAATAACGCACATCTAACCCACTGGCAGTGGTCAAAGAGGGCAATATAATCCCAATTCTCATGCACTTGACCGTGAGGAAAAAATAAACTCACAACTTGAGAATTCATTCAGAAGGTGGAATGTTCCTTCTAACAATTCTAATGTTAATGAAGGAGGCCCCTGATGTTCGCACAGTGATGATTCGTCAGGAAGTTAGTGTTTGTGTGATGTTCGTCTGTCCAACAGAGTGAAAATATCTTCCCAGCTCCAGCTGATGGGGTTACAGTTCCCTCCTCCTCAGATTCATTCATTTCTATAAAAAAAACTTGCAATGGAACACTGCAAATCTGCCTAAGCAAATATTGAAATAGGTAAGTTTTTTCAGCCAGTTTATGTCTCCAGCAGTTGTGGAGCAGGGAAAGCAAGGCAGAAAAAAATGACATTGTTGTCCTCTTGAATGGAAATGGAAGCAATCAAGCCAGCAACTTCATATCGGTCAGCCACTCTCCAGCTGCACAATAACCCTCATTTTGGGTGCGGCCTCGTATGTATTTAGAATGGGTGAGACAGGTTCAGCAATACAACATGGAGGAAGTCAGACAGTCCCAGGGCAAGAAAGACACAGCCATGCTCAGCTGAACAATGGTGCAGAGCTTTGGATAGGAATCACAAGATCTGCTGTCCTGATGCAGCAAAAGGAGATGAATGCCAGAGTTCTCTGGGGGCACTGTGGAGTCGTGAGCAGAGATTGGGTCAGTTCATTCATAATATATGGCCCAGTATGTCTCAGTTACGAGCTCATCAACTCAGAGTGACCAATCTCTTAAAAAGTCACATATGGCATCATACTGAGTGAGTGCAGGAACAATACAGGCACAGATTTCATAACTCACTCTGTACCATTGACTGGTCACTGGCACTAATAGCACAAAGATGCATGGAATAGATGCCAGAGGTGCCCCAGCTAGTGGTTCCCTCAGACGTTCAAGGACTCATGAAAGGGCTGAGACATGCAATGATGAGATGGAGGCAGCCACCCCTCAAGGACATGATTATCACTGACCATTCCTTTTGACCGTCAGACTGCAGCACCATCAATGCAGGAAGGCCCTACCATTCCATGCATTGACATTGATGAGGTGAGCAGCCTGTAATGGTGCTCACACTGTCACTGCAGCAACAAGGACAACCCCACAGGCAACTTGCTGGATCAACACACCCATAGTAACGAGAGCTGGGGCTGACAAATCAATAGTCTCATTTTATGGCTCACTATGGTGACTTGTTATGGATGTGGTCAGTTCAAATTACTCAATGCAATTGAAAGGTCAATTATTAGACCCAACCTTGTAAGATTTAATGATGCACATGGACGTTGAAGTGTTAGCTAAAGTGTTGCAGCAACTGGAACTCTCTAGTCAATGCGGGAAATAGTGGAAACTCTTAGTAGAAACATTCCAGTCAGAAAGAATATATCTATGATACAGATGTGCTATTCATGACTAATCAAGCAATTTAAGTATGATATCAAATTAGCAAGTGAGCTAAAAATTGGCAGGTGAGCAAAAGCTTGGAAATGGAGTGCAATGTAGGGAAATGCGAGGTTGTTAATTTTAGTGGGAATAGAAAAGCAGATTATTTAAAAAGAGAGAAACAATGCTGCAGTACAGAAGGACCTGGGAGTCCTTCTGGAAAGACTGTTACCTCTTGTGGGTAAGTCCCAGAACTTGGGGTACTATTTTAAAAATAAATAGTCACCCTTTTAGGATAGAGATGAGAATTATCTTGTCTCAGAGGACTGTGCAGCTTGAGGGTAGTGGAGGCAGGGTCACTGAATATTTCTAAAGGTGCAGGCCTAAGCATCTAGGCACACACACACACACACAAAAACAGATTAGCTATGATCTTATTGAATGGCAGAGCAGGCTTGAGGGGTAGAATGGTCTACTTCTGCTCCTAATTCATATATTTGTTTGAATCACAAAATATTAGCATGCTGGTACAGTAAGTACTTTGAGATACTGGCCTTTATTGCAACGGAAATGGAGTGTAAAAATTGGGAAGTCTTGCTGCAATTGTAAAAGGCACTGATAAGGCAATACCTGGTGTACTGCTTACTTGAGTCTGCCTGTTTAAGGAGGGTTATAATTCCATGGACACAGTTCAGAGAAACTACACTAGGTTGATCCCTTGGGATGAAAGGGTCATTTTATGAGGAAAGATGGCACAGATTGGGCTTATATTCATTTGAGTTCAGAATGAGAGGTGATTTCATTGAAACACAAGGTTAAAGAAAGCTTCACTGGATAGATACTGAAAGGATGTTTCCTCCTGTGGAGAAAGCTTAACTAGGGGGCATGGTTTCAAAATAAGGAGTCTCCCATTTAAGATAGAGACAAAGAGTAATTTCTTCTCTCAGAAGATCTCTAATCTTTGGATTCTCGAAGTGAAGAATGGGTAATTGAAAACATGCAAGGTTGAGTTAAACAGATTTTTGATTTGCAGAGGAGACAAGTGTAGGAAAATGCAGTTAAGGTCACAATGATCAGACTTAATGTTACTAACTGGGACAGCAGGCTCAGGATGTCACGTGAATTACTCTTGCTCCTATTACTTATGTTCTTGTACGCTTCTGGAGGGCCATGACATGAATTGTACAGCAGGACACAAAAGTGTGATAGAGGACAGCCCACACCACTTAGTGATGCAAACTTGTGATCTCACCTGTGTCTAGTTGTACCACTTCAAACAAACAAAAATTCCAACATTTCAAGTCCATGACCTTTCATCCAGCATCTCCTGCATCTAAAATGTTAACTCTCCAAAGATGCTCAGTTTTTCTAGCATTTTCTGTTTATATTTCAGATTTCAATACTCAGTATTTTACCTTTGTGTAGGTGATTGACTGTTTGACCATTATCAACTTTTGGTCATCTTTTCTGTCCCCTTTCTTTTCATTTGGTTTCACTTTCTTCATCAGATCATGCTTCTGCAAAGCATTTTGGGACACTCAAAGGTGCCATATAAACAGAAGTGGTTGTTGTTGTAACTAACATGTTGCACATCCACAAACATCGATAGACAAAAATCCAACAGCAGCTTTCAGAGAAAGATATATCCTCAAGGCAGCAAAATAGAGAAGTAAATCTAGTCTCTAGCAGTTTCCGGTCTTCAGACTTCAGCGGCAGGAAACTCTGCAGCTTCCAAAACAGCAACACTCAGACATCAGAATATCCAACTCAAGAGAGGGGAAAAAAGAGAAACTGCCCACTCTCAACTCCAAACAGAATCTGAAAACAGCTACTAAACTGGAATTCTCTGTAAAAGCTTAGCTGTCTCCAGGCATATGACCTGACCTGTCAATCACCCCAGTCAAACTCTACTCTGCAATCCCAGGAGAACACTGCAATAGTTGAGATTAAAACAAATATGCTATCAATTATACTGCTTCCGTAATAACAGAGGATACCGGTTGTTAACAAAACAGCACTGAAAAATTGTCAAGGACTGCTAAAAACATCCTGCAGAAAAACACAATTAAAATACATTTCTTAAAGGCACAGTATCATCACATCTCTCTCCTTCAGAAACAAAGGGGTATCAACATTCAAAGATGGCTTCACTTTTCAAAACATTTTAGTTTCATGCTGTTAGTACTCTAATATATACATTTTATAAAATCGAGGTGTACAAGATTATGAGAGACATGGGCAGAGTTGATATGGAGCAGCTGTTCCCCTTGAAGGGCCAGTCACTAGAGGACATATATTCAAAGCGAGGACCAGAGGATTTTAAGGGGGATGTGAGGAAAACCTTTTTAATCCAGAGGGTGGTGACAGCCTGGAATGCGCTGCCTGGGAGGGTGGTAGAGATGGGCTGCCTCACATCCTTTAAAAAGTATCTGGAGGAGCACTTGGTACATCATAACATTCAGTGCTGTGGGCCAAGTGATGACAGATGGGATTAGGTGGCAATTCAAGTGTTCCAAATGAGTCAGAGTGGAATCAATGGGCCAAACAGCCTCTTGTGTGCTACACAATTCTATGATTTATTACAGTAATAAGTGATTTATTACAATAATAAGTGAAAAGGTCCCAGCAACAAACATGACTGCAAAGGCTTTAACTGGAATTCAATCATGAGTTATGTTCATCAGGAAATTGGAAGGGGGCGTGACGGTGGAGGCGAACGGTGGGGGTGGAAGAAAAAATTGGGAGATAGTGGTGGAGACCCTGGATGAACAACAAGGTTTTATTGCAAGTACAATTAAAGATACCAGGATATCTGACTAGCACAGTGCCAACCATGAATGAATGCCACAATCCATACTTCGACTCAAATATAAATCTAAAGTAGCATCTCGTTTCAGGGTTGTTGGTTTGAGAATCACTGATCTGTGCACTGCAAAGATCACAGTGTCAACACCTCACAACCTGCCAGAGTGCTGTCCAAGGGTAGGCCTGCTCCTTACTAGCTGGCTGCCATATCCCTATTCCTGTAACTATAGCTTTTTAAGTAGAACTTGTTGGTGGTAAGGTTGTTGAGCTACAATCTTTCCACCGTTTCAATGCACCAAGAAGCTTTTTAAACTTTTGGTGCCACTGCTACTGTTCCAACTCATTTTAATTTTAAACATAACACCCTCAAGACACAACCACCAAAAAATATTAAACTAATTGAGGGATTGAGTTTAGGAGTCGGGAGGTAATGCTGCAACTTTATAAGTCCCTTGTCAGGCCCCACTTGGAGTACTGTGCGCAGTTCTGGTCACCTCACTATAGGAAGGACATGGAAGCTATTGAAAGGGTACAGAGGAGATTAACAAGGATGTTGCCTGGATTGGGAGGCATGCCTTATAAAGATAGGTTGAGGGAGTGGGACTCTTCTCCCTGGAAAGGCGTAGGTTGAGAGGCGACCTGATAGAGGTTTATAAAATGTTGAGAGGAATAGATAGGGTGGATTCTCAGAGGCTAATTCCCTGGCTTGAAATGGTCGCTACGAGGGGACACAGATTTAAGGTGCAGGGAACCAAGTACAGAGGTAATGTTAGGGGTAAGTTTTTCACTCAGAGGGTGGTGAGTGAATGGAATCGGCTGCCGTCAGTGGTGGTGGAGGCGAATTCGCTGGGGTCTTTTAAAAGACTTCTGGATGAGTATATGGGATTTAATGGGATTGGGGGTTATAGATAGGTCTATGGATTGGTAGGTATTGATGTGATCGGCGCAACTTGTGGGCCGAAGGGCCTGTTTGTGCTGTAGTGTTCTATGTTCTATGTAAACTAATATTAATAGAACATAGAAAAATACAGCACAAACAGGCCCTTCGGCCCACAAGTTGCGCTGAACATATCTCTACCTACTAGGCTTATCTATAACCCTCAATCCTACTAACTCCCATGTACTCATCCAGAAGTCTCTTAAAAAACCCTATCAAATCCATCTCCGCCACCACCGCCAGCAGCCGATTCCTCGTACCCACCACCTTCTGAGTGAAAAACTTAACCCTGACATCTCCTCTGTACCTACTCCCCAGCACCCTAAACCTGTGGCAGCCATTTCAGCCCTGGGAAAAAGCCTCTCAGAATCCACCCGATCAATACCTCTCAACAACTTATACACCTCTATCAGGTCACCTCTCATCCTTCGTCTCTCCAAGGTGAAAAGGCCGAGCTCTCCCAACCTATCCTCAAAAGGCAACATCCTTGTAAATCTCCTCTGCACCCTTTCAATGGCTTCCACATCCTTCCTGTAATGAGGCGACCAGAACTGGTCCACGAATTAATGTCCGATGTATCATAACAACTGCTATTCACCACCAATATCCTTAGGAGAGGAAGTTCACAGCTTCAATAGGTTTTATCATCCCTACTCACCGCATGTAGCAGTATTTACAATAACAAAGATCAAAGGTGTGACCTAAACCCTCATTTTTGAGCACAGCATTTATTTAACAAATGTGTAATTGTTTAGTCTTAAGTTCAAGTAAATATTCCAGTTACTACAGTTGTACCAGCACAGACCCTAGATTGAGGATGGTCCCAGAGAGACGTAGATGTGACTGATAAATCCCTGCTGCAGTGCCAAAATCTCCAGCATTTCCTGCACATGTTCAGGCTCGAAGCAGCTGTACACACACACTGGCAAGTAATTTGCAAAGGAAGCAGTTTGTCTGGTTAACAGCACAGTTTCAAGGCAGATCAGATGTTGGTTATGGTGCACTGAGCTTTCCTTCCACTCCTGTTCAAACTGGTTTCACAGTCCACCAAACAATTAGCTTTAAGACAAACTAGCCAGTCAAGCTCACATGCGTAAATTGCATTCTCTGTCATTTCTTATTACAGCCAAGAAAAATATTGGTCAGCATATCAGCATGAAGTAAAAGGACATGTAACGACCTGAGCAACAAAAGTCAGAAGTCAATAATGCTGCACGGAAGGCACACTACACAACATTTCTTCCATTCGGTTGCTCCCAGGAGCCAGCTTGATTACATACCAGTGGATTCAAAGCTGCATCAATCCAAATACAAACAATATGTTGTGCACCTTCTCTTTATGTAGAAGCATGTACAACACAGCTTACACACCCGGTACCTGAATCTAGTTCTAGTGTATCCAATACTCGAAAGCTCCTCACTGTCACATTTGGCTGCACACACTGCATAGTTACATCACCAGAGTCCAACCGGAAGCAGCTTTCAACTCTGTTCCCTGGTTACACACACACACACAAAGTTAATCCACAAGCAGCACTTACCTCACTGCTTGAAGAGTAATGCTACGGCACCCGAACCCGCATCACTGAAGGCATGCTGCACAGGCAGATCCCATAATATTAAAGAACTCAAAAAACTCTAATACATTTATCCTTAAGTGATTTCAATCCATCTTAAAGCTGCAGTTATTGCAAAATGCTACAGACACACTGACTTGTGCAACATCACAAAACAACACTAATCGATGATGCCACATAGTGGCAGAATACACAGCTATGCCTGTGATTCCAATACAAACTTCCTGTCACAATCACAATCATAGGCATTACATGAGAAGATCTGAGAGGCATGCAACGTTGAGTCAATTACTCACCTAAAGAAGCTGCCACTCATCCTTCCAGACACTTAACAGGATAAAAATAAAATTGACTGTTGCATCCCATCTGTTCAGGGAAGATCGTGAATACTTTGAAATCTAAATGAATGTAATTGTGACTTCTATAATGTTAAAAGGAGTAACTGAGCTGTTAAGTAAAGTCCAGATTCAATTAACTAGCAACAGTCACCACAGTTTGGTGCTCCATGTGGCTGCAACATGCAGATCTGGAAAGAGATAACCAGGCAGAGTCCCTGTTCCTGACTCCATTCCACAGATCTGTGCTGTATGTGTAGCTGTGGGGAGACCTGGGTGAGACAGGATCAATCTCAGCTATAAACAATAAAAGTGCTTGCTGAGACTCAGTGTTGAAGAGTGAGCACTTGGCTAAAACGTGACGAGGAACTACTAATGTCTTGGAACTGTATCCCAGCAATGGAGGAGAAACTGCAGGCAAAAATTCAGTTTCTGGATACCACTTTCTTGTTCTGATATAACTTTTAAAGTATTGGAAAAACTCTGGATCAATTACATGCAACTACTTCTCACAAGCAGCTCCATTTTGCACTCTCGATACAGCCTCAAAGTATCCCATCCTTTTCTAATCTACAAAATACTGAAAACCAATCTGAGCCTTAACCATAACGCCAAGGCCAAAACTCAATCTTCAAGAGAAACATTGATAAACGGATTTTCAACAATAAATATCTTTAGTTACAAACTGTACATCTGGTCAATTGAAACTCTCTATTTCAATAAGACACTTCACTCCCTATATGAGGAGAAACCTGTTCCAGCCACTGATTATTCCACACCTCTCTGACTTGAAAGGCACAGCCTCAAGATAAAGGGGGGGGGTGGTTTAGAACAGAGTTGAGGAGGAACTTCTTCACTCAAAGGGTGGTGAATCTCTAGAATTCTCTGCCCGTTGGAGTGGTGGAGGCTGCCTCGCTAAATATATTTAAGACGCGGGTTGATAGGTTTTTGATAGGCAAGGGGATTAAGGGTTATGGGGAGAGGGCGGGAATGTGGAACTGAGACACGACGGATCAGCCATGATCTTACTGAATGGCGGGGCAGGCTCGAAGGGCTAGATGGCCTACTCCTGCTCCTATTTCTTATGTTCTTATGAAATGTGACATAATACATTAAAAGTTTCACATAAATAAAAGAATTGCAATTATATAGCATCTTTCACAGCCTGACGGCATTCCAAAGCATTCCCCAGCTAAGTAAGCGTCTTTGATAATGTAGTTACAGTTGTATTGAAATAAATCCCCTACCTTCTTTGATCTTTTATACTTGAGGGTTAATGGAGCCTCTGTTTAACACCACAGCTGAAGAGCAGTGCAGTATTCCCTATGTAAATACAAGGTTAAACAACAGAGAATCTAATAACAAAACCAAGGATCCTACCAAAATCTTAATGATATGGGGGGACACTTCACTACTGACGAGGGGTTCAGGCCAAGACCCTCACAGCAGCTATCAGGACCCTGAAAGTCCTCTTAACATCCTGTTAGATGTTAGGAAGAGTAGGAGAGCCATCCCACAGACTAGTCAAGCAACAGCCCAACATAATGATACCCACTGAATCATACCTTATCAACACTGTCTCAGAGAGTAACATTCTGGGAATAACACTGACCAGAAACTGAATTGGCCGACCATCTAAATACTCTGGCTATAACAGCAGTCAGAGGCTACGAATCGTGCAACATGTAACCCACCTCCTGACTCCTCAAAGTCTGTCCACCATCTATAAAGGCACAAGTCAGCAGTGTGATGGAATACTGTCCACTTGCCTTCAACAATCTACTTATCACAGATGCATCTATCCATGATAGTATCAGCAGGAGTGACCACCAAACATTCCTTGTGCAGGCAAGTCCTGCTTTCACAGTCAGGATACCCTCTATCATGTTGCATGGCACTACCACTGTGCGAAACAGGATTGACTCCAGATGGACTGAGGAGCTCAAAATGGATTCCTCAATGAGATGCTGTGTGTCACTGTAACCTCATGGCCCAGCATACCCCCATTCGGCCATTACCATCACACTAGGAATCAACCATAGTTCAATGAAGAGTACAGGAGGGCATGTCAGTAGCAGCATCAGGGTTGGCTAAAAATAGAACATAGAACATAGAACATAGAACATTACAGCGCAGAACAGGCCCTTTGGCCCACGATGTTGCGCCGACCAGTTACAAAAACAATGACCCACTAGCCTATACCAATCCCTTTTCGTCCATAAACCTATCCAGAGATCTCTTAAACGCCCCCAAACTAGACGCATCTACAACTGCAGCAGGCAGGGCATTCCAATCCCTCACCACCCGCTGGGTAAAGAACCTACCCCTGACATCCGTCCTGTAGCTACCCCCCCTTAATTTAAAGTCATGCCCCCTCGTGCTAGCTTTCTCCATCCGAGGAAAAAGGCTATCACTATCCACCCTATCTAAACCCCTAATCATCTTATATGTTTCAATAAGATCCCCTCTTAGCCGCCTTCTTCCCAACGAAAACAACCCTAGATCCCTCAGTCTCTCCTCATAGGACCTCCCCACCATACCAGGCAACATCCTAGTAAACCTCCTCTGCACCCTCTCCAACGCCTCCACATCCTTCTTGTAATGCGGGGACCAGAACTGCACACAGTACTCCAAGTGCGGCCGCACTAGAGTAGTGTACAGTTGCAACATTACACTGCGACTCCTAAATTCAATCCCCCTACCAATAAACGCCAAGACACCGTACGCCTTCTTGACAACCTTATCTACTTGATTCCCAACTTTCAGGGATCTATGTACACACACACCTAGATCCCTCTGTTCATCCACACTATTCAAAGTCCAAAAATGGGCATCAATCTTGTGCAGCTACATCACACAATTACTTCATGCTAAACAGTAGTTTCCATCTGTCTCCTCCAAGATGCCCAGCATCGCAAATGCCAGACTTCAGCCAGTTCAATTCACTCCATGTGATATCAAAAAATGGCCGAAGGCACGTGATATTGCCAATGTTATGAATCTGGACATAAGTGATGGAAGGGATCGTCAGCAGCGGTATCAAACATTTACACACCAATAAAATGCACACTGATGCTCAGCTTGGGTTCCACCAGGGTCACTTAGCTCCTGACCTCTTTATAGCCTTCATCCAAACATGGACAAAAGAACAGAGCCCAAGCGGTGAGGCAGGAGTGAGTTCCCTTGAAATCAAACCAGCATTTGATGAGTGTGACATCAAAAATCCCAGCAAATTTGGATTCAAGGGGAAATTGGGAAGACTGTCCACTGCTTGGAGTCATAACTAGCACAAAGCATGTCGCTATTGGAAATCAATCTTTTCAGTCCCAGAACATCACTGCAGGAGTTGCTCAGGTTCATGTCCTAGACCCAAAAATGTTCAACTGATTCATCAATTATAAGAACATAAGAACATAAGAAATAGGAGCAGGAGTAGGCCATCCAGCCCTTCGAGCCTGCCCCGCCATTCAATAAGATCATGGCTGATCTGTCGTGGCTCAGTTCCACTTTCCCGCCCTCTCCCCATAACCCTTAATCCCCTCCCCTATCAAAAACCCATCAACCCGCGTCTTAAAAATATTTAGCGAGGCAGCCTCCACCACTTCAACGGGCAGAGAATTCCAGAGATTCACCACCCTTTGAGTGAAGAAGTTCCTCCTCAACTCCGTTCTAAACCGTCCCCCTTTTATCTTGAGGCTGTGCCCCCTAGTCCTATTGTCTTTTTTGAGCGGGAAGAGTCTTTCCACCTCTATCCTATCCATCCCATTCATCATCTTATACGTCTCAATGAGATCTCCTCTCATTCTTCTAAACTCTAACGAGTACAAGCCCAGTTTATTCAGCCTCTCCTCATAGCTCAACCCCCTCAACTCCGGCATCAGCCTAGTAAACCTCCTCTGCACTCCCTCCAAGGCCAAAATATCTTTGCGCAGGTGCGGCGCCCAAAAATGCACACAGTACTCCAGTTGCGGCCTCACCAATGCCCTATACAGCCGCAGCAAGACCTCCCTACTTTTATATTCAATCCCCCTCGCTATGAAGGTCAGCATCCCATTCGCCTTCCTGACCACCTGCTGCACCTGCAAGCTGGGTTTTTGCGACTCATGCACAAGGACCCCGAGGTCCCTCTGCACCGTCGCCTGCTGCAGTTTTTCGCCACGTAAGTAATAGTCCTTCCTACCATTCTTCCTACCAAAGTGGACCACCTCACACTTGCCAGCATTAAATTCCATTTGCCATTTCCTGGCCCATTCGCCGAGCCTATCTAGATCCTTCTGCAGACTCTCCACACCCTCCGCACAATTTGCCGTTCCCCCAATCTTGGTGTCATCAGCAAATTTCGACACCCTACACTCAGTTCCCTCCTCCAGATCATCTATATAAATGGTAAAAAGCTGAGGCCCCAGCACCGACCCCTGGGGCACTCCACTAGTCACCATCCGCCAATCCGAATAGCACCCGTTGACCCCCACTCTCTGCCTCCTTTTTGACAACCAATCCTCTATCCACGCTAACACCCTACCCCCAACTCCATGTCCCTCGACCTTCTGCAATAACCTCTTGTGAGGTACTTTGTCAAACGCCTTCTGAAAATCTAGAAAGACCACATCCACCGGCTCTCCTCTATCCACCGCCCTAGACACATCCTCATAGAACTCCAGTAAATTTGTCAGACACGACTTCCCTTTAATGAAACCGTGCTGCGTCTGCTCTATCAAGCAATTCCCTTCAAGATGCCTCGCAATTTCCTCCTTAATGACAGATTCTAACATTTTACCTACCACAGACGTTAAACTGACCGGCCTATAATTCCCTGCCTTGTGCCTGGCACCCTTCTTAAACAACGGCGTAACATTAGCCATGTTCCAATCATCCGGCACTTCCCCGGAATCCAGCGACGTCTGGAAAATAACCACCAAGGCATCCACTATCACCTCCGCCATTTCTTTCAGAACCCTCGGGTGCATTCCATCCGGTCCTGGAGACTTGTCCACAATCAGCCCCTCCAGTCTGTCGAGCACTGCCTCTCTAGTAACAGTAATGTCATTAAGACCCTCCAGTCCTACCACCTTTCCATCGCTAACACCGGGCAAATTATTCACGTCCTCCTCCGTGAAGACAGAAACAAAAAAGTTATTCAATACCTTAGCCATATCCCCATCCCCTACCACTAGGTCCCCTTTCTCATCCTCTAAAGGACCAACATTCACCCTAGCCAGCCTCTTCCTTTTTATATATTTATAAAAACTCTTGCTATCCTTTTTTATATTAAGCGCTAGCCCAGCTTCATAGTTTCTCCTACCCTTCTTTATCAACTTCTTTGTCAATCTTTGTTGACATTTAAACCTCTCCCAATCCTCTTCTCGCCCACTACTCTTAGCTACTCTAAATTCCTCCGCTTTTAGTTTAACACTTTCCTTCACCTCCTTCGTTATCCACGGCTTATTACCTCTCCTCCTACTATCCTTTTTGACCATCGGAATAAATTTCTGCTGAGCACCAAGAAAGATCTCCTTAAAGATCCTCCACTGCTCCTCAGCAGACCCTCCCTCCAACGCGCTCCCCCAGTCCACATTCACCAATTCTTCTCTCATCCTACCGTACTCCCCTCTGTTCAAACAAAGGACGCGTGTCCGGGAACCCACTTTCTCCTCCTCCATCTGCACCAGAAACTCCACCATACAATGATCACTCTCCCCAAGAGGATCCTTCACCACAAGGTCCCTAATTCTACCCGCCTCATTACATAGCACCAGATCCAAGATAGCTCGCTCCCTCGTCGGCTCCAACACACACTGTTCGAGGAAACTATCCCGGCAGCATTCCAAGAACTCTTCCTCGAGCCCCCCGCGTCCAACATGGGTCGACCAATCAATATGCAGATTGAAATCCCCCATAACTACGGCCGTCCCATTCCTGCACGCCGCACTTATTTGCGCGTTAACAGCCCGCCCCACCTCCAGATCATTATTCGGGGGCCTATAGACGACACCCACCAGCGTCTTCCTCCCTTTGCTGTTCCTAATCTCCACCCACAACGATTCCACCCTCTGCTCCTTGGCTCCAATATCATCCCTTGCTACCACCGTGATGCTATCCTTAATCAGCAGAGCTACGCCCCCCCCTTTTCCCGTTCGACACTATCCAGACAGACACCTGTCCACCATCTCACGACATTCACTCCCTGCACCACTGCCACAGTGGCAGCAGTACGTGCAATCTACAAGATGCACTGCAGCGACTCATCAAATCCCCTTTGACAGCACATTCCAAATCCGTTACTTCTATTATGTAGAAGGACAAGTGTATGGGAACACAACCACCTGCAAGTTCCCTCCAAGCCACACACGATCCTGACTTAGAAATATATCACCATTTCCGGATCAAAATCCTGAAACTCCCTCTCTGACAGGCAATTAAGGGTGGATAACAAGTGCTGGCCTAGCCTGCTATGCCCACATGCTGTGAAAGAACATTAAAAAATGGACATCTGAATCCAAATAACAGAAGCTACTGGGGCAACACACAAAGATCTAAATGGCACACACTATAGAAATGAGAAAACCTACAACAAACAAGAAACACCAATCAATACCATTTCCAGTAGCCTCTATTGACCATCAGTTCAGTACACAACTTAAGGCTTCATTCACAATTGAAATATTAATAATGCTGCACCTAGCTGCCCTGTAAATTGAAACACTTTGAAACTACTACACTAAGGTACTTCGTTACCCAATGCATGTTTAAATCCATACCACAGCATATTAGATGGGGTGACTAACTGGAGTGAAACTATAAAATAACACAGCCTTCAATGCAGTCATCCAATAACGTAGCCATAACTCAGAATTACACATGCACACAGATACATCACAGGATGAGCTGAGCACAAGATGGGCAACATGGGATCGAAATGTTCAAATCACTGTTCAACTGAGACAAGGGAATTTACATTCACTAATTTATAATGACTATAGCTGCATGAACAAAGAACAAAGAGCAAAAACAACCCAATGAGCCTGCGCCGCCATTTTAACATTACCAGTCCCCCACTCACCCATGACCCTTATCTATTGTTTTATGGCCATCCACATTGAGGGAAACTAATTTAGGGACAATTTATTACTGCCAATCAGCCTAATAGCACATCTTTGGGGTGTGGGAGGAAACCGGAGCACCCGGAGAAAACCCACACAAGCACGAGGAGAATGCACAAACTCCCACAGACACCGGCCCAAATCCAGTTGTCTGCACAGCAAACAGTGATAGTCACTGAGCTGTTTTGTTACCCAGCATCTTGTCCAATTTAAGCACACACTAACGACATGAAGCACTAGGCCAATCTCGAACATTCAAGAGCAGCCCAAGTACGACCCATCACGTGTATGCCCCTCGTTGGACAACAAGGCGGACTGACTTAAAATCTGTGAATTAAAAGAGAAAAAACATTATTATCATACCACATCCATTTACATTACCAGGGACACCCCAATGCTAATGAACCTTATTTAATACAATCTCCTATATCCACCCATCTCCAACCCACTCATGTGCCTAAGTTACTCTTAAACAACTCCAGCGTGCCTGCCTCCACCACCTTACTTGGCAGAGCATTCCATACCCCTACTACCCTCTGTGTGAAAAACCTCCAATATCTGTGTTATACCTCTCCCCCCTCACCTTAAGCACGTGGCCCCTCGTACTGTGTGTCTCTAACATAGGAAATAGCTTACCTCTACTCTATCTATACCCTTCATAATCTTATATACCTCTACTAGATCCCCCCTCAGTCGACGTCTTTCAAGGGAAAACAGCCCCAATTTGTTCAATCTTTCCTCATAACCCAGTCTTTCCATACCAGGCAACATCCTGGTAAACCTCCTCTGCACTCTCTCCAGAGTCTCCACATCCTTCCGGTAGTAAGGCGACCAGAACTGGACGCAGTACTCTAAATGCGGCCTAACCAATGTTCTATACAACTGCAACATTAGACTCCAGCTCTTATATTCTATACCTCTTCCTATAAAGGCTAACATACCATAGGCTTTCTTCACAACCTTCTCCACTTGCACTGCCACCTTCAAAGACACTAATACCCCCAGATCTCACAGCATTTCTATACTCTTTATGGGCTTACTCTTTATCATATAACTCCCCCCTATGTTATTCCGGCATGGTGGCACAGTGGTTAGTAGCTATGAGGAGAGGCTGAATAAATTAGGCTTGTACTTGTTAGAGTTTAGAAGAATGAGGGGAGATCTCATTGAGACGTATAAGATGATGAATGGGATGGATAGGATAGAGGTGGAGAGACTCTTCCCGCTCAGAAAGGATAGTAGGACTAGGGGGCACAGCCTCAAGATAAAGGGGGGACGGTTTAGAATGGAGTTGAGGAGGAACTTCTTCACTCAAAGGGTGGTGAATCTCTGGAATTCTCTGCCCGTTGAAGTGGTGGAGGCTACCTCGCTAAATATTTTTAAGACACGGGTTGATGGGTTTTTGATAAGAAAGGGGATTAAGGGTTATGGGGAGAGGGTGGGAATGTGGAACTGAGCCACGACAGATCAGCCATGATCTTATTGAATGGCGGGGCAGGCTCGAAGGGCTAGTTGGCCTACTCCTGCTCCTATTTCTTATGTTCTTATGCCCCATATTGTCAGGGACCAATGTGGAGCAGCAATTCATATCCGGTCTTGGGTAACTGTGCGGAGTTTGCACGTGCTCTCTATGTCTCTGCAGGCATTTCCTCCAGGTGCTCTGGTTTCCTCCCACAATCCAAAGCTGTATAGGTTAGGTGCATCGACCATGCTAAATTCCTGCTTTGTACCTAAAGCTGTGTAAATTAGGTGGATTAATCCTGGCAAATGTGTGGAGTTAAGGGGAAAGGGCAGAGGGGAGGGCTGAGTGGGGTGCTGTTTAGGAAAGTCAGTGCAGATCAGATGGCCTCTTTCTGGGTTCTACGGTTCTAAACATGAAATCCCAAATGACAGAAACTCAGAAGTAGAGTAATCCCATGAATATAGTACTGAATATATGGCTCAAATTCATTCTATTTAATCTGCTGTTTAAACTTATAAATTATATTAAAAATCTGAAGTTGTATGTTATTAAACTGATGCCTGTGGTAGTGGTAAAGATAAATTCTAAAATGGTACCTGTATGCTGAATATATGATGATTGATGCTACATTTCTGAAACTATGACTTCCAACTGAAATTTAGGCTGTACGTTGAAGATTATTAGCAGCAAACTGTGGAGAGCAAAGACTGCGAATTCAGATTCCATCTCCAAATGAGAGCACATTAGCATCAATCCTCTTGACACAGAAGGTTGCATCATTGCCTCAGTAAACATACAGAAAATTTCAACTCTGGATCCTATGTGTGGCAGCTCTATTTAAAAACACTGCAGCCCTCTCTCTACTAGATTGGTATGGAAAGGAGGATAAAGGAATATAAAAATGGTGTAAACAAGTGTGACGAGAATCAATTGCTCATGTTCAGGATATATACATATTGAGTTATAAGGAGAGGCTGGATAGATGGGATTTTTTTCTCAGCCTTCTGGCTGAGGGGTGATCTTATACAGGTCTATAAAATAATCAGGAGCACAGATCAGCTAGATAGTCTATACCTTTACCCAAAGGTAGGGAAGTCTAAAACTAGAGGGCATAGATTTAAAGTGAGAGGGTAGAGATATAAAAGTGTCCAGAGGGGCAATTCTTTCACACAGAGGATGATGAGTGTCTGGAACAAGCTGCCAGAGGTAGTAGTAGAGGCGAGTACAATTTTGTATTTTAAAAAGCATTTAGACAGTTACATGGATAAGATGTATATAGAGGGATATGGGCCAAATGTGGGCAATTGGGATTAGCTTAGGGTTTAAAAAAAAGGAGCGGCATGGACAAGTTGGGCCGAAGGCCTGTTTCCATGCCATAAACCTCTACGAATCTATAATATCAAGCACAGACAGAATAGACCAAAATGCCTGTTTATATAGTAATTTCAATGTAAAAGCTGAAGTACTTGAACCAAGAACTAGCTGAAATCACATAGATCACATACACTGCATCTAGCACCTAACAACAACTTCCAACCGTTTCCTCAGCGAGGAACATTTGTAATTTCTTTAAAATATCTGCAGAATTTGCAATTGGTTTTAAGAATGTTTGAAAAGGACTTTGCATCACTGTAATTTTCTTGGATAATAAGAAATACTGGGACATTTGCCCTAGTGATCCTCAACTCAGAAGCAGTAATGACTGGAAGATGTTTAGATGGACATGCACAAGACAAAGAGCTGGAGGCAGGAAATAATCAGCACACAGATGCAGGAACTCTCAGGCACTGAGCAAACAAAAGGTCAAAAGGTGGAAGAATATGTGAATAGCTCAGGCACACAAAAGAGCTGAGTGTTTTACCAGAAGCGGCTGCAAATCAAATGAACATCCATCTGCAAAAGAAAAAAGCAGGAGCCAGTTTGTCTTCAACATGAGTTTATTCACAAAACTGGGGATAGCATGAGAGCAGAATACTTTTCCCTTCCATATAGTTCCTCAGACAGGTGGGGACTAATCCTTTTATATGTGCCCTAAACTTCTGTCAATTAGTATCAGTTGCTCTTCATCACAACTAGAGAATGCACTCAAAGTTAGTGTCACAAGTAGGCTCACACTGCAATGAAGTTAATGTGAAATTCCCCTGCAAACATTTGCAGGATATGCTGCATTTGCAACATTAACAGTGACCAGGCCATGAACAGGGGTGAGTTACTTGTTGCAGGTCAGCCGTCCTTATCTACTATTCTGAGGAGAGCCTTACTGAACACATTGAAATTTGGCTCTTTGAAATATCACGTGTACTGGAGAGCTTCATCACCAGAACTGTCATAACTGGAGGGTGAGGGGGTTCGTAGGAGTGTGCCTTGCTGATGATAATCATGCCCATGAAATCTGGAGGCGAAAGCTGCTGTCAGATAGGTCTCCTGATTTACCCTGCGTGAGCAAAGAACTGTAGAACTGTGTAGCTACATAATGTCATTCATGCCATAGAGGAATGCTTGTGGTGATGTAAGATGCATCTTTGTTGAATCAACCATTTAAAGTGAAATTTACTTTTTTCATCTGAAGTTTATTAATTACTGTTAACTAATGTGTTAATTTGCATCAGTTCTAAACAGTATTAAAGTAAAATCTACAAAAGTGGAATCTTGATAATAATTTCTGAATGAGATTCAGGAAATATAGTTATTTTGGTTTATGGTTTCCACCACAGGGATCAGAACAAATCTCAAAAGACATATCTAATTAGTCCCTTTTTCATTATTTGCCCCAGAATGGGAATGACAACAAATAGCCTGCCTCTTCCACATCATTCAGAAAAACAGAGATAAATGCATGATATTGGTATATTAACAAAAATAATTCAACCATTAATTCCCACAAGGAACAGATAGCTCTTCAGATCTCAATAGTATAAATTATTAAGGAATTCCAAATTAGTTTGAACACTTAATGGGGCTGAATACAACCTGATGTTGCACTTGCCCATATCACCAGTACTCAGATTTGATTACTGGTCTATGCAGAGTTAGTTAATAGTAGTCAGGTCAGCAATATTAGTACATAAATAAGGAATAGAAGCTGCAGTCGGCCGTATCGAATGGTGGAGCAGGCTCGAGGGACTGTACGAACTGCAACATCAATTCCACTTTCTTATATAATTCCCATACTTCAGTGCTCAAAAATCTATTGAACTCCAGCTTGAATAGAATCATCCACTAAGCATTCACAACCCTCTGGGTAAGATTTCCAAAGCAATCATGAAATATTTTCTTATCTCAGCCCTAAATGGCCAACCCCTTATCCTGAGACTGTGCCCCCCTATTCAAGAACTCCAGCAAGGAGAAACAGCCTCTGAGTTTCTATCATGTCAAGCTCTCTAAGATTGTTATACTTTTCATAACATAAGAACATAAGAAATAGGAGCAGGAGTAGGCCATCTAGCCCTTCGAGCCTGCCCCGCCATTCAATAAGATCATGGCTGATCTGTCGTGGCTCAGTTCCACATTCCCGCCCTCTCCCCATAACCCTTAATCCCCTCGCTTATCAAAAACCCATCAACCTGCGTCTTAAAAATATTTAGCGAGGCAGCCTCCACCACTTCAACGGGCAGAGAATTCCAGAGATTCACCACCCTTTGAGTGAAGAAGTTCCTCCTCAACTCCGTTCTAAACCGCCCCCCCCCCTTTATCTTGAGGCTGTGCCCCCTAGTCCTACTATCCTTTCTGAGCGGGAAGAGTCTCTCCACCTCTATCCTATCCATCCCATTCATCATCTTATACGTCTCAATGAGATCTCCCCTCATTCTTCTAAACTCTAACGAGTACAAGCCTAATTTATTCAGCCTCTCCTCATAGCTCAACCCCCTCAACTCCGGCATCAGCCTAGTAAACCTCCTCTGCACTCCCTCCAAGGCCAAAATATCCTTGCATAAGTGCAGCAACCAAAACTGCACACAGTACTCCAGCTGCGGCCTCATACAGCTGCAGCAAGACCTCCCTACTTTTATATTCAATCCCCCTCGCTATGAAGGCCAGCATCCCATTTGCCTTCCTGACCACCTGCTGCACCTGCAGGCTGGGTTTTTGCGACTCATGCACAAGGACCCCGAGGTCCCTCTGCACCGTCGCCTGCTGCAGTTTTTCACCACGTAAGTAATAGTCCTTCCTACCATTATTCCTACCAAAGTGGACCACCTCGCACTTGCCAACATTAAATTCCATTTGCCAGTTCCTGGCCCATTCGCCCAGCCTATCTAGATCCTTCTGCAGACTCTCCACACCCTCCGCACAATTTGCCGTTCCACCAATCTTGGTGTCATCAGCAAATGACATCACTTCTGATTCTCCTAAACTCCAGAAAATACAGTCCACATTCATTCAATCTCTCTCAGCTCAGGAAACAATCTAGTAAATATGTGTTACAAGCTCTCTAAGGCAATTATATCCTTCTTTAGACAACAAGACCAAAGTTTTACAGAGTACAATTGACCTTAGTATCAAAAAGGATTCCCACATAAATCATTATCAAGTAATCCCTGCTGAAAAGCACATGCCTCGGCAATGACAGGTGAAGGGTTGCTTAATGATGCATCATTCAGTTGAACCTCCTGTTGGCATTCAATATCTTGATTCATACATAAACAGTTACTCAGTGAGATCATAGAAAGTTAACTCTGCAAGGGCCTTTGGGAAAACAAAAGGAGTAAAACACGACATTCCTTCTAAAAAAAAAGGAACTCCACTTTTTTTTAAATCATCACGAGCATATCGTCCACCCAATTGCACTGGCAATCAAAACCAATCACCATAACCTCACTTAGGGCCTAAAGGCAGGTTGCAAATAAAAGAGTAAAATTGGAAAGTTCAATTCACCAACCCTACACTCATCTCCAGTCATCAGTCCAGAGCAACACACCATTCACAATTTCTCTATCAGACATATATCTCCAAGAGCCAAATTTCAAGTATGTTCAATAAGACTCTCCTCAGAAGAGGAGATAAGGACAGATCATGAATTTTAAGTTTTAAAACATCTTAACGTAGAGGACTGGCAGATGGTGTGGAGAATACATCCAGAATGACAAAGACAGAATAACAGAAATGTATCTATTTATTTAGCACGCACATATTCACAGAGCCAAGAAATAAGCCTTTTCAGCGGCTTTAATCCTGCCTACACTCCTCCACAATATGAGTGGGCTGCACTGCTATTGCAATGTCAATGGTCTTGGGAAACCCACCAATGTTAATTGGCAGCACAGAGACGTTCACCATCCAGAAGCAGTTTAAAAGGGCCCATTGTCACCTTGGGAAATCAAAGCCAGGCAGACAAGCAGTAGAGACCATGATGAGAAAGTGAGAACAAAGAAGAAAGAAAATTACAGCACAGGAACAGGCCCTTCTGCCCTCAAAGCCTGCACCGATCATGCTGCCCAACTGAACCAAAACCCCCTACCCTTCCGGGGCCATATCGCTCCATTCCCTTGCTATTCATGTATTTGTCAAGACACCTCTTAAAAATCAAAACATCCCTTGGAAGTCAAGATGCCCCTTAAAAGTCAAAATGCTCCTTAAAAGTCAATTCTGCAGTTGAGTCTGTGATGGAAAGAGCAGAGGTCATTAGGGTCTTTGCCTGTGATCTCCATGAGGTACCAGCAAGTTTACTGAGGAGGTTATTATAAGTTTCAATTTTTTCTGCAGTCTCGATGAGTTGACATTAGTATGAAGGTTCCATCAAGGGAGATGCCTAGATAATGGGTAAGGATTATGTTTCAATCTCCGGCCAGTAAAAAACAGAAGAACAAGGACTGCATTTATTGGGTACCTTTTAACTCCTCATGGTATCTGTAAATATTTTACAGCCAATGAAACAAGCATAGTTACTGCTGTAGTATAGGAAATTCAGAAGCCCAGTGGCACCCACAAGCAACAATGAGATAAAAATCAGATAATCTAAATAAGTGATAAGTTGTTTGAGAGAGATATATTGGTAAGGTGACCACGCTGCTCTTCTTCAAAATGTTGTTATCTTTACCAGCCACCTGAGAGGCTACATTTTAACATTACATCCAACAGCAGTCTTGTACAGCTGTATTAATTCAGTGTCACACTAGAGTGTCTGTCTAAATTTGTAGGTTCAAATCCTGGACTGGAGCTTGAATGTGGAGGTGCCAGCGTCGGACTGGGGTAAGCACAGTAAGAAGTCTCACAACACCAGATTAAAGATGAAATGTAGTCCTTTTGGTATCTTGTCTGTTTTCTTGCATCTTTGTAGAAATTTGATGTCTTTGTCGATATGCGCAATCTTCTTGGAGATCCTCTCCACTTCGAGCTGATCTTTAACCTGGTGTTGTGAGATTTCTTACTGGAGCTTGAACTTAGAGCTTTCTGATTCAGAGGCTGGTTGATACTACATGAGTCACAGCCATAGGGTTATAACAGCACCAAGCTGTTAATGGGGCAGGGAGCGAGGTTTCACCTCCAGGCTCAATGACGAATTCTGAGATGGAAGGCGGAATAATTTAGCTAATGGTAAAACCTTATACGCTATTCCAGGATTCTTACGTTGACTGCAGCACAACCAAAATGCAGGTAAAGATCTCTCAACTCTGCCTGGTCAACAAAGTACATACTATTGCAGCAGTGTGACATTACCACACTCATAAAAAACCTCTATGGCTTGAATGACAATGGTGTGGAGATGCTGGTGTTGGACTGGGGTAAGCACAGTAAGAAGTCGCAAAACACCGGTTAAAGTCCAACAGGTTTATTTATCAGCACAAGCTTTCGGAGTCTTGCTCTTTCATCAGGTGAGTGTTGTGTTCACAAACAGGGCATATAACGTTGTCTACCTAATACGCTGCAGGAAAGGGTGTCCCAAGGCATGGTACATTGGGGAGACCATGCAGACGCTACGACGATGAATGAATGAACATCGTTCGACAATCACCGGGCAAGACTGCTCCCTTCCTGTTGGCGAACATTTCAGCGGTCACGGGCATTCAGCCTCTGATCTTCGGGTAAGCGTTCTCCAAGGCAGCCTTCACGACACACGACAGCGCAAAGTCGCTGAGCAGAGACTGATAGCCAAGTTCCGCACGCATGAGGATGGTCTGAACTGGGGTCTTGGGTTCATGTCACACTATCTGTAAGCCCATGACTTGCCTGGGTTTGCAAAACCTCACTTACTGTACTGTCTGAAGACAATACACATCTCTTTAACCTATGCTTAATGCTCCTTCCACTCGCATTGTTGGCATCTTTAAGATTTGAATAGCAGGTTAGTTGTAAAGACTCGCATTCTAATCCGTAATCTGTAAACTGTCTGTGCTGTTACACGCTCTGTCTGAGGCCAGAACTCTCCATTCACCTGACGAAAGAACAAACCCGAAAGCTTGTGAGCTTCCTATCAAATAAATTGGTTGGACTTAAACCTGGTGTTGTCAGACTTCTTACTGTGTTTACTTCAGTCCAACGCCGGCATCTCCACATCACAGCAAACTACCCAGCCATCAGGAGAACAGTGACCAAGACACCACACAACCCTGCCACAGCAACCTCTGCAAGATATGCCTGATCATTGACACAGATGCCATCATCTCACGTGAGAACACCATCCACCAGGTACACGGTACACACTCTTGCAACTCGGCCAACGTTGGCTAACTGATACACTGCAGGAAAGGATGTCCCGAGGCATGGTATATTGGGAAGACCATGTAGACGCTATGACAACGGATAAATGAACATCACTTGACAATCACTAGGCAAGACTGTTCCCTTCCAGTCGGGGAACACTTCAGCAGTCACGGACATTCAGCCTTTGATCTTTGGATAAGCGTTCTCCAAGGCAGCCTTCACAACATATAACAATGCAGAATCGCTGAGTAGAAACTGATGGCCAAGTTCCGCACACACGAGGACAGCCTCAACTGGGATCTTGGGTTTATGTCACACCATCTGTAACCCCCACGACTTGCCTAGGCTTGCAAATCTCATTAACTATCCTGGTTGAAGACAATACATCCCTCTTTAACTTGTGCTTAGCCCTCTCTGCATTCACATTGTCTGTATCTTTAAGACTTGATTACCTGTAAAGACGCGCATTCCAACAATTACCTTGTAAATTGAGTTTGTGTCTGTATATGCACTTTTCGTGAACATAACTCCCACTCACCTGATGAAGGAGCAAGAGTCTGAAAGCTTGTACTGCCAAGTAAACCTGTTGGACTTTAACCTGGTGTTGTGAGACTTCTTACTGAGTGACAATGTCAGTTTACTGCAGCAAAATAACCACAAGATTTTACACAATACCTGTGCGCTCCCTAGAAAATCTTTATATTCCCTGATCCCAGTTGGATTTGGCAGCATGGAATTCAATGCAAGAATACAAAAACAAAATAATATTCTTGATAGGAACTATATTAGTACGACAGTGAAGTGGAGTTAGCACACAAGACCAAGCTGCACGAACATTCTGGGAGGATAATAGTGGAGAGGGAGAGATGAGAGAGGAAGCAATCCAGAACAATGGGTGACTGGGAGTATGCCTGAAGCATACAAGAAATTGTTTGACAGCGTACAAGTAGAAACACGATTAATAATTCCACTAGTGCATCAGAGAGACACTTTGAAATCTAGCAACCAATATTGCAAACAACATCAAATATTGCAAGCAATGTCACTGAAGGAAAAAATGGTTTTAGACACTGTTGTACAATGCACATGGAAATATTTGACAGTAATGGCTGCCCTTGTGTGCAATTCAAAGGGGAAACCAAATCCTGACAACATAGTCATGGTTTCACCAATACTAATGTTAACAAAGATCTCAACATAGGTCTGTGCCAAGTGCTTAAGCAGGATTCTCCCTTACAGACCCCGCTTTTCGTTACTAAATTAACGCAAGTGGAAGCTGCATAGGGAAGGCGAGCATGAGATTTTTTTACATCCCATAACAAACGACTGGACTGAGTGCTCGGAAATGCAGAGGAAGTGATTCAAAGAAAGGCTGTGTTTTTATTCCCCCTGGGAGCCATCATAGTATAATTATTTAAATAAACTTGGGTTATTGGCTACATTTTATTGTGTTAGTGCATTCTAATGAAGCCTTAATGTGTTGAAGAATTTGCAATGTGATTTCAATGATTTCCTTTACCACCCAGAGCGCAAGCTACCCTCCAAAACCCAGCCTTGTGCAGCACGGCACTCTTCCACATAACCCTCTCTCCTCACAGCTAGGCAACCTGCTCCCCTCCATTTCCCCACCATACAGAATTACAAACAGAAAAATTAGATCCCAGAGGCTTAGTGACGTTGAATTGTTAGCAGCAGGGAGGTACAAGATTTAGAACCAACCTCTAATGGAGTCACAGACTGCTGTTACGAAGATTGTGTGAGCTGCACCAAGTGTACAGAGTTGATAAATCACGAAAGTGGAAGGAATTGTGGTTGATGCATTTCAACACAAGTGTAAGGTCATTTATTTAGCTCCAAAAAAGGAACGATCCAAATATTATCTATAAAATGAAAAGTTAGGACTCATGGAAGTCCAAAGAGATTAAAAAGCCCATGTACTCACTAAAATAGAACATATATAAAAGAATAATCAAAAAGGCTAACGTAACACTAGCCGTTATATGACTCAAATATAAAAAGGGGGAAGTTTTGCTACAGCTGTACAAAGTCTCATTCAGGCCATACATGGAGGTTTTGTGGAGAGTTCTGGGCACTGCACCTTACAAACTGACCATGGAAGAAGTACTGCACAAATTTAGCAAAATGTTACCAGGACTTCAAAAAGCCAGATTGTGAGGAGGAATTACATAAATTAGGCTTGTATTTCCTGAAACTTTCTTTTTGTAGAAGGGGCAGTCTCAGACAACTTTAAAATCAGAGCCAGACCATCCAGAAGTTAGGAAACATTTCTTCACACAAAGAGGAAGTGTGAAACTCACCCTTTACCTGAAAAAGTGTTTACTAACTTCTCCCGAATGGTCTAACTCTCTAGCTAAGGATATGTCCTCTTGTCTTAGTTTGCTGCTTCAGTATAAATATTTATTTCTACCAACCCAATCAATTCCTTTCAAAGTCCAGCAAAAATTGTCACATCATCCCATAACCTTCTACATTCATTTTAATACATCACAGAAAACCTCAGCAGGAGGCCCAGGTTATGCACAAAAGTTCCATCAGCATTTGCAAACATAGAAAATTGGTGGAGTAGGCCATTCAGCCCTTCGAGTCTGCACCACCATTCAATATGGTTATAGCTGATCATGTGCTCTCAGTATCCCACTCTCTCTCTGTACCATTTGATCCCTTTAGCCGCACGAGCCATGTTCAGCTCCTTCTTGAACATATCTAACAAATTGGCCCCAATAGCTTTCTGATGTACAGAATTCCACACATTCACAATTCAGTGACTAAGTTCTTCCTCATCTCCGTCCTGAATGGCTTATTCTTAGAATGTGGCTCCTAGTTGTGGACTTCCCCACTTCGGGAATATTCTTCCCCCATTAGGAGACAAGATGGGAGACAAGTCACTATTCCTGGTACAGAGAATTCACAACAAAGATGTGCGGATTAGGTTGATTGGCCATGCTAAATTGTCCTCAGTGTCAGGGGGACTCATAAGGTAAATACACGGGCCCTACAGAGATAGGGCCTGGGTGGGATTGTTGTCAGTGCAGACTTGATGGGCCAAATGGCCTTCTTCTGCACTGTAGGGATTCTATCCTGCCAAAAAGGTTGAACACAACCATTAAATTGACTGTTTTTTAAAACTAAACTCAATAGATTATACACTTTTGACACATTCTGCATTCAATTCAGATTTTACAGCACAAATTGCACTAAACACCATATTTGTTCAGGCACTGGGTGGGAATTTATAACTGAGCTCAGTGCTTCAGAATGTGGGGGGAATTTGCTGAAGGTGCACAAGCTGTATCA
Organism: Carcharhinus amblyrhynchos; assembly: GCF_965287045.1. Taxonomy (NCBI): domain Eukaryota; kingdom Metazoa; phylum Chordata; class Chondrichthyes; order Carcharhiniformes; family Carcharhinidae; genus Carcharhinus; species Carcharhinus amblyrhynchos. The sequence goes on from NC_137352.1 coordinate 33,663,451, forward strand.
TTATCCAACAACTTGGTAATAAGTAATAAATCTGCAAATAAGGACGTCAAGTGAAGATGGAGGCAGGAAACGACAGAAAATGGGTTTGGCTATAAAATCTTCCACAGCATGTCAACACACGGACTAGACAGTTCAAACACAAAGCATGATAACTTCAAAACATAGAATAGAAAACTAACACCAGTGAAATTGTGCCTAGGTGAGTAAGTTGACATAAGACAAAAACGAGGTGCCAGCATGTCCAACCAGACAGCTCTCAATGTGGAATTATTCATAAGAACATAAGAACATAAGAAATAGGAGCAGGAGTAGGCCATCTGGCCCTTCGAGCCTGCCCCGCCATTCAATAAGATCATGGCTGATCTGTCGTGGCTCAGTTCCACTTTCCCGCCCTCTCCCCATAACCCTTAATCCCCTCTCTTATCAAAAACCCATCAACCCGCTTCTTAAAAATATTTAGCGAGGCAGCCTCCACCACTTCAACGGGCAGAGAATTCCAGAGATTCACCACCCTTTGAGTGAAGAAGTTCCTCCTCAACTCCGTTCTGAACCGCCCCCCCTTTATCTTGAGGCTGTGCCCCCTAGTCCTACTGTCTTTTTTGAGCGGGAAGAGTCTTTCCACCTCTATCCTATCCATCCCATTCATCATCTTATACGTCTCAATGAGATCTCCCCTCATTCTTCTAAACTCTAACGAGTACAAGCCTAGTTTATTCAGCCTCTCCTCATAGCTCAACCCCCTCAACTCCGGTATCAGCCTAGTAAACCTCCTCTGCACTCCCTCCAGGGCCAAAATATCCTTGCGCAGGTGCGGCGCCCAAAACTGCACACAGTACTCCAGCTGCGGCCTCACCAATGCCCTATACAGCTGCAGCAAGACCTCCCTACTTTTATATTCAATCCCCCTCGAGAGTTGTGAATTATTATTACACATCCTTGAAGAGGGGGAAAAAAAAAACTTGCTTTTCCTGTCGTTGGAATAATCCAAAGTGCATCACCTTCAAAGTACAGTGACTTTTATTTTGTAGGGTAATATAACAACAAATTTCCACATAGACAGTTCTCCAAACAAGATGCATGGTCAGATTTGGTGATGGTGATTTAGCATTAGATGTTGATTGGGGAGGATGCTGCTGCTTTTCTACAATTACTGTCGTGGGATCTTTTTCTTTTATCCAACCAAAAAGGCAGAAGGAATCAGAACTTAACATTTTATTTAAAGGACAGCACCACTAATAGATCAAAAATACTTCAGTTCTGGGAAGACTATGTCCTCAAATGTACAGAGTAAAGTACACTGCACCAAGCCAAGGCTAGAATTCACAACTCTGTTTAGGAACAATGATCTCAGTGGCCCAGTACATCATATTCCACCTCCCTTTGCTGACTTTAGGGTCTCAGTAGTATCAAAGGCCAGTATAATACTTAAATAGCAATCATGATCTGGAGGAGGGAACCGAGTGTAGGGTGTCGAAATTTGCTGATGACACCAAGATTGGAGGAAAGGCAAATTGTGCGGAGGGTGTGGAGAGTCTACAGAAGGATCTAGATAGGCTCGGCGAATGGGCCAGGAAATGGCAAATGGAATTTAATGTTGGCAAGTGCAAGGTGGTCCACTTAGGTAGGAATAATGGTAGGAAGGATTATTACTTGCGTGGAGAAAAACTGCAGCAGGCGACGGTGCAGAGGGACCTTGGGGTCCTTGTGCATGAGTCGCAAAAACCCAGCCTGCAGGTGCAGCAGGTGGTCAGGAAGGCGAATGGGATGCTGGCCTTCATAGCGAGGGGGATTGAATATAAAAGTAGGGAAGTCTTGCTGCGGCTGTATAGGGCATTGGTGAGGCCGCAGCTGGAGTACTGTGTGCAGTTTTGGGCACCGTACTTACGCAAGGATATTTTGGCCTTGGAGGGAGTGCAGAGGAGGTTTACTAGGCTGATACCGGAGTTGAGGGGGTTGAGCTATGAGGAGAGGCTGAATAAGTTAGGCTTGTACTCGTTAGAGTTTAGAAGAATGAGGGAAGATATCATTGAGACGTATACGATGATGAATGGGATGGATAGGATAGAGGTGGAGAGACTCTTCCCGCTCAGAAAGGGTCGTAGGACTAGGGGGCACAGCCTCAAGATAAAGGGGGGGCGGTTTAGAACGGAGTTGAGGAGGAACTTCTTCACTCAAAGGGTGGTGAATCTCTGGAATTCTCTGCCCATTGAAGTGGTGGAGGCTACCTCGCTAGATATTTTTAAGACGCGGGTTGATGGGTCTTTGATAAGAGAGGGGATTAAGGGTTATGGGGAGAGGGCGGGAATGTGGAACTGAGCCACGACAGATCAGCCATGATCTTATTGAATGGCGGGGCAGGCTCGAAGGGCTAGATGGCCTACTCCTGCTCCTATTTCTTATGCTCTTATGTTCTTATGCAAAACATGAGGCATGGTCCTCCTAGACAAAGTTCAGCACAATCAAATAAACAAGACACAGGTTTAGTCCCAAGTTTCTATTAAAACCCAATGATGTGACAACTGTTAAACAGTAGTTATTGCCATTACTTCACAGAAAAAAGACCCGCGGCCCATACTGTCTGTGCCGGCCATCCAGCACCTAATCTATTCTAATCCCATTTTCCAAACACTTGGTCCATTGCGTTCTGTGCTATGGCATTTCATCTAAATACTTATTAAATGTTGTGAAGCTTCCGCTTCTGTCACTCTTTCGGGCAGTGAGTTCCAGACTCTCACCACCCTCCGGGTCAAAAAGTTTTTCCTCAAATCTCCTCTGAAGCTCCAGACCCTTACCTAAAATCTACGCCATGGTTATTGCCCCCATGACTAAGGGGGATAGTTAATTTCTATCTACCCTATCCATATCCCTCATAACTTTGTACACCTCAATGAGGTCCCCCTCCTCAGCCTTTTCTGCTGGAAGGAAATCAACCCCAGCCTATCCAATCTCTCTTCTCACTCCAATCCAGGCAACATCCTGGTGAATCTGCTCTGCACGATGTCTATTGTAATCACATCCTTCCCATAGTGTGGTGACCAGAACTGCACACAGTACTCTAACTGTGATCTCACGAGGGTTTTACACAGTTGCATCATTACCTCCCTGCTCTCATTTTCTAGGCCTCAACTAGTAACCCTTGACCCTGATACCAGGGAGGCAACACACCATTGTGGAGTCATGTCTGCGGCTGCAGAAACACCTGTCTGCACCCCATATTATCGAGTCTGCCACCATTATTGCTCCTCCACTCTTACTCCTTCCACCTTGTGCAGCTGAGTCACCCAGAGTGCCGCGAACTTGGCTCTGTCTGCATTCCCTTAAGAAACTATTACTCTCACTGATTTCCAACACAGAAAAACAGTCCTTGAATCGGATGCATGCTGACGCTTTCTTGGCTACCTGCCTGTCCCCTTTCTTCAGGCAGGTGGTCATTACCTCCCTGATTATATTCAAGCTGCAGGGTGACCATATCAAAAAATGTCCTGCCCAAAAACCTCTCAGCCCTGCAGATGTTCCACTGTGCCTCCAGCCAACCCACAAGGTCTGAAACTCTTAATTTAATTTATTACATGTATTAACATAGTGAAAAGTTTTATTTCTTGCACGCTATACAGACAAGGCATACCATTCATACAGAAGGAAAGGAGAGAGTGCAGAATGTAACATTACAGTCATTGCTAAGGTGTAGAGAAATGCAGGGTAGGTCCATTCAAAGGTCTGATGGCAACAGGGAAGAAGCTGTTCTTGAATCAGTTGGTACGTGACTTCAGACTTTTGTATCTTTCTCCTCATGGAAGAAGATGGAAGAGAGAGAGGATGGCCGGGGTCCTTGATTATGCTTGTTGTTGAAATTTTCTTTGTCCTTTGGATAGCGGGTTTTACTTCAGTCGGACAGCATGGTCAGTGCAGGCTTGGAGGGCTGAAGGGCCTGTTCCTGTGCTGTAATTTTCTTTGTTCTTTTCCGAGGCAACGGGAGGTGCATACAGAATCAATTCACGGGAGGCTGGTTTGCGTGATGGGCTTCACTCACAACCCTATGTAGTTTCTTGCGGTCTTGGGCAGAGCAGGAGGCATATCAAGTTGTGAGACAACCAGAAAGAAAGAATGTTTTCTTTCTATGGTTATCTGCAGAAGTTGGTGAGATGCATAGCGGGCTTGCAAAATTCTCCACTTCTGAGAAAGTAGAGGTGTTGGTGTTCTTTATTAACTGTAGTGTTGTCATGGGGGGAAATGGGACAGATTGTTGGTGATCTGGACACCTAAAAACTTGAAGCTCTCGACCATTTGTTCTTCGTCCCCAATGAACCATAGAACACTACAGCACAGAAACAGGCCCTTTGGCCCTTCTTAGCTGGGTCAAACCATTTTCTGCCTAGTCCCACTGACCAGCACCTGGACCATATTCCCTCCACACTCCTCTCATCCATGTACCTGTCCAAGTTTTTCTTAAAAGTGATCCCGCATTTACCACTTAATTTGGCAGCTCATTCCACACTCCCACCACTGTGTGAGGTGCCCTCGCTAATATTCCCTTTAAACATTTCCCCCTTCACCCTTAACCCATGTCCTCTAGTTTTTTTCTCCCCTAGCCTCAGTGGAAAAAGCCTGCTTGCATTCACTTGCATACCCATCATAATTTTATACGCCTCTATCAAATCTCCCCTAATTCTTCTACACTCCAAGAAATAAAGTCCTAACCTATTCAACCTTTCTTTGTAACTCAGTTTCTCAAGTCCTGGCAACATCCTTGTAAATCTTCTCTGCAGTCTTTCAATCTTATTAATATCCTTCCTGTAATTAGGTGACCAAAACGGCACACAATACTCCAAATTCGGCCTCACCAATGTCTTATACAACCTCACCATAACATTCCAACTCTTATACTCAAAACTTTGATTTATAAAGGCCAATGTTCCAAAAGCACTCTTTACGACGCTATCTACCTGCGACACCACTTTTGGGGAATTATGTATCTGTAGTCCCAGATCCCTCGGTTCTATTACACTTTTCAGTGTCCTACCATTTACCATGTATGTTCTACCTTGGTTTGTACTTTCAAAGTGCAATACCTCACTCTTGTGTGCATTAAACTCCATCTGCCATATTCTCACTATGTTCTCCACTATGTTTCCTGAAGCTGATGACTATCGCCTTCATTTTGTTGACATTGAGGGAGCGATTATTGTTGTTGCACCAGTTCACCAGATTCTCTCTCTCATTCCTGTATTCATCATTGTTTAAGATCCGACCCACTGTAATGGTGTCATCAGCAGACTTGAAAATCGAGTTGGAGGGGAATTTGGCCACAGTCATAGGTGTGTAAGGAGTATAGTAGGGGGCTGACAACAGAACCTTGTGGGGCATCAGTGTTGAGGATTATTGTGGAGGCTTTGTTGCTTATCTTTACTGATTGCGGTCTGTGGGTTAGGAAGTTAAGGATCCAGTCACAGGGGGAGCAGCCAAGCCCCAGGCCAGAGAGTTTGGAGATGAGTTTCATAGGAATAATAGCGTTGAAGGTTGAGCTGTAGTCAATAAATAAAAGCCTGACGTAGGTGTCTTTATCGTCTAGGTGTTTCCGGGTTGAGTGCAGGGCCAGGAAGATGGCATCTACTGAGGACCTGATGCGGCGGTAGGTGAACTGTAGTGGATCCAGTCAACCTGGAAGGCTGGAATTGATTCGTGCCATGACTAATCTTTCGAAGCATTTCATTATGATAGATGTCAGAGCCACCAGATGATAGTTATTAAGGCCCGCTGCTTGGCTTTTCTTTGGTTCGGGGATGATGGTTGTCTTCTTGAAGCAGATAGGGACTTCAGATTGTTGTAAAGAGACGTTGAAGATGTCTGCGAATACCCCCGCCAGCTGGTCCGCGCAGGATCTGAGTGCTCATGCGGGTAGCCCACCCGGGCCAGTTGCTTCCCAGTGCATTGTCAAGGCTGCTCTAACATCTGCAATGGCGATCTCGACGCAGGTTCATCTGAGGCATCCAAAGTGGAGGGTGTGCTTTCGCTGACCTCATGCTCAAAATCATAGAATCCCTAAAGTACAGAAAGAGGCCATTCAGCCCATCATGTCTGCACCAACCACAATCCCACCCAGGCCCTATCCCCACATCCCTACATATTTACCACTAATCCCTCTAACCTATGCATCTCAGGACACCAAGGGCAATTTTACATAGCCAATCAATCTAACCTGCACATCTTTGGCCTGTGGGAAGAAACCGGTCACTCGGAGGAAACCCACGCAGACACAGGGAGAATGTGCAAACTCCACACAGACAGTGACCCAAGCTGGGAATTGAACCCAGGTCCCTGGAGCTGTGAAGCAGCAGTGCTTACCACTGTGCTACCCTGGGCATAGAATGCATTGAGCTCATCAGGTATGCATTGGTGCAGGCGATTTTACATGCCTTCATCTTACGGCCTGTTGTGTCTTGCAGACCTTGCCATAGTCAGCAGGGGTCTGTGTGGCTAGTCTGGGATCCTAGCTTGATCCAGTACTGTCTTTTGCCATGTTTGATGGATCTCCTTAGATCCTACCTGGCTTTCTTGTATAGGTCAGGTCACCTGACTTGAATGCCTCAGACTTAGACTTCAGCAAGCAGTGGAGATCCCTGTTCATCCATGGTTTCCATGGATCCGTGGAAACCTGGCTCTCAAGCTGGTCAAACTAGTGCCATTTACTGCAAATTTGGTCATCTAGACTGCAAGGAGTGCCTAGGAATTCCCACATGCTGCAGGCTAAGATTCTTATTAAAAAGCAAGTTTTATGCATTAATTAAAGTCTGTCTTGATCTAAAGAAAAGTCAATTTTCAAAACCATCTACATAAAGGAATTGATCTCGATGGTCATGTAACTAATGGGTAATGAGTTAAATACAATTTGTCAATTGAATATATTATAAAGTGGTCGCCAATGTCAAGCCAGTCCCTGTGCTTATAAATGTATATCTTCCAGTCCATAAGCAAAGCGAGAAGTGTGCATTTATTCATCAGTGTTTTAACACAGATCCCCAAATTGACTAGCTTCCTTACAATGGTTTCTCAGAGTGCAATACTCCCCATTACCCAAACTGTCCAATAATCTGAGATCATTGCCCCTCCTCATCAGAAACCAGTAAAATGTCATAGAGCCATAACAGCACAGACAGTGACCATAGTATTTGGTTCATTATCTATGGGACTGAAGACTCTAACGCTGGACATAGTGGAGTTTACATCAGGAATATAAAATATCTCCATCCATTAAGTAGCCCAAGAGCCTACAAGCATTAAATTGACAGAATCTGACAATACTCCAATTAAGAACCTGCCTGATTCTTGCATATTCTCTCCCCACAGCAACAGTACATCATTGCTCACGATCCATGCCACTGTGTTCGGCACGCTTCAATTTTTCAAATCTAATCATTAGCTGAGCTTAGCATCATTAATTTATAAAGGATTAAATGTATCAGCAGATTTGTTGAACTGGCTGATTGTCCTTAAGTATCAGCTGTAACTCAACTGGTGGCACTCTCAATTGCCAGTCAGAAGGTCAAAAGTTCAAGCCCTACTCTGGAGATTTGAGAGTGTCACCTTGGGTGACATACCACTGTAGAACTGAGGGAGTGCTGCTGGTGGCCTGGCCAATATTTACTCCTGCATTAACACCTGAAGTACATCTATTTTTCACACTGATGTTGGTGTAACCTTGCTGCGTGCAAATGGCCTGCCGTCAGCAACTACATTTCAGAAGTACTCTATTGGATGGAAAACACCTTGGGATGTCCAGATATTGCATAAACAGCAATACAAATGCAATTCGTTGTTTGTGTAAAGTCTAACTGATGAAAACGGGATGCTTCTGCTGAAGAGTAAAACAGAAGAATTCTAAGAAGAGCAATTATTTAATCGTAATGGGACAATCTCCAAGCAATATCCAAACGCATGGACAGACAGAAATAATCAGGTAAAGCACAGCATTAAAGAATTGAGAAATAAACAAAGTGGAGAGAAGATATCCTGTGAAAGCAAACTTCTTCTTCCCAGCTGTAAAAAGCAGATTTGGATGAATTTATTATGCAAATATACAATTTTTACCCTGATATTAAGAACTGCAGGGGATCCACCTGAGCCGGTGTTTGCCTCCAGAATACTGCTAATTCCCACATAATGTATTAGCTTCCTCAACAATTTCAGCTCAATATAAATATTCAAGACTTTACATTCAAAAACAAAGCAAATAGCCTAGCAAAAACAGGCCCTAGCTTCAAAAATATTTCCCATCATCCTTAAATAAACAGCTACTAAACTGATCTATGAATCACTAAGAAACAAAGACTGGCAGTGAGATCAGGCAGCAATCTGGCAAAACACTGCCAGCACAGCATTGGAAGGACAATTCTGTAAATCCCATTATCGTTAATAGATTTCATACGGCTCTGTCTCAAATGAAAATGTCGCACGTAAACGCTCAGTGATTCATTCTACAGTAGAACTATATCTCTGTTGCCAGAAGGTCAGAATTCATGCTGTTGTACATCCAACTATCTGTCCACAATCAAATACCAGTCATCCTTGCTCAGCCTTCACCAGCACAGTGTCCCAGGCTGGACTTGACAGCACTCTGGGTAACCCTAAACTGAGATTTTGATCCCAATTCCAGCCCATTAACACCCATTTCCAACTCGAGACCATTGCCAATCACATCTATACTTCACAAATGTCACAAGCCTCACTCAAACTTTCATATCCCAGAGCAGTTAGGTCCAAAATACAGCCTGCACATAGGATCGAACTTTAGTCTGCAGCCTTGAAGTTGCAGTCAACTTCAAGGCCCGAAGAGCCTCTTTCTGCACAGTAGGGTCTATGATTCTAACTTATTTTTCAATTGTGCACCTAAATATTTTTGCTGCTGGGTTTAGTTGTTGAGCTTTCCAAGCCAGATTATAGAGATTGTTCTGTCATTATGGCTTTAGATCAATGTAGTCTCTTTGCAGCAATCATGGTACAGCCAAGTGCCAGCCAACAAATTCTGAACGCTGCTGCCTCACAGCGCCAGGGACCCAGGTTCAGTTCCGATACCGTGTCACTGACTGTGTAGAGTTTGCACATTCTCCCCGTGTCTGTGGGGTTCCTCCCACAGTCCAATGATGTGCGTGTTAGGTTGATTGGCCATGCTAAATTGACCCTAGTGTCAGGGGATTAGCAGGGTAAGTATGTGGGGCCTGGATAAGATTGTGGTCAGTACAAACTCAATGTGCCAAATGGTGTCCTTCTGCACTGTAGGGAATCTATGATTCAAAGCTTTCAAAGCTTAACCTCTACCATCTAGAAGGGTAGCATGGAAACACCAACACTTGCAAAATTCTCCATCACACACCATCCTGACTTGGAAATATATTGCCATTCCTTCGCTGTTGCTGGGTCAAAATTCTAGAACTCCCTCCTTAACAGCACCATGAGTGTACATAAACCACATGGACTGCAGCAGTTCAAGGAAATCCCTTGCCACCACCTGCTGAAGGGCAATTAGGAATGGGCAATGAATACTCATTTCACCAGCAAAGCTCAAACCTTGTGAATGAATGAAACAAAACCAGATAAAGTTCCAAATTCCAAAGGCAAATATCAGAAGTGATCAGGTTGGGGCCAGTGCAGATGGTAAGAAGTGCAGAAGAATATGGAGAGACCACAGGTCATCTGTGATTTGCATAAGGAGTATCACTATCAGGCTGCCTTCTGGAACAAATCACAGCCTGTTCAGTGAAGTGGCAAGTGATATTTTCATCCCTTACCTGTGACAGTATTAGGCAGGGAGTCCTCACACGGAATTATTTAAAACTTGCATTTAAATAGCATCTTTCACGCCCTCAAGAGATCGAAAATGCTTCATAGACAATAAGATATTTTGGAGCATTATCACAGCTCTTGTTTAAGGTATCAGGGATATGGCAGAAAGCCAAATTGATGAAGTCAAAGTACAGATCAGTCATCATGTAATGACTGGCATAACAGATTTGACAGATCGAGTGTCCTACACTCCGAAGTTCAGCAAATGACTGGCTTTATCCTTCTCGGTTTTCCTGCATCACCAATTACAATAATATACTTTTAACTGAATCTAAAGGTTGAAAGTTGAAACAATAAAAAGACTGTAATTCTGTACTGGGTGTAGCAATAACATGAGGAGAGCCAAATTGTTCATATTTAACATTCTATCACCAGTTTGACACATACACGTAATTAATTTTAGTTGAAATTCAATTGGTAACATCACCAGCAGTGCGAGGAGTACTCGGATCCTTTTTAAGTGCTTTGATTGAATGCTCGAGGGTCATATAGGAATCTTAAAAGGAGTAATGTTTCCATCTATTCAGACTGTTGCTAGATGGGAGCACACAACAGGATAGAGCTCAAAGTCCACAGCTTTCCATACAAACTTCACTCGTGTATTCAGACTGGGAACCAAAGCTAGTATCTTATTCACTGTTGGATACGGAAGAACGTGCCCATGACTAACAATTGATTCCTGACAACAGGACATTGCTCACTGAATAGATAGGGTGCTCTTGACATTTTTCAGTCATTTCTGCATTTATTATTTCATTCTTTTTGAAACAACAATAAGTTGTTATAAGAGGGTGACATAGTGGTTAGCACTATTGCCTCACAGCATTAGGGATCTGGGTTCAATGCGGGCTTGGGTGCCTGTGTGGAGTACGCACATCTTCCCCCCGTGTCTGCATGGATTTCCTCCCAATGCTCTGGTTTCCTCCCACAGTCCAAAGATGTGCACGTTAGGTGGTTTGGCCATGCTAAATTGCCCCTTAGTGTCCAAAGATGTACACATTGGTTGGATTAGCCATGGCAAATACACAGGGTTATGGGGATAGGACAATGGGGCTGGGCCTAGGTAGAGTGCTCTTTCAGAAAGTTGGAACAGACTCAATGAGCCAAATGACCTCCTTCTGCACTGTAAGGATTCTTTGGATTCTAACTAGAAGCTGCCCATCTTCCCTCATCAAACTTCAAACTGGAGAACTGCAGGCAAAAAATTCATGTTCCTCCACATTGCTTTACATTATAAATACCTCTTGGTGACGGCTGGTTATAAATATACACTCGGTCTCCACAGTGCCAAGAATCATTATGTTCTAAAAATCTCTCATATGTGAGATCTGAACCTGGTTTGCCGTTATGACTTTACTAGAATGGTCTTTAAAAGATCTGCTTTTTCATTAAAAAGTTCCTTTGAGTAAAATCTGCAGGTGGCTCGTGTCTTCAGTTCCCAGTTTTCTTAGCTCTGTTTCTTATGCTACATGGCATTAAGGGACATTCATCACACTATGTCACTGAGGAGCTGCTGAAAAGAACACGGACTTTGAACACTTGGAATATTTTATTTAACAACAACTTATATTGAAATAATGCACCTCCAGTGTTACAGGACTGTTATCAAACAAGCTGGGACATCAAGCAACATGAAATACAAGGGCAGATAACCAAAAGCCTAGTTATCACATCACTAAAAAGCAAATAAACTTCACCTCAATCAGGTTCATTTGTAATTCACAAAGATGTCAAAACGACTATAATTTAAAGTTTATTTATTAGTGTCACAAGTAGGCTTACATTAACACTGCAATGAAGTTACTGGGGAAATCCCCTAGTCTCCACACTCTGGCACCTGTTCGGGTACACCGAGGGAGAATTTAGAATGACCAACGCACCTAACCAACACATCTTTCGGACTGTGGGAGGAAACCATAGCACCCAGAGGAAACCTACGCAGACACGGGGAAAATGCGCAGACTCCGCACAGGCAGTGACCCATGCCAGGAATCAAATCCGGGTCCCTGGTGCTGTGGTGCTTTGCGTAACCTTTGTGCCACCATGCCACTCAATGCTTATACAAATAAACATATCATAATCTTGAGCTCATCCAAACTCTGCGGTAACATCCTAACCAACTCCCAATTACCCTCACCAACATGGGCTGCAGCAGTTCAAGACGACAACTCATCAAGACCCACTCAAGAGCAATTAGGAATAGGCAATAAATAATGGCCTTGCCAGCAATACTCACATTTCAAGAACAAATAAAGGAAGAGATAAAACGCTATTTGCCATGAGGACTTAATGGTGGGCACCAGTGCAGCAGAAGTAAGAGGACAGAAGATGGCATGGCCACTGGACCAGTAATCCACAGATCCAGGCTAATGTTCTGGGGATATGAGCTGTTTTGCCAACAATGTCCACACCCAATGAAAGAATTAATTTAAAAATGATAAATAAGTTTAAGTTAGGTTTATTTAGTGTCACAAGTAGGTTTATATTAACACTGCAATAAAGTTGCTACAAAAGTCCCCTCATCGCCACACTCCGGTGACTGTTCGGGTACATTAAGGGAGAATTTAGCATGGCCAATGCACCTAACCAGCACATCTTTTGGACTGTGGGAGGAAACTGGAACACCCGGAGGAAACCCATGCAGACACGGAGACAACTTGCAGACTCCACACAAAAATCAAACCCGGGTCCCTGGCACTGAGGACAAGCAGTGCTATCAACTGTGCCAAAATCAGTTGACATACACAACACAGGGAATAAAACACACAAGTGTGTTACTGAGTGAAAAACAGTGCATTGGTCCAACTTTGTATTGCCGTTATAAGAAGGGTAAGACAACACCTGGAAAGGAGCAGAAAAGGCCTCTAAGATTGATATCAAACACTGAGCTACCAAGAGACAGTAGAAGCTAAATTTATTTACACCCAAGAATACTGAAGCTTTTTGTTACAAATATCTATTTCTTCTTGGGATGTAGGTGATACCAACAAGGTTGGCATTTATTGCCATCCCATACTGCTCCAAAGCAACAATTCTCAGTGAATCACTGCAGTCCCGGTGTGATGGTAGTCTCACAAAGGGGTCAATTTTCCTCCTTTCTGAACTTGAAGGCAATTGTCTACACTCTTGGCCACTACACTATTAAGCTCCTAATTTACTTAGACATACAAGCTAAACAACTGACACAGTTATATTTTCATCCACTTAAGATGTACACCGTGTCTCCCTTGCATTCTCTCTCCAACAAATCGGTATAGTTGCTCCAGAAATAACAGAAAATGCTATAAATACTTAGCAGCATCTGTGCAGAGAGAAAGAGTCAACATGAAACCTTATCAGTCAGATGCTGCCAGAGCTCCTGAGTATTTCCAGCAGTGTTTTTATTTCAGATGTCTAGTATCTGCAGTACTATATTTTTGTATCAGCTCTTTGAGGCTGCTTTCTCCGAAGGACCACATTCATCCTGATGATTCCTGTCGGTACCTTTTCAAACAGATTCACATCTTAAGGTTGAGTAATGAACACTGCACATCTTTTTCCCTTAACTGGCACACCATGGATTAATGCATTCTCACTGAACTGTTTTCTTGCACCCCAAACTCATGAAAGCCTGGTGAATAGAGTGTTGCGGAAAAACCCAATTCAATTTTGTAGAATGAAGCGAGATTGTGAACTGGTGTTGACTTTCTCATTCACAGGACAGCTGCATACTGACCAGCAGGAGGAACGGGACAAACATATTACAGAAACGCAGGACAAGAGGGAAAATGAGAGGTGCAAACAGAAAAATTGATAATATTCTTTCAAAGGGGCAAGGAGACAACTCCATGTGTTAACTTAGAAAATGTCCACAAACACCATAAATAATTAGACACAAGGGAAAATTTATTTCAATATACCCAAAGGAAACATCATTAAAGGAAATAAGGCAGAGGCCCTTACAGACTGCACCGCAAGTTTAGTCAAAGAGGAACAGTTAGCTACATATTTCTTTGCAAATGTGATATCATAGTAACTGCAATTCATGAAATACGTTATTGCGCAACAGTCATCTTTCAATCTAAAGAATCTCCCACTAAAGTGCCTACTACCGGAAAGGTAAAAAAAACGTTGAAATGCTGGAATGAAAAAAGGAAAAGCTAAAACAAGTCAGTTAGCATCTGTGTAGAGACAACGTTTCAGATTCACAAGGATACAAACACATTATCAGCTGTCTTTACTCTCCAAAGACGCCAAGTGACAGTGAAATGTAGTTGTCTTGGTTTAGCGGTTATCTCTTCCTTAAAAAAAGACGTGAACAAAAATCACTTTCCCATATAAAACTACAGAATAAGCACGGGTTCTGTTCCAGACATATTTGTGAAACCTCTCCTGCTTGCCTTCAGCTCGCCGCTTCTCCTTCCAGCCCACCAACCCTTTCACTCATTGCTTCCCCCATCTCTCTAATTTGCCCCATCTCCCCCCTCTGATTTTCTGCCTCTCTCATTCACAGGCTCTCCCACTCGTCACTTCCCTCCTTTGAACTCGTACTGAAAGTTTGAGGGGCAGTGCCAGCAGGTGCTTCCCCAAAATATACAATCACCAACAAACACAATCAGTCCAAAGTAACTGGCAGCAATGTCGAAGACAAGTAGAGGGGATACTATAATCAATCCTGATTTTCACAGCTAGCTGATGGGTTGTGAAGTGCAATTTCTTGGATAATAGGAAGTACCACAAAAGAAAGGTTTGGCTTAGCTGACCTTTGTCTGAACTCCCACATGAATAAAGAACACTTTTTGTCCTAAATGAATTCAGGTTTCAATAATTTATGAATTGTGAAGCGATGTGTCCTGCTTTATCATTCTGCAGGGCATGTTACAGCACAAAGTCAAAGAACACCGGCAACAATCAATCAGCAAGAAAATTTTTTTAACAAGTAGACTTCCTCCCCCAAAGGACAAAAAATACATGTACTGGAAATCGACTGTAAAGGCAGGAACTACTGGAAACGCACAGCAGATTCATCAACTTTTGAAAGAAAATCAGAAGACTCTTTGTCTGAAGTATGGCAAAGGTTTACAGGGAATAGGGAGTAGGAAGGAAAGTGGAATGGAGACCACAATCAGATCAGCTGTTACCTTACCAAATGGAAGAGGAGGCTCAAGGTGCCTTCTCTTGTTCCTAATTCATATGTTTATAATCCAAAACGTTAACCTGTCATGCTCCTCCCGATACTGAAAGCCACTCTGTACACTGACCCTGTGCTTTTTAGATGAATAGATAAGTGAAAAGTGGTTGCTCACCCATGCCCTGTCAGGCAGGTGTGGAGTTTCATTTAACTGCATGTTGTATGTATGATTAGGTGCACTGACCCGAACAGGTGCCAGGCTGTGGCAACTCAAGGAATTTCACACTAACTTCATTGCAGTGTTAATGTAAACCTTACTCGTGACTAATAAATAAACTTTAAAAACCTCACCACCCTGAAACTTTGACTGCAGTTTCATCCTGCCTTCATCTTGTACATTCTTTCATATTTCCCAAATCTCCAGGTGCATTGCAGACTGAAAAGTTGTAATTGTTGCTCTATTTTCATTCAAAACCAGAAAGAATACAGGAATGAGACAGAGAATCTGGTGAACTGGTGCGGCGACAATAATCACTCCCTCAATGTCAACAAAACGAAGGAGATTGTCATCAACTTCAGAAAACATAGAGGAAAACATACCCCTATCTACATCAACAGGGACAAAGTAGAAAGTGTCGAGAACTTCAAGTTTTAGATGTCCTGATCGCCAATAGCCTGCCTGGTCCCCCCATGCTGACACTATAGTTAAGAAAGCCCATCAACGCCTTTACTTTCTCAGAAGACGAAGGAAATTTGGCACGTCAGCTACGACTCTTATCAACTTTTACAGATGCACCATAGAAAGCATTCTTTCTGGTTGTATCACAACTTGATATGGATCCTACTCTGCCCAAGAGTGCAAGGAACTACAAGAGGTAATGAATGCAGCCCAATCCATCGTGCAAACCAGTCTCCCATCCATTAACTCTGTCTACACTTCCCGCTGCCTCGGAAAAGCAGCCAGCATAATAAGGACCCCACGCACCCCAGACATTCTCTCTTCCACCTTCTTCTGTCGGGAACAAGAAACAAAGTCTGAGGTCACACACCAATTGACTCAAGAACAGTTTCTTCCTTGCTGCCATCATACTTTTGAATAGATTTAACTTGCATTAAGTTGATCCTTCTCTACACCCTAGCTATGACTGTAATACTACATTCTGCAATCTCTCCTTCTCGATGAATGGCATGCTTTGTCTGTATAACACACAAGAAACAATGCTTTTCACTGAATGCTAATACATATGATAATAATAATTCAAATCAAATTCAAATAAATTCCATTCATTGGAATGGACAGACAGTGCAGGGACCACTGTTCACCCAATATATCCACACTGATGATCAACGACACAAAGTAGGTTCATGCTTTGATCTTCAGGTTAATCACAAAACAAGCTAAATGCATACTCCCAAATGACTTATTAATGGGGAATGGCCCTATGAAGTTACAATTTATTCTCATAACCTGCTGGAACATACTTTTAATTTGGTCAATGAAATAAATGCTCAGTGTGCTTTGAACCAAACAGCTGCATCCAGGCACCGGTTTATTAAACAATGCCACCACCTCACTCATCATAGGGCCATCCCAGAAGCTTTTTTAACTGCAACATGAAATTTACTTTAATACATCCTGCTCATGGTGGAATTGTAAACCAAATCACTTTAGTTTCGAATTGAACAGGATGTCTCTTTAAACATTTATTATCCATCGAAGAGATGTTCAAATACATTATAAAATCATTTAAAGGTTAATAAAAATCTTGAGATACATCAGCACAGAACAGAATAGCAAACTCATTCCTGAGCTGGATGAAGTGCCTCATCAAAAAAGGTGGTTTCTGTCAGTCAGAATCAATTAGAAATATTTAATATAAATCAGTTCAATTGCAGGGCAACATTTAGACTCTCAGATGCACCAGCCACATTTCATTACATATAATCAGTTGAATATTTAATATTTAACATTCACAATAGACAAGCTAATTAACACTTCTCACTCCCTACTTCCAGAAATCTAGAACCACAACAGCATTGAGAAAATAAAAGGCTTTTGAATTGTACAGTGAGCACGGTACATTGTAATCAGAACGCAAGCACTATAGTGCATCATCAATCCCTTTTTCCTGGTTGCTGAGCAACTAGTCAAGTTATTTTACATGTGTATCTCAACTGGCACACCAAGCATTACTGCAGTAACTTACAGCAGCAAGACACGGCTGGGCAATTATATCCTGGCACTCTCAGACACCAAGCTCATTGTTGCTTTCATAGACATTCCAATCTGATTAAAGCATTCACACGTGACATTTGCTTGCACAGCTTCACAGTGATACAAATGATCTAACAGGGACTATCCTGAGCCAAGTAGGAGCTGCCTGTGTATATGTTTGAACCAGAAGGGGCAGGTTACAAATGTAGATGATATGTCTTGCTCTCAAATGGAAGTCCACAGCAGGCTGCTGTTCAATCCATTTTAACTGCATTAAAACTGCATTTCATCCTTAAAGTTATCACAAGAATTACTGCAAGGATGAAACTCACATCAAGTCAGATCCAGTTTTCATATGCTGGTCACACTCATAAGGCAGTGTTACATTTGATACTTCTGTAATCCAGAATGCAAGCAAGTTATTCTTCCGTGTTCAATGGAGTACCAAGGGAGTGCCACACTGCTGGAGATGATTTGATTTACTATTGTCACATGTATTGGTATGCAGTTAAAAGTATTGTTTCTTGCACACGATAAAGCAAAGCATACCATTCATAAAGAAGGAAAGGAGAGAGTGCAGAATGTTACAGTCGTAGCTATGGTGTAGAGAAAGATCAACTTAATGCAAGATAGATCCATTCAAAAGTCTGATGCTAATAGGGAAGAAGTTGGTACATGTCCTCAAGACTTTTTTATCTTCTACCTGATGGAAGAAGGTGGAAGAGAGTATGTACGAGGTGTGTGGGGTCCATAATTATGCTGGCTGCTTTTCCAAGGCAGTGGGAAGTGTAGACAGAGTCAATGGACGGAGGCTGGTTTGACTGATGGACTGGGCTTCATTCATGATCTTTTGTAGTTTCTTGCACCCTGGGCAGAGCTGGAGCCATACCAAACTGTGATACAACCAAAAGAATGCTTATTATGGTGTATCCGTAAAAGTTGGTGAGAGTCGTAGCTAACATGCCAAATTTCCTTAGTCTTCTGAGAAAGCAGAGGTGTTGATGGACTTTCTTAACTATAGTGTCAGCATGGGAGGACCAGGACCAGTTGTTGGTGATCTGGAAACCTAAAAACTTGAAACTGTCGACCCTTTCTGCTTCATACTGATGTAGACAGGAGTATGTTCTCCATGACACTTCTTGAAGTCGATGACTACCTCCTTAATTTGTTGACATTGTGGGAAAGATAATTGCCGCTGCACCAGTTCACCAGATTCTCTATCTCATTCCTGTACTCTGTCTCACCGTTGTTTGAGATCCGATTCACAACGGTGGTGTCATTAGCAAACTTCAAAATCAACTTGGAGGGGAATTTGGCCACACAGTCATAGGTGTACAAAGAGTAAAGAATGGGGCTGAGGACACAGCCTTGTCAGGTTTGAGAGACTTTTAAATGTGTCAGGGTCCTGGATCAGAATCCCAAATTCCACTCGAAAGCCAGACGAGACTCTTAATTTTTTTTGGCATAAATGTGAGGATAGGATGCTTCACTCCATGAGTACTTCCACTGACAAATTAGGGTTCTTTCATAGCAAAACAAATTTCAAATAAGGTGTCCTGACGCTTGGTCTCCATACTATTTACCCAAGCCTGCACCCTGGAGAGGATACTTTTGCTTTGTGGCTTACTTTGGCACAACAGAGGAAGAAATGGTTATCAGTTATAAGCTCTTGCTCTATTGGCACACAGCACAAATGCCAGAGTTATTTCCAATGGTGGGAGAGATCATTATGTCTCACTGGATAGGGTGCAGAGCACATTACCAGGATGTTGCCTGGGCTGCAGCATTTTAATGATGAAGAGAGATTGGTTAGACTGGGGTTGTTTTCCTTGGAATAGAGGAGAGTGAAGAGAAACATGATTGAATCATAGAAACACCATAGTACGGAAAGAGGCCATTCAGCCCAAAAAGTCTGCACTGACCACAAACCCACCCAGGCCCTACCCCCATATCCCTATATATTTTACCCACTATTCCCTTTAACCTACTCATCTTAAGACACTAAGGCCAATCAACCTAATCCACACATATTTGGACTGTGGGAGGAAACTGGAGTACCCAGAGGAAACCCACACAGACACGAGGAGCACGTGCAAACTCCACACAGACAATGACCCAAGCTGGGAATCGAACCCAGGTCCCTGGAGCTGTGAAGCAGCAGTGCTAACCACTATGCTGCCGTGCCACCCTATACACATATAGATATAGATGTATAAAATTACAAGGGGCATAGAGTACACAAGAAGCAATCTTTCCCCTTTTGGGGGGGGGGGTGTCAATGACTAGGGTGCTTAGATTTAAGGGCAAAAGGTTGAGAGGGGAAAAATCTTTTCACCCAGAGGGTGTAGAACTCCCCATCTGAAAGGGTGGTGGAGAGAGACACTCATAACATTTAAGCAGTATTTAGGTGTTCACTTGCAACGTCGAGGCATTGTACAAAGCATGGAAGCATATGGTTAGCACTGCTGCCTCACAGCACCAAGGATCTCGAGTCCCAGCTTAGGTCACTGTCTACATGAAGTCTGAACATTCTCCCTATGGCTGTGTGGACTTCCTCCAGGTGTTCCAGTTTCCTCCCACAGTCCAAAAGAGTGCCAGTCAGATGCACTGGCTATGCTAAAATTCTCCCTCAGTATAGCCGAATAGGTGCCGGAGTATGGGGACTAGGGGATTTTCACAGTAAGTTCATTGTAGTGTTAATGTAAGTCTAATAATGACACTAATAAGTAAACTTTAAACTTTATAAGACTATAGACCAAGTGCTGGAAAATGGGATTAGAATAGTTAGGGTATTTGTCTTTGACCAATGCAGAGGCGATGGGCTGAAGGATCTATTCCCGTGCTGTGCACATCTATGACACTGTACTCTATTGCTGCATTGTAAGTAACTAGGCTCGCTCAAAATGATACCTTAAAGAGAAACACTCCACGTTCATCTGGCAGGAGAAAACAGAGCGGAAACTCATGAGCATGGAATGAGTTTTGCAGTAAAAAACACAACTTGTGATGACTCAATACCCCACAACAGACTCAGAGAGACCTAATCAACCTCATGTGGATCCATGACCTAACACACACATCTCTAGCTCATATACTGCGGATCAATTCCATGAGACACTTGATGCTTCCATCAGCAGAATTCCTAGCATTGAAGACATGATTTCAAGGGGATTTCAAGGATGGGTAATGACAGTTTGACCAATATGCATAGGGTCTCAGAGAATCATCAAGATGAACAAAAAAGAATAAAGGTCATGAGAGCTATGCGGTTACCACGTAACAACCAAGCCTGGCCACAAGGTATCATGAAGACATGCAAAATTACATTACAGGAATTAGCTAGACCAGCACCAGACATATCACCCTCAACAATGTCTTCATCACTCCTAGCTATCTCAGAGCTGACTGTAACATTGGCCATTCCTAACAATACCACTACAAGAAGGAAAGTCATCCTCGCATCGACACTTGCTGCACCATTGACCTAAGAAGGACCCAGACTCTGAAATAAAAATAACATCCAAGGCCACAGTGTAGTGTCAAAGTGAGAAAATCTGCACAACATTATCTAAAATTCTGCAGTGTGTGTACAGGAAGAGATCGAAGAAACTATGACTGGCTTGAGGCTTATAGGACTGAAATGGAATCTGTTACTGCAACCAAGAGGATAGCACTCGAACTACAAGTCCCGACCTTTCTAAAACGGCCCAAGACTCCAAGAGCAATTAGCTGTGGGCAAGAATTGCTAGCCTTGCCAGCAATGACCACATCCCATGAAAGAATAATGCTCTTAGCACTGCCAGATTCAAGTCTCAGCAAGCTTCTTGGCACAGTGGCAAATCAATGCTGATTGAAACTCTTCAACAGCATACAGTCTCCTGCTGAATTTGGGGCTGCTAGAGGGATTAATGGAGTTCCCTTGAAGACAAAATCCGGTGTGATCATCGCAAGCAAATGAAAAGGTACGCGGAGCACTATCTCAAATTCTATGCAGCAGAAAACATTGTCTCTAAAGAAGCTCCCGGTGCCACTCCAGACTTTCCAGCCGTGGAGGAGTAGGACAGTGAGCCCACTGCAGTAGAGCTTAACAAGGCCACTGACTACCTTGCCAGTGGTAAATCCCCACGTATCTCTGCTAATTTTTGTGTCTCTCCTAGAAGGTAAGAGATGAGAGATCAAATATGGTCACCTAGTACAAAAACAAAGGGAATCGTGTTGACTGCAACAATTATCGAGTCATCTCCTCGTTAAGTATCATGGGGAAGGTCTTTGCTCATGTTGCTCTGACCAGATTGCTGACCTATCCTGTGTCATAGTGTGGCTTCAGAGCTAGCAGGTCAACACTTGACATGATTTTATTATTTTGGCAGTTACAAGAGGAGCACTGCGAACAGCACAGAGCACTCGACATTGCCTTCATAGAGCTCACCCAAGGCCTTCATTCTCATCAGCAAAGACAGACTCTTTAAACTGCTAGGGAAAATAGGATCATCTTTGGTCTCCTGAACATTTCTTTTTTCCATGAAGTTACATCAGTTACAATGAAGCAACATTAGATGCTTTCGAAATCAGCCCTCGTCCATGAGCTGCTGTTGTTGATGACACCACGGTGGCATCCACTTAAAGATTGGTTCTGCTAGGTGGTAAGGAATTTAGACATAGAGATGGCACCTTCCATCAACGTCAACAACCTGGAGATCATCAACAGCTTCACACATCTTGGATCAACAATTACCAGCAACCTGTCCCTTGATGCCAAAAGCAGCAGCAGGTTTTCCAATGCCGCAGCTGCCACTCCGAAGTTGAGAAGTCAACCAAGGTAACTAATTGAAAATACAAAACTCCCTGTGTACCAGGTTTGTGGCATCTTTTGCAAGCCAAGCCGAGCATCTGAACAGCTTGCAGTTCCACTGCCTCAGACAAACACTGGGCATCTCCTGGCATCTTCCTTTGGACTCATGGTGAACAATCACTGAAACAACTATATGATGACATCAACAAGTTCCATCCCACCATCAGACTCACCATGGACTATTCTCCAGAATTGGTCACGTTCTTGGACACACACATCTCCATTAAAGATGGTCACTTCAGCACCTCACTGTACCACAAGCTCACGGATAACCTCACGATGCTCCACTTCTCCAGCTTCCACCCTAAACACGTTAAAGAAGCCATCCCCTATGGACAACCCTCCATTTACACAGGATCTGCTCAGATGAAGAGGATAGCAACAGAAATCTCCAGACACTGAAAGATGCCCTCATAAGAAGAGGATACGGTGCTCGACTTATCGATCGGCAGTTCTGATGCGTCACAGCAAAAAACTGCACCGACCTCCTGAGAAGACAAACACGGGACACGGTGGACAGAGTACCCTTCATTGTCCAGTACTTCCCCAGAGTGGAGAAGTTACGACATCTTCTTTGCAGCCTTTAACATATCATTGATTAAGACGAACATCCCACACCCTCATTTCTTGCCTTCAAACAAACGCACAACGTTAAATAGACCATTGTCCACAGCAAACTACCCAGCCTTCAGGAGAATGGTGACCACGACACCACATAATCCTACCACAGCAACCTGTAAGAAGTGCCGGATCATCAACACGGTTGAGAGCGGGTGGCGGAGTGAGAGGGAGCAGAGTGGGACAGCTTTGGCTCAAACAGGCTTTGGCGTGAACAGGCAGAGGCAAGGGTAAGTTCCAGTAAGTCTTTTGTTTCTTCAGAGTAGAAAGAATGCCAGGCAGGATGTTGGAATGCTCCTCTTGCAGGATGTGGGAAGTTAGAGAGATCTCCGATGTCCCTGACGACACCTGCAAGAGGTGTGTCCAGCTGCAGCTCCTAACAAACTGTGTTAGGGAACTGGAGCAGGAGCTGGATGACCTCCAGAACATTCTGGAGAATGAAGAGTTTATAGATAGTGGCTTCAGGGAGGTAGCTACGCCAAAGGCACAGAGCACAGGTAATTGGGTTACCGTCAGGTGAGGGAAGGGGAAAGGGCAGGCAGAGCAGGGTTCCCCTGCGGCCATCACCCTCCACAATAGGTATACCGATTTGGATACTGTTGTGGGGGATGCCTTACCTGGGACAAACTGTAGCAGCCAGATCTCTGGCACTGAATCTGGTTCTGCAGCACAGAAGGGAGGGTGGAAGAAGAGGAGAGTGGTAGTGACAGAGGATTCGATAATCAGAGGTACAAACAGGAGGTTCTGTGGTTGTGACAGAGACTCTCGGATGGTTTGTTGCCTTCCAGGTGCCAGTGTCAGGGATGTCTCTGATCGCGTGCACAGCATTTTGAAGTGGTAGGGTGATCAGCCAGATGTCATGGTACACATCGGTACCAATGACGTAGGAATGAAGAGTGAGGAGGTCCTGAAGAGTGAGGATAGAGAGCTTGGTAGGAAGGTAAAAAGCATGACCACAAGGGTAGTAATCTCAGGAATGCTACCTGTGCCACGTACCAGTCAGGGTAAGAGTAGGATGCTCGGGCGGATGAACACATGGCTGAGGAACTGGTGTAGGGGACAGGGTTTCAGATTTCTAAATCATTGGCACCTCTTCTAAGGCAGGTGGGACCTATACAAGAGAGACGGGTTACACCTGAACTAAAAGGGGACCAATATACTTGCAAGGAGGTTTGCTATTGTTATTGAGGAGGGTTTAAACTAGATTTGCAAGGGGATGGGAACCAGAGTGCCAGAGCAGATAGTGGAGCGGGGATGAAAATAAATGATGTTAATAGTTCATGCAAAATCGCAAATAGAAGGGTTGTGTGTGGTGGTAATAATCTGAGGTGTGTCTATTTCAATACCAGGAGTATTGTGGGGAAGGCAAACAAGTTGACAGCATGGATTGACACATGGAATTATGACATTATAGCCATTAGTGAAACTTGGCTACAGGAGGGGCAGGACAGGCAGCTCAAGGTTCCAGGCTTCCAATGTTTCAGACGTGATAAAGGCAGAGGGATGAAGGATGGGAGGGGTGACATTGCTAGTCAGGGAAAATGTTACAGCAATGCTCAGGCAGGACAGTTTAGAGGGCTTGTCTAGCGAGGCCATATGGATGGAGCTGAGAAACAGGAAAGGTATGACCACATTAATGTGGTTCTGTTATAGACCACACAATAGTCAACAAAAATTGGAGGAGCAAATCTGCAGACAGATAACAGACAACTGCAAGAAACAAAGTTGTGATAGTAGGGGATTTTAATTTTCTACATATAGATTGGATTCCCATACTGTTAAAGGTCTAGACAGGTTAGAGCTTGTAAAATGTTTTCAGGAAAATTTTCTAAATCAATCTATACAGGTACCAACTAGAGAGGATGCAATATTAGATCTCCTATTAGGAAATGAGTTAGGACAAGGGATGGAAGTCTGTGTAGGGAAACACTTTGGTTCAGTGATCATAACGCCATTAGTTTCAACTTGATCATGGATAAAGATAGATCTGGTCCTCGGGTTGAAGTTCTAAACTGGAAAAAGGCCAAATCTGAAGAAATGAGAAAGGATATAAAAAGCGTGGATTGGGACAGGCTGGTCTTTGGCAAGGATGTGATTGGTAAGTGGGAGGCTTCAGAGGAGAAATTTTGAGAGTGCAGAGTTTGTATGTTCCTGTCAGGATTAAAGGCAAAGTGAATAAGAATAAGGAACCTTGGTTCTCGAGGGATATTGGAACTCTGATAAAGAAGAAGAGAAAGATGTATGACATGTATAGGCAAATAAGATGCTTAAGGAGTATAAAAAGTGCAAGAAACTACTTAAGAAAGAAATCAGGAGGGTTAAAAGAAGACATATGAGGTTGCTTTGGCAGTCAAGGTGAAGGATAATCCTAAGAGCTTCTACGCTAAGAACGTTGGTTAGGTCGCATTTGGAGTACTGCGTCCAGTTCTGGTCACCTTACTACCGGAAGGACGTGGAGACTCTGGAGAGAATGCAGAGGAGGTTTACCAGGATGTTGCCTGGTATGGAAGGACTGGGTTATGAGGAAAGATTGAGCAAATTGGGGCTGTTTTCCCTTGAAAGATGGAGACTGAGGGGGGGATCTAATAGAGGTATATAAGATTATGAAGGGTATAGATAGAGTAAACAGTGGTAAGCTATTTCCAATGTTAGAGACACACAGTACGAGGGGCCACGGGCTTAGGGTGAGGGGGGAGAGGTATAACACAGATATTGGAGGGAGGTTTTTCACACAGAGAGTAGTGGGGGTATGGAATGCTCTGCCAAGCAAGGTGGTGGAGGCAGGTACACTGGATTTGTTTAAGAGTTACTTAGACAGGCATATGAGTGGGTTGGAGATGGGAGGATATAGGAGATTGTATTAAATAAGGTTCATTAGCATTAGGACATCCCTGTTAATGTATAAGGATGAGGAATGATACTAATGCTTTTCTCTTTTAATTCACAGGTTTTAAGTCGGTCCGCCTTGATGTCCAGCGAGGGGCATACACGCGATGGGTCATACTAGGGCTGCTCTTGGATGTTCGACAGTGGCCTAGTGCTTCATGTCGTTAGTGTGCGCTTAAACTGGACCAGATGCTGGGCAACACGACAGCTCAGTGACTATCACTGTTTGCTGTGCAGACACATGGATTTGGGCCAGTGTCTGTGGGAGTTTGCGCATTCTCCCCGCGCTTGCATGGGTTTTCTCCGGGTGCTCTGGTTTCCTCCCACACCCCAAAGATGTGCTGTTAGGCTGACTGGCGGTAGTAAATTGTCCCTAAATTAGTTTCCCTCAATGTGGAATGCCATAATCATAGATAAGGGTCGCAGGTGGAGTGGGGACTGGTAATGTTAAAATGGCGGCGCAGGCACGTTGGGCCGAAGGGCCTGTTTCCCAGGCTGTTTTTGTTCTTTGTTCTACAGATATATTAAGAGCAAAAGGATAGTAAGGGATAAAATTGGTCCTCTTGAAGATCAGATGGAACCAAAAGAAACAGGGAAGATATTAAATGGGTTTTTTGCATCTGTATTTACTAAGGAAACTGGCATGGAGTCTACGGAAATAAGGCAAACAAGTAGGGATGTCATGGAACCTACACTAATTGAAGGAGAAGAGGTGCTTGCTGTCTTGAGGCAAATCAGAGTTGATAAATCCCAGAACCAGACAGGGTATTCCCTCTGACCTTGAAGGAGACTAGTGTTGAAATTGCAGGGGCCCTGGCAGATATATTTAAAAGGTCGGTATCTACAAGTGAGGTGCCAGACGATTGGAGGATAGCTCATATTGTTCTGTTGTTTAAAAAAGGCTCAAAAAGTAATCCGGGAAATTATAAGCCAGTAAGTTTGACATCAGTAGTAGGTAAGTTATTGGAAGGAGTACTAAGATAGGATCTACAAATATTTGGATAGACAGGGACTTATTAGGGAGAGTCAACATGGCTTTGTGCATGGTAGGTCATGTTTAGCCAATCTATTAGAGTTTTTCGGGGAGGTTATCAGGAAAGTGGATGAAGGGAAGGCAGTGGATATTGTCTACATGGACTGCAGTAAGGTCTTTGACAAGGTCCCGCATGGGAGGTTAGTTAGGAAGGTTCAGTCGCTAGGTATACATGGAGAGGTGGTAAATTGGATTAGACACTGGTTCAATGGAAGAAGCCAGAGTGGCAGTGGAGGATTGCTTCTCTGAGTGGAGGCCTGTGACTCGTGGTGTGCCACAGAGATCAGAGCTGGGTCCACTTTTGTTTGTCATCTATATCAATGATCTGGATGATAATGTGGTAAATCGAATCAGCAAATTTGCTGATGATACAAAGATTGGAGGTGTAGTGGACAGTCAGGAAGGTTTTCAAAGCTTGCAGAGGGATTTGGACCAGCTAGAAAAATGGCAGATGGAGTTTAATGCAGACAAGTGTGAGGTATTGCACTTTGGAAGGACAAACCAAGGTAGAACATACAAGGTAAATGGTAAGACACCGAAGAGTGCAGTAGAACAGAGGGATCTGGGAATACAGATACATAATTCCCTAAAAGTGGCGTCACAGGTAGATAGAGTCGTAAAGAGTGCTTTTGGTACATTGGCCTTTGTAAATGAAAGTATCGAGTATAAGAGTCGGAATGTTATGGTGAGGTTGTATAAGATATTGGTGAGGCCGAATTTAGAGTATTGTGTGCAGTTTTGGTCACCTAATTACAGGAAGGATATTAATAAAATTGAAAGAGTGCAGAGAAGGTTTACAAGGATGTTGCCAGGACATGAGAAACTGAGTTACAGAGAAAGCTTGAATAGGTTAGGACTTTATTCCCTGGAGCGTAGAAGAATGAAGGGAGATTTGATAGAGGTGTATAAAATTATGATGGGTATAGATAGAGTGAATGCAAGCAGGCTTTTTTCACTGAGGCTAGGGGACAAAAAAAACTAGAGGACATGGGTTAAGGGTGAAGGGAGAAAAGCTTAAAGGGAATATTAGTGGGGGGGGCTTCTCCACACAGAGAGTGGTGCGAGTGTGGAATGAGCTGCCAAATGAAGTGGTGAATGTGGGCCCACTTTTAACATTTAAGAAAAACTTGAACAGGTACATGGATGATAGGAGTGTGGAGAGATATGGTCCAGGTGCAGGTCAATGGGACTAGGCAGAAAAATGGTTCGGCACAGCCAACAAGGTCCAAAAGGCCTGTTTGTGTGCTGTAATGTTCTATGGATGCCATCATCTCACGTGAGAACACCATCGACCAGGAACATGGTACATACTCTTGCAACTTGGCCAACACTGTCTACCTGATACGCTGCAAGAAAAGATGTCCCGAGGCATGGTACATTGGGGAGACCATGCAGACACTATGACAACGGATGAATGAAAACTGCTCGACAATCGCCAGGCAAAAGTGTTCTCTTTCTGTTGGGAGACACTTCAGCGGTCACGGGCATTCGGCCTCTGATCTTCGGGTAAGCGTTCTCCAAGGCAGCCTTCATAACACACGACAACGCAGAATCGCTGAGTAGAAACTGATAGCCAAGTTCCGCACACATGAGGACGGCCTCAATCGGGATCTTGGGCTCATGTCACACGATCTGTAATCCCCACAATTTAACTGGGCTTATAAAATGTCACTAAGTGGCCTGGCTGGAGACAATACCCAAATTTTTAACCTGTGCTTAACCCTCTCTCCACTCATATTGTCTATATCTTTAAGATTTGATTACCTGTAAAGACTCACATTCCAACCATTATTTTGTAAATTGAGTTTGTGTCTTTACATGCCCTTTTTGTGAACAGAACTCCCATTTAGCTGACAAAGGAGCAGCACTCCAAAAGCTAGTGGTTTTTGCTGCCAGATAAACCTATTGGACTTTAACCTGGTGTAAGACTTCTTACTGTGTTTACCCCAGTCCAACGCACATCATCTCCTAGCAAGAAAGAGTGCCAAATACTAACGTACACCAAAATATAGGGATTCCAGCAGGTTTGCTTCCGAATCATCAGCAACTCCAGCGGTTGGGTCACGAAAACTGAATGGATGACAGCTACGGTCCCAAAGACATGATTTATGGTGAACCTGCTGTTGGCATGAGGCCAAGAGGTCGCCCACATCTGAAATATAAGGTCATCTATAAAAAAAGAGTTCAAGTTGACCAGCATCAGAGCTCATGCTTGAAGCAGTCAAGAAGAGTATAAACAAAAAACTGAGGGTAAAAGAAATGACCAGATGGCAGCAGAGAGAGCCCATGGGATGAAAATACAGTTGACTTCAGGCCAATGCTATTCATCTGTGCCAGTTGTGAAAGGGACTGCCACTCACAAATTGGCCTCTACAGCACAACAGATGATGTTCAATCCACAAGTGACATATACCCTACGTGCAGTCCATCATCTCCAAAGACAGGAGGACTATCAGTCTACACTGATTTATATTGGTATAGAAAACTCATCTCTAGAAACCCAGGCATTATGTTAATCATATATCAGATCAGCAACTGTAGGTTATGTGGTCTGTGGCTTTTAGATCATAAACCAACAACTTCCTGTGAGAGATTCTATTAAAACTTCCATGTACCAACACCAAAAACCAACATATCCGGCTGGCAGGGATACATCAGATGAATGCAAGAGAATTGGCTCTCTCACCTTTTCGTGAAGCTAAAATCAGTTTGATGATAGTGGACTATAGTACCTCAGGAAGCTGAGCATTCGGAACATGTTTTTGTTAAATGCAACACACAGCTTTGGGATTTTGGTTTTCTATTGAGGTCTTGTTGAACTCGAGAAAGGAATATTTTTAACTTTTCACAAATAACTTTCCCCTTCCAATACAGATAATGATGTTTACTTACTCTATGTAAAGAGTAATACTGAAGGTGACTACCTCAACAACAACTATTTTCATACTATCTTGCCTTTTAAATGAAGGTTTAGTTCATCATCACCCATCAAGGCGCTGATTGACTCCGAATCAGATGTTGGAGTTTATTGAATCACAGAATGATACAGCCAGGAAGAAACCATTGACCTGGCATGTCTGTGTCAGTTGTTTGGTAGAGTTTTCAAATTAGTCACACTCACCTGCTTGTTCCCTCAGCCCTGTGAATATTTCAAATATTTATCTAATTTCCTTTTGAAAATTACGACAGAATCTGGTTCTGCCACCCTTTCAGACAGTGCATTCCAGATTATAACAACTCCCCTCCGGCTTTTTTTTGCCAATCATTTTAAATTGATACCTCTGGTTTATGACCATTCTGTCACTGGAAACATGCTATTCCTTAAAAACTGTATGACTTGATTAAATCCCCCCCACTTAGCCATGTCTACTCAAAGGACAGCACTAGTTTCTCCAGTCTGTCCAGAGTTGAAATTACTCTTCCCCGTTTCCAATCCATTAAATCACTTCTGCACCTGCTTCAGGGCAGTAACTGGTGATTATCCCAAAGTTTTTGGGGGGCCCCTATCCTAGACCCACACCAACACGCCACATAAAAACATGAGAACTAGGAGCAAGAGTAGGCCATCTGGCCCCTCAAACCTGCTCCGCCATTGAATAAGATCATGGCTGATCTTTTTGTGGACTCAGCTCCACTTACCTGCCTGCTCACCATAACCCTTAATTCCTTTACTGTTCAAAAATTTATCTATCCTTGCCTTAAAAACATTCAATGAGGTAGCCTCAACTGCTTCACTGAGGAGGGAGTTCCACAGCTTCAAAACCTTTTGTGTGAAGAAGTTCCTCCTCAACTCAGTCCTAAATCTGCTCCCCTTATTTTGAGATTATGCCCCCTAGTTCTAGTTTCACCCGCTAGTGGCAACAACTTCCACTGTCTGTTTTTATCTATTCCCTTCATAATCTTACATGTTTCAACAAGATCTCCCTCATTCTTTTGAATTCCAATGGATATAGCCCCAGTCTACTCAGTCTCTCCTCATAAACTAACCCTCCCAACTCTGGAATCAACCTAGTGAATGTCCTCTGCAGCCTCTCCAGTGCCAGTACATCCTTTCTCAAGTAAGGAGACCAAAACAGTACACAGTACTCCAGGTGTGGCCTCACCAGCTCCTTATACAGCTGCAACATAACCTTGCTGTTTTTAAACTCCATCTCTCTAGCAATTAAGGACAAAATTCCATTTGCCTTCTTAATTACCTGCTGCACCTGCAAACCAATTCCTTGAGATTCCTGCACAAGGGCACCCAGGTCCCTCTGCACAGCAGCATGCTGTAATTTTTTACCATTTAAATAATAGAGCATTTTGCTGTTATTCCTACCAAAATGGATGACCTCACATTTACCAACATTGTACTCCATCTGCCAGACCCTCGCCCACTCACTTAGACTATCTATAGCTCTTTGCAAACCTTCAGCATCCTCTGCACACTTTGCTCTGCCACCCATCTTAACGTCATCTGGGAATTTTGACACACTACACTTGGTTCCCAACTCCAAATCATCTATGTAAATCATAAACAACTGCGGTCCCAGCCCTGATCCCTGAGGCACACTACTAGTCACTGATTACCAATCAGAAAAACACCCATTTACCCCCACTCTTTGCTTCCTGTTAGTTAACCAATCCTCTATCCATGCTAATACATTACCCATAACACTATGCACTTTATCTTATATAGCAATCTTTGGTGTGGCATCTTGTCAACTGCCTTCTGGAAATCCAGATATACCACATCCACAGGTTCCCCATTGTCCACTGCACATGTAATGTTCTCAAAGAATTCCACCAAATTAGTCAAACATGAACTGCCTTTCATGAACTCATGCTGCATCTTACCAATGGGACAATTTACATCCAGATGTCTCGCTATTTCTTCCTTGATGATAGATTCAAGCATTTTCCCTACTACAGAAGTTAAGCTGACCAGCTTATAGTAACCTGCCTTTTGTCTACCTCCTTTTTTAAAGAGTTGCTGTTTTCCAATCTGCAGGAATCACCTCAGAGTCCGGCAAATTTTGGTAAATTACCACTAGTGCATTTGCTATTTCTTCCACCATCTCTGTTAGTACCCTGGTATGCATTCCATCAGAACCAGGAGACATCCCCCAAACTACAGAAAACTCTCCCAACTCCGGATTACGCCCAGTACGCCCCCCTCCCTTTGAAGGGACATTCTCAACGAGACTGTCCCAAACCCCCAAAGGGAATTTCCCCACACACACTCCAACTACACACCCCAGGGGACACCCCCAACCACAACTATCCCCACCTTTCGCCCAATCTGACCCCCACCTTGATCTGACCCCACCTGCTTGTCCAACTGTCTCCTCTCCCCACACCCTCAACTCTCTGAATCCCCACCACCACCGTTCCTCTCCCCCCTACCAGTCCAGCCCCCCCAACGCCTCCAAATTCTAACAAACTACCAGACAACCATACGATGTCTGGCTTGAAAATGCTGGATCTTCATACTTAGCTGATTGGGTGCATTAACGTAAATACACATAGTGTGGTAACTAGAGTAGATACAAGTAGCCTCCTGCCATCTGATTCTGCAGCACTTGACTGAGGGCACGGTCCTGCACAGTTCTCACCCATCCAGAGTCAGAAGATCAAGTGAGACAGGATTGAGAGGATTTTCAGGCAAGGATGTCAGAGCAGGGTGACCATCCGACTCAGGTTGTCACTCTACAGAAGCTCAGGCCCATTAACTCCATCTCTCTCTCCATAGATGCTGAATATTTCAAGCATTTTCTGTTTTTATTTCAGATTTCCAGCATCTGCAGTATTTTGCTTTACAATTAGTGTCTCTTGATTTTCCTTTCCCTACCTTTCCAAAATTACAGACAAGAATATCAAATTCCCTATCCTGTCTTTCTCTAAGCCAGTTTTCTTTTGCCAGTGTATATAGTCCCAAGTGGCCACTTGTATCTATTCTAGTTACCACACTATGTGTATTTACGTTAATGCACCCAAAACTCCAACATTCCTGCATTACTCCTCACACATTTGCAAGATGTTCTTCTTGCTGACCGCCCAATTTACAGCCTCCATAAATTTGTGCTTATCAAAAACTATGCTGCCTGTACCACAATTCATATTAAACCCCATTCAGGCATCTTCACCAACCTGGTCCGGCTGCACTGCGATTTTTAACATTTTTTGTTTGTTTTCAAATTCCTCACGGCCTTGCCTCTCCTCCTGCAATCCTCTGAGATCCCCGCCCTTTTGGTCTCTAATTCATCATTTATCCAATTAGTCTCTCAAGTTATTTCCTAGTGTAAATTTCCTTCCATATCTATACTGATCTTCTGTATTTCTACCTGGTTCAGTGCTTCTCAAAGATGTCAACTTCCTGATCACCAGTCTTAAGAAAAAAAACCAATGGACGAATTTTGGTAGGAATGTACAGAGGCTCTGTAACTCCCATACAGCAGAAGACAGTAGCCAAACACAAATATAGGAACTGCATTTTCAACATAATCCAATTTTTCCAAAGACTCAAGCAACTGAGCCACAGAGTTCACAGGTTCACTTTCCCATTGGCTAGCAGCACACAGCAATAAACTTCTGCAGCATAGGCTGAGGAACAGAACATGGTTCCAGCTCCCTTTTATGATCTGGAAACCTTTGATATTGACACAGGATAGAAGATTGAATACCTACAGTACAGAAGGGGCCATTCGGCCCATCAAGTCTTCACCGTCTCTCTGAAAGAGCGCCTTACCCAGGCTCACTCACCCCACCCTACCCTGTGCCCATGCATTTACCATGGCTGATCTAAGTTACACATCTTTGGAGGAGGCAATTTTCCATGGCCAGTCCACCTAACCTGCACAGCTATGGACTGTGGGAGAAAACTGAAGCCCCTGAAGGAAACCCACGCAGTCACAGGGAGAACATACAAACTCCACACAGTCATCCAAGTCCGAAATCAAACTCAGGTCCCTGGTGCTGTGAGGTAGCATTGCCACCCTGGTCATTAATAAACTCAGCTGTTATAACTTCTAGAACTGACACTGCTGCATACACTCACAAATGAATGAAGACCTTTTAAGTACCCAAGAGGTTAATGACTTTCATGGAGCCATACTCAAACATCAATCAACAGCTACAGGAACAGAGACGGTAAAATTGGAAAAGAGGTGACAACAGACCCATCAACACCTGATCTCCAGAGACAGCTTATAGTGAGACGTGAAAGTCCATGTGTGAGTCTGCATCCATCTGCGTAATGAATGAATACCTGCAACGTCTTCTTTCCATTGTCATTATTCAGCTAAATTGTTGTGGTAATAACTTGCAGCTGCTTCTACATCTCAATTTTACATATATAAACAGAAGTTCAAAATCCCCACGATTACTACCAAGTGCAGTGGCACTAACAGGGATTGTAAAATTAATCTCTTAGCAATTCTTACAGTGACACAGCTTTTCAAGAAAGCAGCATGACTTTGGATATGTTGCATTTTTAGACAAAATCTAAGTAGCATACAATACGCAAGGAGTGAACAGTGTGGGCCATGCACACAAGACTGGCAGGCAACTCTAACATGCATCCAACTCTGAAAACATGTTCGAGTCATTCCCAAGATACCAGACAAAGCTTTTAAATAGACAGAATGCAACAAATTAACTTTATGAAAAATGAATGTAAAATATTCAGTTCATTCCACAATGTGCAAATGGTTCATTTACCAGACAGGCATAATCAAAGAAAGAGTTAAAAAGCACATTGCACCAAGAATAGATACAGCTGCAAGAGTGAAGCTGAAAAGCCAATTAAGTCACTTCACCCCGTCACTTAATAATACATGCGCCTAAAATTGAGACTCATCACTGAAATATAATTAAGCATTTTGGTGATGTTCACACACTATCCTGTTGTGTTTTATCCACATTAAAGGTGCTGCACAAATACAAATTGTAGTAGCAATGACTTCAGAAGCCAGTGTAGTCATTTTTCAATTTAATAGGTCAATAAATTACAAGCAGCGGATTGAGAACTGACAGCATTATACTGTCTTCGTACCCCATAGAAATGACCTAACATTTCGACTCCATGGTATAAACTCTGCAGATGTTACAGAGATTAATTTTCATGCACCAGAGAGCAAAATTCAGGATTTTGTTTTGTACAAATCAAAGCATCATACTTTTACACTGACTGTGACAGAATGGTTCCACCAACGGCAGAGGGAGACTGCCTGGGTGGCGCAATATATCAGCACTATTCTTCAACCTCCAGGGACCAATCAAGCCAAGGCTGATGAGATGAAAGCTCAGTAAGAAATCGGACCTCAGCATTACTCTAAATTATTCATCACAGAAAGGCTACAGAGTTCTGGTGTAGGAGATGGGAAAGGATTACTGTAACACAGCAGGGACTGCTTTTCAAAGCTGAGTTGAAGCAAAGGAGAGAAAGCATTATTGTGCTGCTTGTCACAATACATCTGATTCGGAGGTTTAGTCAATTTATGCCCAAACTGGAAAATAATGAATTTACATTTTCCCTTCATTGCACGTATTTACCAAACAAAAATTTTAAATGCGAAAGAAATGAGTTTCTTGACAAATGATGACCTCCTGATCACACTCTGGAACTGTACAGCATAATTTACCCGAGAAGGCACATGCATAAAGATCATAAAAGTAAGTGCAGGTGAAGAAAACCAGTGGGCTGATTCAGCTCAATCTTTAAGCTCACCTGATCCACACAAGGCATCCGAATACATCATTTAATTTCCTTCAAGTTTAAACTAAATAAAATATTTCTCACCAAAATTGTCCATCCTCATCAGGATTGAATTTCACAAACAGAAAGTGTACCTGTAGTCTCCAAAGCAGTACACCAGCTGTGAAGGACACTGAGATGCAGCAAACAACCACAGCTTGCTGCAGTTTCAGCATACAGCAAAGCGTGCTTTTAAACTGCAGTCACATTACCTCAAGACAAGCCCACTGCAAACACTCCGGCAAGGCAAAAGCAGACATCTTAATAACGACAAGCCAACCAGCCCAGCCCAGCCCGGCTACAAGCCAGCAGCAGTGACAGCCATAACCCAGCTACAGTCCATCCCTATGACAGCCGAGTCCGACCATATTTATACCCCAGTCATAGCACAGCTACTGACCAGCACAGGAACAGCACAAGAATATTAACAACTGAAAACAGGTATCCTGCTTTTTCATAGATCAACATTCACACCTAATTTTCTCAGATTGTCGTCAAACTGATATTACTGCTCAAAGCTTGATTTTCCCACCCCTCCCATATTGTGTCCTATTTTCAACCATATGTCACGGTGAATAATTTGCCTTAGTGATTCTGCAACCTCAAATGAGGTCACCTGGAATTCTCTCAGTGGAAGTTTGATAACCACCCGTACAGCCCAGTGTATAAACTGTAAGGCTGCCACCTGCAGTTTGAGTACTCTCATTCCAATTCTTATTGGGAATATTAAGAGTTCTCACTGACAATGTGCCGTAGCACAAAACAACCTTTGACACAAAATTGGTAATCTAAGAGAGGATATCTACTGTCTGAAATAAAAGTCACACCAAGTACACAGAGGCTGGGAAACATTACTGCAACAATATGGAGAAGCTTTACATCCAACTTAGTAATTCCATATTTGAGATCGCTGATTCCAATTCTGAAAGATCAGTTTAGTCCAAAGGCAGCAGAGAACAAAGCTTCGCCTCCACAGATGTTTACAACACAGATGAAGCCATTCAACCCAGCTCTTTGCCAAGAGACTTCAAAACAGACCACATTGCACATAGTCCCTGCAGCCCAGTCATTTCTAAACCATGGGTCTTGACCCCAAAGAGTAATTGGATTGCGCCAGGGTGAACAGGCTGTAACAGCCCCAAAGTCAGGAGACTGGTAATATTGCTGTCCATTTGAAATGCTCCATTACATCACAGGGTGCGCAGGAGAGGGGGCATCAGGAAACACTAAATTCAGCACAGGCAGCTAAACAGGCGTGAGATCAAGCGGGCAGCACTCATCAATCAAGTCAAACAGCAAGAAAAAGAGGACTCTATGATTGGAGGATTAGTGAGTGGGGCAAGTGAAGCTGGAACAGGAGGATCAGAGGGTTGGGAAAGAGCCACTGCAGGAAGATCACGGAACGTGGCTTAGGCAAATGTGAATTTGGGAAATTGATGAGTGACAAAGTTCGGTAAAGAAAGGAGTGCTCCTTTCTTTTCCTCCCTGTTTCAGCCTCCAGTAGTTGGTGAGTTTTCTCCCTTTGTCTACAAGCTAGGAGAATGAAACTCAACTTCTAAACCAATTGGCCAGTGAATATATACAGTGGGGACTGAGTGTAAATAGCTGCATAATAGAAAATAGGTTTTAAATAACCCTCAACTATGTACAGGAGGATAGGGGAAAGAGCTGACTGGTGGCTGAGGGTCTGGAACACTAAATTCTATTAGTTCAAAAGTAGGGTTAAGTGATGGCAGCTTGGTCGAGTGGAATATACCTCTTTTGGTATGAGGGTATTTGTGGACACTTCATATGGTCTGGTTGAACATATCTGCAGGGAGTGTCAGCAGGAACTTGAGCTCTGTGCTTCTGAACCTTAGTGGCAGCTGGAGCCACTGTAGCACTTCAGCCACTCTTGAGGGATATGCGGATAGCGCATTTAGGAAGGTGGTCACTTTGTAGGTTAGGAGAGTGTGACTGTAAGGGAATTTTAAAGCTCTGGGAACTCACTATTCCGAGGGGAAAAAGACAGTTCAAAAGCTTCATTCTCAGTCCCTGCTAATCCATCCCAACAAACAGAAAAAACATTGAGGATGCTTCCATACTAGTCAAAACCAAATTTACTTCTCATCTCCACACTCAATTTTATGGCTCAGACCAATACTTTCAAGGTCAAATCCAGTTCAACACTGACACATCTAAATCCATTCTGTTCAAATCCCAAAGAGAAACTTTTTAAAATTCATTCAAGGGACATGGGCATCACTGGTTGACCATCCCTAGTTGCCCTTGGAAGGCAGTTGAGAGTCAAACACATTGCCGTAATTCTGGAGTCACACGTGGGGCAGACCATGTACGGACGCAGATTTCCTTCCCTACAGGACATCTGTGAATAGGTGAATTTTTCTGACAATCGACAATGTTTTCATACTCATCGGTAGGTTCTTAATTCCAGATATTTTTTATTGAATTCTAATTCCTTGGGTTTCAATTTTAACCCTGTCTTTAATCATTTGCTGACATACAGCCTCAACTCCCTATCCCACCCTATGTTTGAAACACATGACCAGTTCATCATGAAGGCTGCATACTTTCAGTTCTAAGATATACCCCAGTAAAACCCAAGGTCACATCTTCACTGCTGATACACTCAATGTCAATTACATATTAATTCAACGCTCTGCTAGTTTCCCCAGCTCCACTCTACATACTTCAACACATCCAGAACTTCTTACATCCTAGTTTGCACAAAGACATACAGACCCCTCACCTTGGCCTTATTAATCTATGGGCACTCATTTAATACCATCAATGCATCTACTTTGAAGTTTATATCTTTGGCTTCACATCCCTCCACTAATTTGCTCCATGCTGCACTTGAAATTTTCTCAAGGGCCAGATCCCAGACTACAGCTGGTCTACTACCTTTTCTCAACTCTCGTTTCTCCTCTACCACAGGGCAGCATGATGGCACAGTGCTTAGCATTGCTGCCTCGCAGTACCAGGGACCCAGGTTTGATTCTGGTCTTGGATGACTGTGTGGAGTTTGCATGTTCTCCCCATGTCTGTGCAGGTTAGGTGGATTGGCCATGCTAAATTGCCCCAAAATGCTTAGATTAGACAAATCAGCGGGGTAACAGGAGGTTACGGGGATAGGGACTGAGTGGGATATTCTGTCAGAGAGTCAGTACAGACACGAATGGGCTCCTTCTGCACAATAGGAATTCTATGATGCTACAAATGGCACAGCTCATAGCCACCTTCATGTCCTCTGGAAATCTCCTAAGCTTTAGCCAGTTTTGATCCACTTGCTCCCGCTTCAGTAACCTCCTCTAATCCCACTTCCCACTCAGTGTCAACCATTTCCAATGTATGATATAATGGGTAATCTTTTGTTGGAGAAAGGCATTATCAGCTTTTCATTTCCCATTGGTAACATCTGCCTGAGAATATTCATAGGTAAAAATGTAGAACAATTTTAAAAATAAGAGATTCAGAATCCATTTCCAATGGCAATGCCACACATTTCAAAGAGAATTGAGAGACTGCTACGTGCTTTGTCTTGTGGAGATATGGCTCACTCAGCTTCACCAGATTGTGCCCTACAACCAGAGGGTTTCTCAATCCACTAAATGGACCATACTGCTGCCTCATGCAAGGCTAGCAGAGTGGGGGTTTTCCTTCTAATCAACACCTCTTGGTGTTCATACGCAACAACACCGGCAAGTTTCTGCTCCCCAGACAGAGTACCTGATACTGAAATGCTGCCTCTACTACCTGCCACGGGAGTTCCCCCCTTATCCTGACAGCAGTTTACATCCCACCCCATGCAGATGGGAAGACCACGTGAGACAAAACATATGCCACCACAAATAGCCTTTAGGCTAAACATCCCAAGGCCTTTTCATCATGGCTGGGGACTTCAACCAAGCTAACCTCAACAGTATCCCACCAAGATATTACCAACACATCTCCTGTTCCACATGAGGCCCAAACTTCCTCAATCACTACCACTCAAACATCAAACTGGACTACCACTCAAACACCAAACTGGACTACCACTCAAACACCAAACTGGACTACCACTCAAACATCAAACTGGACTACCACTCAAACATCAAACTGGACTACCACTCTATCGCCATCCACACTTTGGCAAATCAGACCACAAGGCTGTGCTCCTGCTCCCAGCTTACAAGCAAAAACTGAAGCGGGAGAATCCTTTGAAGAAAGTCATGTAATGTTGGTCTGAGGGATCAGATAATCTCCTTTGTGATGGCTTCGAGTCAATATTTAAGAACTCAGCAACCAATCTGAATGAGTACACCATTACAGTAACAGACTTCATTAGTAAGTGCATAGATGACTGTGTGCCAAAGAAGCAAATCTGTGTGTTTCTCAACCGGAAACCATGGATTCACAGGGATATCCATGACTTACTGAAGTCCACTTCTGAGACATTCAAGCCGGGTGACCTTGAACTATACAAGAAATCCAGATATGATCTACGGAGAACCAAAAATGCCAAGAAACTGTACCAGACCAACACCCATCAATTATACCAAGGTCTGCATGACAAAACAGGCTATAAGATGAAGGCATGTAGCACTGCCAGCAGCAATGCACCCCTCCCCAATGAGTCAATGTACTCTTTGCCCATTTTTAGGCAACAGGTCAGCGAGAGGACGCCTTCCACTCGGAAGCCTCAGTCAAATCAGTATCAGAGATCACCATTGCAGATGTCAGATCGGCCTTTGCAAAAGTCAACCCACAGAAAGCGATTGGCTTGAACGGGGTAACCAGATGAGCACTCAGATCCTGTGTAGACCAGCTGGCGGGGGTATTCGCAGACATCTTTAACCTCTCACACTGATCTGAAGACCCTACCTGCTTTAAGACAACCATCATCCATGTACCAAAGAAAAGCCAGGCAGTGTGCCTCAGGGACTACTGCCAGGTGGCTCTGACATCCATCACTATGAAATGCTTTGAAAGGTTAGTCATGGTACACATCAAGTCTGGTCTCCCACATTGCATGGGCTCTCTACAGTTTGCCTATCGCAGCAACAGGTCCACAGAAGACAACATCTCCCTGACCCTATACTCAACCCTGGAACATTCAGATAATAAGGACACTAACATCAGGCTCCTATTTATTGACTGCAGCTCAGCCTTCAAAAGCATTACCCCTACAAAACTCATCACTAAATTCCGTGGCCTAGAGCTCGGCTCCTTCCTCAGATTGGATCCTAGACTTCCTAACCCACAGAAAGGTCCAGCAGGATAGGCAACAACAACTCCTCCACAATTACCCTCAGCGCCAGTGCCCCGTAAGACTGTGTCCTCAGTCCTTTATTATGCTCTTCATACACCTACGACTGTGTGGCCAAATTCTGTTCCAACTCAAATTTTAAGTTTGCCGATCCAACTGTAGTGGGTTGGATCTCAAACAATGACGAGAAGGAGTACAGGAATAAACAGAGAATCTGGTGACATGGTGCAATGACAATAATCTCTCCCTCAATGTCAGTAAAATGAAGGAGACAGTAATCAACTTCAGGAAGCACTGTGGAGGACATGCCCCTGTCTACATCAACATGATGTGATGATGTGGAAATGGTTGAGAGCTTTAAGTTTCTAGGTGTCTCGATTACCAAACTGTCCTGGTCCCTCCACACTAACGAAAGCCCACCAATGCCTCTGCTTTCTCAGGAGGCTAAGGAAATTCAGCATGTCTGCTATGACTCTCACCAACTTTTACAGATGCACTATAGAAAGTATTCTTTCCGGAATTATCACAGCTTGGTACGGCGTCTGCTCTGACCAAGACCGCAAGAAACTTTTGGAGAAAGGGATGAGATTGCAGAGCCTTTAGCTTCAATCTTTGGGTCCTCACTGTCCACGGCGATTATGCCAAAGGACTGGAGAGTGGCGAAAGTTGTTCCTCTTTTCAAGACAAGAAATAGGAATGACCCTGGTAATTATAGGCCAGTTGTCTTACTTCAGTGGTCGGTAAGTTAATGGAAAAGGTCCTGAGGGATAGGATTTATGACCATTTGGAAAGATGCAGCTTAATCCGGGATAGTCAGCACGGATTCGTGAGGGGTGAGTCTTGCCTCACAAATTTGATTGAATTCTTTAAGAAGGTAACTAAGTGCATAGATGAAGGTAAAGCAGTTGAAGTTGTGTACGAGGATTTTAGTAAGGCATTTGATAAAGTTCCCCATGGTAGGCTCATGAAGAAATTAAGGAGGTGTGTGATAGAAGTAAATTTGGCCGATTGGATAAGTAACTCGCTGTCTCATAGAAGACAGAGGGTGGTAGTGGGGGGAAAATTTTCAGACTGGAGGCCAGTTATCAGTGGTGTACCACAGGGATCAGTGCTGGATCATCTGCTATTTGTGATTTTTTTCAATGACTTAGAAGAAGGGCTGAAGGGTGGGTTAGTAAATTTGCTGATGACACCAAGATTGGTGGAGCAGTGGATGAGGTGGTGGGCTCTTACAGGCTGCAAAGAGGCATTGATAGGATGCAGAGCTGGGCCAAAAAGTGGCAGACAGAGTTTAACCCCGATGAGTGCGAGGTGATTCATTTTGGTAGGACAAACTTGAATGCGGATTACAAGGTCAATGGCAAGGTTCTGAGGAACGTGGAGGAACAGAGAAATCTTGGGGTTCATATCCACAGATCTCTGAAGGTTGCCACTCAAGTGGATAGAGCCGTGAAGAAGGCTTAAAGTGTGTTAGCGTTTATTAACAGGGGGTTTGAGTTTAAGAGTCGTGAGGTTATGCTGCAATTATACAGAACCTTGGTGAGACCACATTTGGAATATTGTGTGCAGTTCTGGTCACTTCATTATAAGGAGGGTGTGGAAACACTGGAGAGAGTGCAGAGGAGATTTACCAGGATGCTACCTGATTGGAGGGTAGATCTTATGAGGAAAGGTTGAGGGAGCTGGGGCTTTTCTCTTTACAGCAGAGATGAGAGGCGACTTAATAGAAGTTTATAAGATGATGAGGGAGATAGATAGAGTAGATGTGCAGAGCCTATTTCCTCAGGTGGATGCAGCTATTACTAGGGGACATAACTATAAGGTTCATGGTGGGAGATATAGGAGAAATGTCCAAGATAAGTTCTTTACTCAGAGAGTGGTTGGGGTGTGGAATGCAACGCCTGTTGTGATAGTGGAGTCGGACACTTTAGGAACTTTCAAGCGGCTACCGGATGGGCACATGGAGCACACCAGAATGATTGGGAATGGGATAGCTTGATCTTGGGTTTGGACATAACAACATCGAGGGCCAAAGGGCCAGTACTGTGCTGTACTGTTCTATGTTTCTATGAAACTACAAAGGGTGTGAGCGTAACCCAATCCATCCCGCAATCCAGCCTCCCATTAATTAACTCCGTCTACGCTTCCTGCTGCCTTGGTAAAGCAGCCAGCGTAATCAAGGACCCCATATGCCCATAGACATTCTCTCTTCCACCACCTTCTATCGGAAAAAAGATTCAAAAGACTGAGATCATGTACCAGCTGACTCAAGAACAGCTTCTCCCTTGTTGCCATCAGACTTTTGAATGGGCCTATATATAGTAAGCTGATCTTTTGCTGTATCCTAGCTTTGACTGCACCCTCACCTTTCCTTCTCCCCTATGTGCTCTGTGAATGCTATGTTTTGTCTGTATGGCACGCAAAAAACAAAACTTTTCACTGTATCCCAATACACGTGACAATAATAAATAGAATCAAATTTTTTTAAAACAATGTTTAACTCTTGAGGAGAGTCAGTTTGACTGCAGAATTAGGAGAGACCTTTGCAAATAAAATCAGAATCAAGACAGCTACAAGGATGTAACACAATATATACACTGGGTGTGCACCATCACTTTGAGGGCACATAGAAAGTTTCCCATTCTATTCAGTGCAAATCCATCATCAGTGTGGATTCGAGAAAAGCAACAGCGTAACCAGACAAACTATTTTCGAAGTGTCCATTTGACTGAAATAGCCACAAGTGTAGACTCAATAGTTGATTCCTCTTTATCTGTACAGCTAACTTCTCAGCATTCAGAAGGTAACCTAGCCAATCTTTATCAAAGAAATCATTCTCCAACATCTGAGAAAATTCTCATCAATTGCACTGAAATCACTCATCTCTCAATGGAGACAAGGTTAAATATGCTGAACTATGGGAGCAATTCTCTCTGCATGTACCACCATACTTGCCTCTCTCCATCCACCCTTTTTCAAAAAGCAATTTGTTTCATCAAAGCAGAATTTGATTTGATTTGTCACATGTATTAGTCTACAGTGAAAAGTATTGTTTTTTGTGCGCTGTACATACAAAGCATACCATTCATAAAGAAGGGAACGAGAGTACAGAATGTAGAACTAGAGTAAAAAATAGAAGTAAAAGATATGCTGGGCACAGCTTGCAAGAAGTTGCCTCGCTCCGGCGCCACCTCAGGACCCACTCAGGATGTTTTAGTGAGCAGATTATTACAAACTAAACAGAAGAAGAAAGAAACAGACTGGGAGCTAACTGCATATTTCCTGAGTCTTATGATCACAGAGCTTGCAGTTCAAGTGAAGGATCCCACATTAAACAATAAATCCAATAGAGTCAGAATCCAATGGTCTATGTACTAAACCAGTGCTTTTGAAGCTTAGATTAGTTAGAGCTGGGGTCTGCACCTTATAATTCAGCTGTTTATTCTAAAAAAAATCCAACATTTGAATTCAACATAAAAGTTAGATTCTATTAATAGAGAAAGTGGCAACTTTGTGCTAAAAAAAGA
The DNA here is from genome assembly GCF_965287045.1 of Carcharhinus amblyrhynchos. Taxonomy (NCBI): domain Eukaryota; kingdom Metazoa; phylum Chordata; class Chondrichthyes; order Carcharhiniformes; family Carcharhinidae; genus Carcharhinus; species Carcharhinus amblyrhynchos. The sequence continues at coordinate 33,707,514 of NC_137352.1, forward strand.
TAATTTGAATTAAAAGCCTATAACCAAAAACCAGAGAAACAAGATTGCTGTTTACAATGAAGGAACCACATTTGTAGACATATCTGACCATGTTGTTAGCTTAGATTGAAACTTCAACTAACAACACAAATGTTTATCCAAATGTTGGCTTTCCTCTGCTACCCCAAGGAACTTGCAACACAGCCCAAACTAGACAACAGCTGTAACAGGATAGTGTATAAACCATCGAGAACTGGAGCAAGCAAAAGACCAGCTCTTCATGTCAAGAAATCTCCAAATCATCTGAACATTGAACTCCTGGTTTTTATATTTCCAGCTTCTCAATGAAACAAATTGTAAACTTACGGTTTGGTGTTGCAGATAGCAAATGTAGAAAAAGTCAAATCAACATATCAAGGATTTGTGTGGGATTAGTGTGCCTAAAGTAAGCTTCACTGTGAGTCACACTACACCTCCTCTGAGCTACTAGCGCAGAAAGTCTCTTTCCTCCCACCGTGTCATATATCCATGAATATTTAAACAGCCTGAACAAGATTCAATGCTATTGTAATTTTTTTTATTTCATAGGATATGGGCATTGCTGGTTCAGCATGCATTTACTGCCCTCCCTCATTGCCCTGGAGATGATGGCAGTGAGCCATCTTAAACCATTGCAATCCAAATATTGATTGGAACCTTTATAGGTCGAATAGTTCGATGGGGCACTTTTTGTACAGTGTGTGCAGGAAGGTTTCCTGACACAATATGTGGGTAAGCCGACAAGAGGTGGGGTCACATTGGACTTGGTATTGGGTAATGAGCCAGGCCAAGTGTTAGATTTGTTTCTGGGGGAGCACTTGAGATAGTGACCACAATTCGGTGTCTTTCATTATTGCAACGGAGAGGATGGATAGGGTCACACCACAAGGCAAGGTTTATAAATTGGGACAGGGGTAATTATGATGCGATTAAGCAAGAATTAGGGAGCATAAGATGGGAACAGAAACTGTCAGGTAAGGACACAAATGAAAAGTGAAGCTTATTTAAGGAACAAATACTGCGTGTCCTTGAGAGGTATGTCCCTGTCAGGCAGGGAGGAAGTGGCCGAGTGAGGGAACCATGGCTCACAAAGGAGGTTGAATGTCTTGTCAAGAGGAAAAAGGAAGCATATGTTAGGATGAAAAAACAAGGTTCAGTTGGGTCACTTGAGGGTTACAAGGTAGCCAGGAATGAGTTAAAAAAAAAGGGCTTAGGAGAGCTAGGAGGGGGCATGAGAAGTCCTTGGTGGGTCAGATCAAGGAAAACCCCAAGGCTTTTGACTCTTATGTGAGAAACAAAAGAACGACCAAGGTGAGGTTAGGGCTGGTCAAGGATAGTAGTGGGAACTTGTGCATAGAGTCAGAAAAGATAGATGAGATGTTGAAATTAATACTTTTCTTCAGTGTTCACTAAGGCGGGGCTATGTTTTTGAGGATGAGAGTGAGATACAGGCTGATAGGATGGAGGAGATAGATGTTCTGAAGGAAGATGTTTTAGCAATTTTGAAAGATCTGAGGGTTGATAAGTCCCCCGGGACAGATGGGATACATCCGAGAATACTTTGGGAGGCAAAGGATGAAATTGCGGAGCCTTTACCTTTGATCTTTGGGTCCTCACTGTCCACGGGGATTGTGCCAGAGGACTGGAGAATGGCAAATGTTGTTCCTCTCTTCAAGAAAGGAAATAGGAATGACCCTGTAATTATAGGCCAGTTAGTCTTACTTAGGTAGTCACTAAGTTAATGGAAAGGGTCCTGAGGGATAGGATTTATGACCATTGGGAAAGATGCAGCTTAATCCGGGATAATCAGCACGATTTCGTGAGGCGTAAGTCTTGCCTCACAAATTCGCCTGAATTCTTTGAGGAGGTAAATAAGCGTGTAGACGAAAGTAGAGCAGTTAAGTCGTATACATGGATTTTAGTAAGGCGTTTGATAAAGTTCCCCATGGTAGGCTCATGAAGAAAGTAAGGAGGTGTGGGATAGAAGGAAATTTGGCCAATTGGATAAGTAACTCGCTGTCTCATAGAAGACAGAGGGTGGTGGTGGAGGGAAAAGTTTCAGACTGGAGGGCAGTTATCAGCGGTGTAACATAGGGGTCAGTGCTGGGTCCTCTGCTATTTGTGATTTTTATCAATGACTTAGAAGAGAGGGCTAAAGGGTGGGTTAGTAAATTTACTGATGACACCAAGATTGGTGGAGTAGTGGATGAGGTGGAGGGCTCTTGCAGGATGCAGAGCTGGGCCGAAAAGTGGTAGATGGAGTTTAACCCTGATAAGTGCGAGGTGATTCATTTTGGTAGGACAAACTTGAGTGCGGATTACAGGGTCAATGGCAGGGTTCTGAGGAATGTGGAGGAACAGAGAGATCTTGGGTTCATATCCACAGATCTCTGAAGGTTGTCACTCAAGTGGATAGAGCCATGAAGAAGGCTTATAACGCGCTAGTGTTTATTAACAAGGTGTTTGAGTTTAAGAGTCATGAGGTTATGCTGCAACTATACAGGACCTTGGTGAGACCACATTTGAAATAGTGTGTGCAGTTCTGGTCACCTCACTATACGGAGGATGTGGAAGCATTGGAGAGAGTGCAGAGGAGATTTACCAGGATGCTGCCTGGTTTGGAGGGTAGGTCTCATGAGGAAAGGTTGAGGGAGCTGGGGCTTTTCTCTTTAGAACAGAGGAGGATGAGAGGTGACTCAACAGAAGTTTATAAGATGTTGAGGGGGATAGATAGAGTGGACGTTCAGAGCCTATTTCCTCAGGTGGATGTAGCTGTTACTAGGAGGCATAACTATAAGGTTCATGGTGGGAGATATAGGAGGGATGTCCGGAGGTAGATTCTTTACTCAAGAGAGTACTTGGGATGTGGATTGCACTACCTGCTGTGATAGTGGAGTCAGACACTTTAGGAACTTTCAAGAGGTTATTGGATAGGCACATGGAGCACACCAGTATGATAGGGAGTGAGATAGCTTGATCTTGGGTTCAGACATAGTTCGGCACAACACTGAGGGCCAAAGGGCTTGTGCCGTGCTGTACTGTTCTCTGTAATCCACATGGTGTAGGTACACCCACAGTGCTGGTAGGGAGGGAGTTGCTGGATTTTGATGACAGAGATATACTTTCAAGAAACTTAACGGCTGTTGGTGGTATTTCCTTACATCTGTTGCCTTGTTTTTCTAGGTTACAGCGGTCACAAGTTTGAGGCGCTTTCGAAGGAAAATATACCAATATCAAAAAGATTCCCACTCCTGATCACAGTTCTGCTCTCCTGTTGCAAAATGTCCATTTGTGAACATTGGGTAATGGTCAGAATAGACACAATAATTGTTGAATAGTGTGCCAAGAGTCACTGACCTGGGTGGTATAAGAATGGCTAAAAGCCAATTGGGCAAAGTACTGGGTCAACCAGTCAGTGGAACAACACCACTAACCAACACCCGGAGAGAGAGAGAAGGAAAAACAAACAGTATACAGAACATTGTGGAATGCTGAGTGTCGTATTTTGTTCGGAAAGTAAAACTAGAAAAAGCAGATATGAACCTACAAACAACTATCTCATTCAAATGTAAATGGAGTTGCAGTAAAATACTTTGCTCTCTACTCGCTCAATCAGATCAAAAAGACAATTTTTTTTCAGTGACAAAACGAGCAGAGCATTTTCCCCAAGGACACTAAGAGCATTGGAGCATTTTCCCCAGGGGCGCTGGAGAGAGAGGTCATTATCTCCATCCTGTCAATATGTCTAACAATTGATGAGGTCACAGGAAATATAGCACCTATCAGTATCAGGAGCAGTTTCATGCTGGCATAGTGTACCAAAGTATTTCTACATAGTGCCAGAGCTCCTAAAATACTCAGTTACATTTAACCAACATCAAAGGATCTACCTTAGTTTAGCTGCATTCAGCTTAATGACAAAATAAGTCCAATTTATTGAGATATGTATGCCATTTTAACAAGGAGTCCAAATACAGCCTACAGTCTCAAGCCGATCATCAAAAACAGGAATCCAAGCTACAGAAGGTCCAGACTAGCAAGATTTCTTTTTAATTACCTAGCTTTGGGACTCAACAGGAGCCCCAAGACACATCAGCATACTTGGACCTCATACATGACCTCCAACAGGAGCTCATGACACCATCAGCATACTTGGACCTTTTCTCAACCAGTCATATCTTTCAACCTGCAACCTCCCTGCCCCCTTATTCTTTTTGGGGGAACATTTCAGTGGCACAACTAGAATTTGCAAACAAACTCCGTGAGGTAAAATCATCTGGGCCTTATACTTCAGGTTGCCAAGTGTTTGTCATTAACCTCAGGCTCCGGTTAGAAAAGAGGCTACAGCAAGAGCTTTACGAATAGGGACCAGGTACAGAGATAGAGTTCAGGTGGACAGTTCAGTGTGATGATTGCAAGTGGAAGCTTTTGAAAATGGTGGGGAATTTTCACAAAAGGCTCTGCCAACATTGGGGGATGTGGGGAGTACAAGTTAGGACACAGAGCTGGACAGAGGCAACGTCACGGGTTTAGAGACAAAAATGAGAATGCTGAGATTAACCCACTTGTGAGCAGAGATCCAGTAGAAGATGGCAAGGAAAAGGGCAGCATGGAATAGAATGAGGTCAACAGATTTGGTAATAAATGGTAAAATACTGCAGATGTTGGAAATCCCAAATAAAAACAGAACATACTGGAAATATTTAAAATGGCAACATCAGGAGAGAGTTTCCATCACACACAATTTTGTGGAATTATTTTCCCTCTCAGTGGTCCTTTCCTCCCCAGACTACAAGCTTTTAAAGCCTAAATGATCATCACCAGTTCTTATTACAGATTTTCATTTATTCTCTTTCATTATTTCCAGCCTACAGAACCCTAGCTCTCAGGGTAGAATCCCCAAGAGACATAAGACAAAATCATAAAAGCATAGAATCCCTACAGTGTAAGAGGCCATTTGGGTCAAAACAACTACCGAGTCAAAACCAACTCTCTGACAGGGTATCTTACCCACCCGATCCCCATAACCTCACACATTTACCATGGCTAATCCATCTAATTTACAGACACAAGGGGGAATTTGGCATGGCTAATACACCCAACCTGCATATATTTGGAGTATAGGAGGAAACCAGAACACCTGGAGGAAACCCACGCAGACACAGGGGGAATGTGCAAACTCCACAGACACAAGGTCGGAACTGGATCCAGCTCCTTGACACTGTGAGGCAGCAGTCCACTGTGTCACTGTCAATGTCTGCATTGTGAAATTAATGGAAGCCTAGTACAAACTCACCTTCCCACCTTCACAAACTGCTGTAGGGTGGACAAAAAAGAATCAGGATACAGATGAAGGGTAGAATGCAGAGCTGGAATATACTTTCATGGTCCAATTGATGGCTATTTCACAGTTCATGACACCAAGCCCTACGTCAGGGACTTTTAAACAACTTCCCACTACTCCGAACTCTCTATTAATGCTGCTGTCTTGTATTTAGACAGACAGGCAGACTGGTATTTATGTGGTGCTTTTCACAACCACCGGACATCTCAAAGCTTTTGATAAGCAATGCATTTGCTTTGAAGTGTAGTCACCATAACATACAATAGCAGCAATGTGCACAGTAAGATGATATTGCATTCATCATAATACATAATGCCTCCATGAACTGTGGTTGGGCCTGCCCACATTTGTACTATGACACCGACAGGGACCAGCAGCATGGGCATCACCAATGAGCTCTGAAAAGCCAGGATGATGTGTGCATGAGCATGCATCTTGGTTTCCTGGTGGCCATCCTTCCCAGCATCCCAGGAGCAGTGGTGTTGAAAGGCAAGCCAAATGTGCTCCCGGGAGTGCCTGATCCTCCCAGTGAGGTTTGGCTGGTTCCAGGTGTTCGTGAGTTCTGGGACTGGCTTGCCTGTGGGCATGCCCAGTGCTGTGGTCTCCGTGACCTTGCTCTGCAACGTCATGAACTCATGTCCTGCCTGACAGCAACAACCAACAGTGATAATCCACTGACTGCTTCATAATGATGTTTTAGCCTTGTTGCAGGTGCAGCAATTCCCTCCAGTGCGACTTCCCTCCCATCTGGGTTGGGATGCCGGAACGTCACTGTTCACTGCGGGAGCTGGTGGTCCTTTGGGACTGATTTTGAAGCACTCGGCCTGCATTGATCTGGGAGGGATGGCTTTGCTTTGGGGCTGGTGTAGTGAAGCAGCAACTACAATGGTGTTGTCTTCGAGGGCAGCACAATGGTTAGCACTGCTGCCTGTTTTCATGCTTTAAACTTCTATGACTCTACAAAGAATTTAGACAGTTACATGGGTACAATGGGTATAGAGGGGTATGGGCCAAATGCGGGCAACTGAGATTAGCCTTATCAAACACCTTACTGAAGTCCACATAAACCACATCCACCGCTCTTCCTTCGTCAATGTGTTTAGTCACATTTTCAAACAACTCAATCAGGCTCGTAAGGCACGACCTGCCCTTGACAAAGCCGTGACTGACTACTTTTGATCATACTAAACTTATCTAATTGTTCATGGACAAGTTGGGCCAAAGGGCCTGTTTTCATGCTGTAAACCTCTATGATTCTAAGTTTTACAACACCAGGTTAAAGTTCAACAGGTTTATTTGGTAGCAAAAGCCACTAGCTTTGGGAGCGCTGCTCCTTTGTTCAGCAAGTGGGAGTTCTGTTCACAAACAGGGCATATAAACATACATCTTTTATCATATCAAACCTGCAATCACTCCCCACGGTTGTCTTTACATGCCCTGTTTGTGAACAGAACTCCCACTTATCTGACGAAGGAGCAGCACTTCGAAAGCTAGTGGTTTTTGCTACCAAATAAACCTGGTGGACTTTAACCTGGTGTTGTGAGACTTCTTACTGTGTTTACCCCAGTCCAACGCATCTCCACATCCTGACTACCAGCCAATCTGCACACAGCAAAACTGCACAAACAGCAATGTGATTACGACAGATAATCTGTTTTTTTTTGTCTGATGTTGATTTAGAGATAAATATTGACAAGGACACCAGGTCTAACTTCCTTATTCTTCTTCAAAATCATGCCACAGGAATTCTACAACCTGAGTAAGCAGATGGAACCTTAGTTTAACATCTCATTTAAAAAACTGCACCTTCAACGAAGCAAGCAACACTCCCTCAGTACTGTACTGGAGAATCAGCTTTGATTTTTGTGCTCAGGCCTTGAGTGGGTTGAACCCAGGACCCTGTGATTCAAAAGTGAGAGGGCTACCAGTTACCCCACAACTGGTTCCTATATTCAAGAAAGGGAACAGGGACAGCCCAGGAAATTATCGACCAGTGAGTCGAATCTCAGTGGTTGGTAAGTTGATGGAGAGGATCCTGAGGGACAGGACTTATGAACAATTAGATAAGTTTAGTATGATCAAAAGTAGTCAGCACGGCTTTGTCAAGGGCAGGTCGTGCCTTACGAGCCTGATTGAGTTGTTTGAAAATGTGACGAAACACATTGACGAAGGAAGAGCGGTGGATGTGGTTTATATGGACTTCAGTAAGGCGTTTGATAAGGTCCCCCATGCAAGACTTCTTGAGAAAGTGAGAAGGCATGGGATCCAAGGGGCTGTTGCCTTGTGGATCCAGAACTGGCTTGCCCGCAGAAGGCAGAGAGTGGTTTGTAGATGGGTCTTTTTCTGCATGGACGTCAGTCACCAGTGGAGTGCCCCAGGGATCTGTTCTGGGACCACTGCTGTTTGTAATTTTCATAAATGACCTGGATGAGGAAGTGCAAGGATAGGTTGGTAAGTTTGCCAACGACACCAAGGTTGGTGGTGTTGTGGAGAGTCTGGGGGGATGTCAGAAGTTGCAGCGAGACATAGATAGGATGCAAGACTGGGCGGAGAAGTGGCAGATGGACTTCAACCCGGATAAAGGTGTTGTGGTTCGTTTTGGCAGGTCCAATGGGATAAAGGGGTATAATATCAAGGGTAGGACTCTTCGCAGTGTAGAGGATCAGAAGGACCTTGGAGTCCGGGTCCATAGGACACTTAAATCGGCCTCGCAGGTGGAGGATGTGATCAAGAAGGCATATGGTGTGCTAGCCTTCATTAATCGAGGGATTGAGTTTAGGACTTGGGAGATAATGCTGCAGCTTTATAAGACCCTTGTCAGACCCCACTTGGAGTACTGTGCACAGTTCTGGTCACCTCATTACAAGAAAGATGTGAAAGCTATGGAAAGGGTACAGAGGGGATTTACAAGGATGTTGCCTGGATTGGGTGGCATGCCTTATGAGGATAGGTTGAGGGAGCTAGGTCTCTTCTCCCTGGAGAGACGAAGGATGAGAGGTTACCTGATTGAGGTTTATAAGATGTTGAGATGTTGAGGTGGATTCTCAGAGGCTATTTCCCAGGGCTGAAATGGTCACTACGAGAGGGCACAGGTTTAAGGTGCTGGGGAGTAGGTACAGAGGAAATGTCAGGGGTAAGTTTTTCACTCAGAGGGTGGTGGGTGAGTGGAATCGGCTGCCATCGGTGGTGGTGGAGGCAAACTCGTTGGGGTCTTTTAAGAGACTTCTGGATGAGTACATGGGGTTTAATAGGATTGAGGGTTATAGACAGGCCTAGTAGGTAGGGATATGATCAGCGCAACTTGTGGGCCGAAGTGCCTGTTTTTGCTGTAGTTTTCTGTGTTCTAACTGACATAAAAAGCCCTTAAACCCAATTGGAATTCAAGCTTCACGTAACACATCTAGAATCTTCCCAAGTTTAGATCAAAATCTCATATTCATGGCAACTTGTTTCTAATCGCCCTCCTGAAACTAAAATAAATTTCAATTCCATATTAAATGGCCAGTTTGACATGTCACTCCTAACCTAGCAATACAGTTCCCAGCATTTGCCCAGCCAAATTGAAAACAGACCCTGCACATTCCTTACTTTATACTGAAATGACCCCAAATTCCAAAAACACATTTCAACAGAATTCTTAATCTGCATTATTTTACCAATAATAAATTCACCAAAGTTTGAAGTGATCCATAAAGGAAATGTTTATTTAGTTAAAAACTGGGCAACATGGACAAGTTGGGCCAAAGGGCCTTTTTCCATGCTGTAAACTTCTATGACAAGTAGGTTTACATTAACACTGCAATGAAGTTATGTGAAAACTCCTAGTCGTCGCACTGCAGTGACTGTTCGGGTACACTGAGGGAGAATTTAACATGGTCAATGCACCCAAACTGCACATCTTTGGATTGTGGGAGGAAATCAGAGCACCCGGAGGAAACCCACACAGATACGGAGAACATGCAAACTCCACATAGACAATGACCCAAGCTGGGAATCAAACCTGGTTCCCTGGTATCATGAGGCAGCAGTGCTAACCACTGTGCTGCTCAGGTTCCTTCAAAAACAAAGCACAGAACACTATAACAGGATTTTCCAGTTTGATGAAATCATCATCATTTCACCCTTGAGGCACCTTTACATTTTTAGTTGTTATTTTCTCTCCTCTCCTGAAGGTGCTGGCTATCGGTGAGGCCTACTTCAACAGATACCAGCTGCCAAGCAGTACTTCAGCCAACTGGCCATTCTTCAAGTGTAAGCCTAGACAATGAATGCTAGTTGCCTATTGAATCAGTGAAGGATGGCAGCTAAATTAACACTCATTCATCAGCCAATGCTCACCCTATAATCTGTCAGGTGGCCAACCCGACTGCCCTGGCTGAAATTGGTTAACTGCAAAAATGAGGAATTACATTTCTGAATCGCATAACTTTGTGCAATGCAGTAATTTTGTAAAAAAATTGTTACAAAAGGGTATAAAGGGATTGGAAATTAAAATGCAGAACACCAAGTGTTCAATGGAGGAAGACGCTCACATCACCTTCAATTGTACTTCTATTCCAATACAAAACCGCGCACTCAACAGCAAGAGCTCCCAAAGGTTGTTTTAAGATACATTCCAGCACACAGCCTTCTGCACTGGGATATAAGCATTGACACTCGGCCAAAGACTAGCATCTTTACCACTTGGTGACTGTTAGCACAAGGACAAACCACTCAATACATCACCACCTTCTCACCACCCAGTGCTCTCAGACAGCAAGTAGACATGTAGACGCTTTACAATCTATTCCTGAATACTTCTGTTCATACATGGCACAGCAGGCATGCTTTCAGTTTCTACTACTCTGGAGGCAGATTTTGCTATGGATCAATTCATTCCATCAGCTGCTGCCTCGATATCCTGCATTTCTCTCAAGCATTACAATTGAGAAAATATGGCTTAAACTAACCTGAACGTTACAGCATGTTTGCAAAAATGAACATCATCCAACCATGCCTGTTACAAATATGCAGGGTCACCACCGAAACTGAATTACTGAAACTCATTATCTTCACTGTCTGATCTGAAGCTGAAGGCTCAGCAATTACTGAATACAAATCTACAATTCCCACTATTAGAAATCAGCTAACCATTAGAAACAATGCAAATGCTGAACATTCACAGAGCAGCAACATCTGTAAAGACAAGCTTATTTTGGGCATGTATCCATTCTGAAGTACACAGCACAAATGTCATACTACGTCTCCTTACAGATGCTGTGACCTTCTGCACATTTTCAGCACTTTGTTTATGATGGGTACTAATAATGAGGCTCAAGAACAGATGTTCTATTATATCAGCCCAGGAGGGTCATATCAAACCTGCAATCACTCCCCAGGGTTAAATATTGCAGTCAGCTTCCGATTCTCGGAGCTGTAATTCCCCTCACTCTAAAACCCTGCTGTAATACACAAAACAAGCAATGTTGTGACAGAAGTACAGCTCTGTTATGTATCAAACAGGATCTTCCTGTACTTTATGCTTCACGATAAAGCAGCATGATTCAAAAACACTGCCTACTGAGAGTTACATTCTTGAAAGAGTTAGCTCCGGTGGCAAGAAAGGCAATTATTACACAGGATATGTGCCACAAAAACCTTCTCCAATCGACACAAAATTAGTTTCACAAGAAATTGGTCAATCACCGCCTCTATACAGAGTGCAATCAGTTAAGATTGTTTGACCAGACCTCCGGACTTTTTTTTAAATGTTAATGTATCAAATTTACTAATTCCTACAAGATATTGTGAATGTTGGTCCAGCAACCACTGGAATGTGGCCTCACACCATGAGCAACACTGGTCTATACCTTTTCCCCCAAGCACTATATATGCACCGCAAATTATTGACTTGATACTGGAGCAAACTGTGCAGATACAGTTACTTATTCCAAAATTACATCACCAAACTAATTTGCATTTCTCACTGTCAAAACAGCATGGCAGCATAGAAACATCGAAAAGAGGAGGAGGAGGCTATGCCGCCCTTCGAGCCTGCTCCAACATTCATTATGATCATGGCTGACCATCCAACTCAATAGCCTTCACCTCATATCCCATGATCCCATTCACTCCAAGAGCTATATCTAACTCTGAAAACACACAATGTACAACAGCCTTGAAAACATACAATGTTTTGGCCTCAACTGCCTTCTTTGGTACAGAATTCCATAAGCTTATAATTCTTTGGGTGATGAAGTTCCTGCTCGCCTCAGTCCCAAAAGGTTTATCCCATATTAGACCATGGCCCTTAGCTCTGGACACACACTGCCCCCCCACCCCCTCGGAACATCCTTCCAGCATCCTGAGAATCTACCTTCCAACACTAACATAAATGTTGCAAGGCAACTGGCACAAAAATATAAATATTTTAAAATGTTTAACAAAACTCTATAAACAATTTACTACCTGCAAAAGGGTTATGGGAGGAGGACCTGGGTGAGATTATGGTTGGTACAGACCCTTGATGGGCCGAATGGCCTCCTTCTGTGCTGTATGGATTCTAAGTGAGATACAACAGTTATATTTGCTCTTTTCTGGGTCTCTCAGATTGAGCTTCATGTCAGGACCATAAATCACATATTATCAGGATCCTTCAATATGGATTACCAGCAGAAAGACTAACTTTGCATGGACAATTCTAGCACCACCACCTGCAAGCTATCCTCCAACTCATTCTGGCTTTGGGTTCCTCCAATGTTGCTGTGCCAAAACTCCTGGAACTTCCTCCTCAATATCATTATGAGTATACCTACACCACATTGCAGTGGTTCAATAAGGCAACCCACTACCACGACTTTCACAATGGTCTATATTACAACAATTATGATGTTTTAAACATAAGCTGCAAAGTACTTGGGGAAGCAATGACAACATACATCTCTTCATTTTTTCAACCAAGCTTGGGGGAAGGAGGAGAAAGAAATGAATGCACTAGAATGAGAGGTAGAGGTGTTGAAGAGGAGGAGGAAAGAGGACAAGATTGCAATGAAACAAAGTGAGGGCAGGAGATTTCCCCAAGTAGGCAGGGAGTGAGTGAAGAAGCATGAAACTGAGGAGAGGAAATTCAATATTTGGGGGGATGCAGGGAAGTGGGCTCAGACTGTGTCATCAAGACAAAATCCTCATGCTCAAAGGCTAAACGTCTGCTGTACTGAGACACAAAGTTTAATGTTTATCTATTAGTGTCACAAGTGGGCTTACATTAACCCTGCAATGAAGTTACAGTGAAAATCTCCTAAAGTGCCATTGAAGAATTGTGTATCCCATATAAATTCACAAAAACAAACTGATTATTTGATACTAAAAACGTAGCTTCCCTCTCAAGCAATAATGCCAGCTGGTCAGAATGAATCGGCAGAATTCCCAGCCTGCAAACAATACACCTTTCATCTGTGTAGCTTCCAGGTCAAGGGGCAGCCTCTGCATTGTCTGTCAGTTAGTTCAAAACAAAACATGTTTTCCTCGAAACACATCAAAAAAAACTGCTCATCACTTAGGGGCAGTAGTTGTGGGGCCTTAAACCAAGCTTCACTGAGACTACTTGTTACTATGGTGGACACCCACAATGTATAATTTTAAGTGTTGTAATTTATTGAAAAGATAGGCAGTTCTCCCCTCCCACTCAAATCAATGCAACACAATCCAACTCAACCCACTCTCCCCACCCCCACCTTCCCCACCCCCACACAACATTAAACATGTCAAACCAGTTGCCTATACAGTCTATATATCAGTGATGGTGTCTACATCACCTAGAGTAAATCGCTTCTCTGGCCTTTCAGCTAAGATCAAGTGCAGTATCAACATGCTGTACTTGGTTGAAGTCATAAGGTTACACTGAGGCTTCAATTGAAGCAATTTTTAAAAGCGGCATCTCGCCTTTTGGCTAAGATGCAAATGAGATCAAGCCTTGGAGGAGGTGCAATGCCTACTCCAATCAGCTAGGATCACGTAGATCAAGCCCAAGACAGGAGGTGAGAGCCCTGTCTCATCAGCTTGGATCGGGAATGTCTCACTTGCTGAGAGTCTGAATTGGACTTGATTGGATTGAATTGGACATATAAATAAATAAATCTGAGCATATCCCCTGCTCCTGCACACTGCCAATCTTCCAAACCTTTCCTGATGCAGAAAAACAAATGTGAATTGCAACACCAGTTAATTCCCAGCCTTTAGTCTGCTTGGCAGGGTGTGACCAACACCCAACCCTGAACCAGTGTCCCACAGCAGAGACTGGATATTGCCCAGGATCAACCTCATTGTCCAGCTTCCCCTCCCAGGGAACTACGCAACCTTTACAGTTATCAATAGTCCCAGCAAGATTTGCTGAACGAGTGGGAAACTGAACTATCATGAAGGGCCAGCAATCTTAGCCCATTCCCCAGACCCCACAACATGACCACCGTCAATTATGACTCATAGTAACAATCCTGCCTTTGAGTCAGAAGTTACGGGTTCAAGCTCCACTCCAGGATTGACACTGAGGGTATGGAGGTGCTGGATTTCAAGGGGAGGTAATAAACCAAAGTCCCATCTGCCCTCAGGTTAATATAAAGATGGGCACGCGCCGGAGTCAGGCGACTAGAGAATTTTCACAGTAACTTTATTGCAGTGTGATACTAATAAATAAACTTTAAAAATGTTGAAAAAGAGCAGGGGAGTTATCCCTAGAGTGTTGGCCAATATTTATTCCTTGCTCAACACCACAAAAGCAGATCATTATCTCTTGCTAATGATGGGAGTTCACTGTGCTCACATTGGCTGCCATGTTTCCTACATTACAACTGCAATTTCTGAACTACACTAATTCATTGGCTGTAATGCGATATGGAATGTCCTTTGGTCTGGAAGGGCACATTATAAATTGCAAGGCTGCTTTTTAATTTATAATCTTCTGAATCAATTTTATATCCTGTACTCTCCCCAGTCCTCAGTCAAAGGTCTGCTCCAAGTCTGTCCCTCTGTAGATAGCCACAAGATCTTTAATGACACTCCTAGATTTTCACATAACTCGGTCTGAACTCTCGTCATAGTAAACCTGTATTCCAACATTCCACAACACACAGCCCTCCTCTTATTGCTGTTCACCATCCCTAAACAACAAATACACTGCTCCTTAACTCAGTACTTGCTGTACGATACTTAGAACGTAATCTGCCTATGCACCATAACTAAAACTAATTAGATGCTCATAGTTTATCTTCTTATTTAACCCCAAGCTGAACTTGACTCCATATCCTATTTCCACACCCACAACATCACCCAGTTTCACACCTGCCTCAGCTCATCTGCTGCTGAAACCCTCACCTAATCCACTGTTCCTTCTAGACTCAACTATTCTGGACTTCGCTGGACTTTGGGGTAGTTTCCACAGATTGGACAGCAGCAAATTTGACACCACTGTTTAAAAAAGGAGGTAGACAAAAGGCAAATGACTATAGGCTGGTTAGCTTAACTTCTGTAGTAGGAAAAATGCTTCAACCTATCATCAAGGAAGAAACAGAGACACATCTGGATATAAATTGTCCCATTGGTAAGATGCAGCATGGGTTCATGAAGGACAGGTCATGTTTGACAAATTTAGTGGAATTCTTTGAGAGCATTACATGTGCAGTGGACAATGGAGAACCTGTGGATAAGGTGTATCTGGATTTCCAGAGGGATTTGACAAGATGCTGCACCAAAGACATAAGATAAAGTTGCACGGTGTTATGGGTAATGTATTAGCATGGATTAAAGGATTGCTAACTAACAGAAAGCAAAGAGTGGTAGTAAATAGGTGTTTTTCTGGTTGGTGATCAGTGACTAGTGATGTGCCTCAGGAATCAGTGTTGGGACCGCAATTGTTTATGATTTACATAGATGATTTGGAGTTGGGGATCAAGTGTAGTGTGTCAAAATTCGAAGATGACACTAAGATGGGTGGAAGAGCAAAGTGTGCAGAGGATGCTGAAAGTCTGCAAAGGGAGATAAATAATCTAAATGAGTGGGGGAGGGGCTGGCAGATAGAGTACAATGTTGGTAAACGCAAGGTCATCCATTTTGGTAGGAGTAACAGCAAAATGGACTATTATTTAAATGGTAAAAAATTACAGCATGCTGCTGTGCAGAGAGGCCTGGGTGTCTTTGTGCAGGAATTTCAAGGAGTTGGTTTGTAAGTGCAGCAGGTAATTAAGAAGCAAATGGAATTTTGTCCTTCATTGCTAGAAGGATGGAGTTTAAAAACAGCAAGATTGTGTTGCAGCTGTGTAAGGTGTTGGTGAGGCCACATCTGGAGTACTGTGTACAGTTTTGGTCTTCTTACTTGAGAAAAGATGTACTGGCACTGGAGGGGGTACAAAAGGGATTCACTAGGTTGATTGCAGAGTTGAGAAGGTTAGCTTATGAGGACAGACTGAGTAGACTGGGGGTGAAATAATGAGGGATGAAGTGTTAGGGTTTGTAGGTAGTATTAAAACTGATAAATCTCCTGGGCCTGATGGCATTTATCCCAGGCTGCTTAGGGAGGCGAGAGATGAAATTGCTGGGCCTCTGACGCAAATCTTTGTCTCTTCTTTGGACACAGGTGAGGTCCCAGAGGACTGGAGGATAGTGAACGTGGTACCGTTGTTTAAAGGGTAGTAGGGATAACCCTGGTAATTATACGCTGGTGAGTTTGACATCAGTGGTAGAGAAGTTGTTGGAGAGGATTCTTAGAGTTAGGATGTATACGCATTTAGAGTGTTGCAATCTGATTAGGGATACGCAGCATGGCTTTGTTAAGGGGACATCGTGCCTTATGAATCTGGTAGAATTTTTTGAGGAGGTAACAAAAACGGTCAATGAAGGACGAGCCATTGATGTCGTCTATATGGATTTCAGTAAGGCGTTTGACAAACTCCCTCATGGTAGATTGGTTGAAAAGGTTAAGGCTCATGGAATACAAAGACAGGTATCTAGATGGATCGATAACTGGCTTGGTAATAGGAGACAGAGAGTAGTAGTGGAGGCGTCTTTTTTGAGCTGGAGGTCTGTCACTAGTGGTGTGCCGCAGGGCTCGGTACTGGGACCTCTTCTATTTGTAATATACATAAATGACTTGGAAGAGGGAGTACGTGGTGTGTTCAGCAAGTTTGCAGATGACACGAAGATGGCTGGACTGTGGACAATGAGCAGCAGTGTCAGGCGACGCAGCAGGATACAGATAGGCTGGTATATTGGGCAGATAAATGGCAGATGGAATTTAATCCTGGTAAATGCAAGGTGATGCATTTTGGAAGAAATAATGTAGTAGGGAGTTATATGATAGAGGGTAGACCTATTAAGAGTATAGAAATGTAGAGGGACCTGGGGGTGCAAGTGCACAAGTCTTTGAAGGTGGCAGTACAGGTGGAGAAGGTTGCGAAGAAAGCTTATGGTGTGCTAGCCTTTATAGGAAGGGGTATAGAGTACAAGAGCTGGCGTCTAATGTTGCAGTTTTATAGAACGTTGGTTAGACAGCTTTTGGAGTACTGCATCCAGTTCTGGTCGCCTTACTACCGGAAGGACGTGGAGACCCTGGAGAGAGCGCAGAGGAGGTTTACCAGGATGCTGCCAAGTATGGAAGGACTGGGTTATGAGGAAAGATTGGGCAAATTGGGGCTGTTTTCCTTAGAAAGATGGAGAATGAGGAAAGATCTAATAGAGGTGTATAAGATTATGAAGGATATAGATAGAGTAAACAGTGGTAAACTTTTTCCTAGATTGGAAACAAATATTACGAGGGGCCATGGGCTGGGGCGGGGGGGGGAAGGAAGGAAGGAAGGTAGGTATAATTCGGATGTTAGAGGGAGGTTTTTCACACAGAGGGTTGTGGGGGTATGGAATGCACTGCCACGTAAGGTGGTGGAGGCAGCATGCTGGAGTTGTTTAAGGGATAATCAGATAGGCACATGAGCGGAATAGAGATGGAGGGATATAGGAGACTGTTTTAAATAAGGGTCAAGAGCCTTGGGACGTTCCGGGGAATCAAATGACTCCTATGGACCTTCCAACATATTTTCTGGCTCACTTGTTTTGCTTTTGAGCTTCTGGGGATTCCCTTGAATGTTTGCATAAGATGTGCACGTTATTGACGTTTTTCTCTTTTAATCCACAGGTGCTTCGGTCCACCTTGCTGTCCAACAAGGGGCATACACGTGGTGGGTCATGCAAGGGCTGCTCTTGGATGTTTCGAGAGTAGCCTAGTGCTTCACGTCGTTAGTGTACGCTTAAACTGGACCAGCTGATGGGCAACACGACAGCTCGGTGACTATCACTGTTTGCTGTGCAGATACATGGATTTGGGCCAGTATCTGTGGGAGTTTGCGTGGGTTTTCTCCAGGTGCTCCGGTTTCCTCCCACACCACAAAGACGTGCTCTTAGGCTGATTGGTGTAACAAATTGTCCCTAAATTAGTCTCCCCTCAATCTGATTTCCAATGTGGAGTGCCATAAGCGTAGACAAAGGTCATGGGTGGAAGAGGGAACTCACAATGTTAAAATGGCGGCGCGGGCTCATTGGGCCGAAGGGCCTGTTTCCCGTGCTGTGTTGTTCTTTGAAACTAGAACTAGTGGGCATAACCTCAAAATGAGGGGAAGCAGGTTTAGGACTGAGTTGAGGTGGAACTTCTTCACACGAAGGGTTGCGAATCCTTGGAACTTCCTGCTCAGTGAAGCGGTTGAAGCTACCTCATTGAATGTTTTTAAGGCAAAGATAAATAAATTTTTTAACAGTAAAAGAATTGAGGGTTATGGTGAGCAGACAGGTAAGTGAAGCTCAGTCCACAAAAAGATCAGCCATGATCTTATTGAATGGCAGAGCAGGCGCAAGGCGCCAGATGGCCCGCTCCTGCTCCTAGTTCTTATTCTAATCCTTTCCTGCTGGCCTCCACCCCCTGTAAACCTGAACTCATCTAAAACTCTACTGACCCAAGCCTAATTTACATTGGCTTCAGTTCAGCAGTGAGTCGATATGGAAATTCTCATCCTAATTTCCAAATTCCTCCATAGCTTCACCCCTCCTTCTCTTTGCAAACTCCTCAAGTTGTCAATCCTCGAATATGTTCCCACAGCTGAGCTTCCTGTTTAACTCCAAATTTGTTCACTCCACCATTCGTCATCAGGCTTTCAATTGCCTGAGATCCAACCTCTGGAATTTCCTCTCCAACTCCATGAACAAGCTTTTGGTGAACTGTCCTAATATCTCCTTCTGCAGCTTTTACTGCTTGTCTGCTTCCAAACCTGCGTAATGCTTTGCAATATTTTCCCATCTTAAGTGTTTGTGATCTGGAATATACTGCCTGAGCAAGTGTCAAAGTACTTACATAATGCCCCAGCCATGCCATAAGAACATAAGAAGTAGGAGCAGGAGTAGGCCATCTAGCCCTTCGAGCCTGCCCCGCCATTCAATAAGATCATGGCTGATTTGAAGTGGATCAGTTCCACTTTCCCACTTTCTCCCCATAACCCTTAATTCCCTTGTCTATGAGAAACCTATCCACCCGTGACTTAAATATATTCAGCGAGGTAGCCTCCACTACTTCAATGGGCAGAGAATTCCAGAGACTCACCACCCTTTGAGTGAACTGCTCCCCCCCACCTCATTTTGAGGCTGTGCCCTCTAGTTCTGCTATCCTTTCGAAGCGGGAAAAATCTCTCTACCTCTACCCTATCTAGCCCCTTCATTATCTTATATGTCTCTATAAGATCCCCCCTCAGCCTTCTAAACTCCAACGAGTACAGACCCAGTCTATTCAATCTCTCTTCATAGGCTAACCCCCTCATCTCCGGTATCAGCCTAGTGAACCTTCTCTGCACTCCCTCCAAGGCCAATATATCCTTTCGCAAATGCAGCAACCAAAACTGCACACAGTACTCCAGCTGCGGCCTCACCAGTGCCCTGTACAGTTGCAAGACCTCCCTGCTTTTATATTCTATCCCCCTCGCTATAAAGGCCAACATTCCATTTGCCTTCTTGATCACCTGCTGCACCTGCAGACTGGGTTTTTGCAATTTGTGTACAAGGACCCCCAGGTCCCTCTGCACGATAGCATGCTGCAGCTGTTCGCCTTTTAAATAATAATCCCTTCTACTATTATTTCTACCAAAGTAGATAACCTCACATTTGCTAATGTAATACTCCATCTGCCACATCCTCACCCACTCACTCAGCCTATCCAGATCTCTCTGCAGACTTTCCGCACCTTCCACACAATTTGCTTTTCCACTCATCTTCGTGTCATCAGTAAATTTTGTTACCCTACACTCAGCCCCCTTCTCCAGATCGCCTATGTAAATGGTAAACAGTTGAGGCCCAGCCCTGCAGCACTCCGCCAGTCACCAACCGCCATCCAGAATAGCACCCATTGATTCCAACTCTCTGCTTCCTATCAGACAACCAATCCTCTATCCACGCTAACACCTTACCCCCAACTCTGTGCACCCTAACCTTTTGCAGCAAACTTTTGTGAGGCACCTGATCAAACACCTTCTGGAAATCTAAAAACACCACATCCACCGGTTCCCCTCTGTCTACCGCACTAGTCACATCCTCATAGAAATCCAATAAATTCGTTAAACACGAATTCCCCTTCACGAATCCGTGCTGCATCTGCTTGATCAAACCGTTCTTTTCTAGATGACGGATCTAGATTACTGATTATATATTCTAATCAGTAATCTGTAAACTGTCTATGCTGTGATATGCTCTGTCTGAGGCCAGAACACTTCATTCACCTGACGAAGAGGCACACCCCGAAAGCTTGTGAGTTTACTATCAAATAAATTGGTTTTGTGAGACTTCTTACTGGGCAAAAAGTAGCACAGGGGCCACATGTAGCTCATCTGGTTTCCCAGCGCAGCCTCACTAGTCATTTTGTTGGCCAATGCCCACACGCAGGATTGGCACATTCCACTGATTTCCATCCACGTCGTTTTTTTCCCTACCAGTATGACTGAAATTATGCACAGATAAAGGCCAAGCGAAAATCTCATGTGCCCAGCCACCAGCTTAGGTTACCTATCACTGATCTGAATCCTTTTCTTATACACTGTGTTGCTATCAAGCTCTATTTGATTGCCCAAAGGTGTCCGAGTGTTAGGTATTACAGTCACTAATGTAAGTTAGATACAGAAGATCAATACATTGACAATGCAACACACGCACAACATTCATGTACAAAGAATCAATCCTCATGCTGTACAACTATCACACCACCCAAAGAATATCCCATGCAGCTGCCATTTCCACAACACGCTCTGCTGACAATATATTCTCATCCTAAATACACTCACACACTGCAGCACATCTGACTTTGCATGGCTTCAAAATACCTCAGCACTGAACCATATAGGCAGCAGTCAGCTCATTCCAGGCTGATTCTCAATATCTCTCCACTGAAGCCAAATGTGTTCCTACTCACACTGCAGTCAGCGAGACCTCCAACCTCCAGACCTTCCAATCCCCACACCCCCGGACCCTCCAACCCCCCACACGCCTGGGACCCTCCACCCACGCGCCCCCCCCCAAACCCTGGACCCTCCTCCAACCCCCCCACACCCGGACCCCCCCAAACCACCCCCCCGAACCTGGACCCTCCAAACCAACCCCCCCACCACCCGGACCCTCCAAACCACCCCCCCCCACCACCCAGACCCTCCAAACCACCCCCCCCACCACCCAGACCCTCCAAACCACCCCCCCCCACCACCCAGACCCTCCAAACCACCCCCCCCCACCACCCAGACCCTCCAAACACCCGCCCCCCCCCCCCCACCACCCGGACCCTCCAAACGCCCCCCCCCCCACCACCCGGACCCTCCAAACACCACCCCCCCCCCACCACCCAGACCCTCCAAACACCACCCCCCCCCCACCACCCAGACCCTCCAAACACCACCCCCCCCCCCACCACCCAGACCCTCCAAACACCACCCCCCCCCCACCACCCAGACCCTCCAAACACCACCCCCCCCACCACCCAGACCCTCCAAACACCACCCCCCCCCCCACCACCCAGACCCTCCAAACACCACCCCCCCCCACCACCCAGACCCTCCAAACACCACCCCCCCCCAACCACCCAGACCCTCCAAACACCACCCCCCCCCCACCACCCAGACCCTCCAAACACCACCCCCCCCACCACCCAGACCCTCCAAACACCACCCCCCCCCCACCACCCAGACCCTCCAAACACCACCCCCCCACCACCACCCAGACCCTCCAAACACCACCCCCCCCCCACCACCCAGACCCTCCAAACACCACCCCCCCCCCACCACCCGGACCCTCCAAACACCACCCCCCCCGCCACCACCCGGACCCTCCAAACACCACCCCCCCCACCACCCGGACCCTCCAAACACCACCCCCCCCACCACCCGGACCCTCCAAACACCCGCCCCCCCCCCCACCACCCGGACCCTCCAAACACCACCCCCCCCCAACCACCCGGACCCTCCAAACCACCCCCCCAAAACTCAGACCCTCCAAACCACCCCCCCCAAACCCAGACCCTCCAAACCACCCCCCACAAACCTGGACCCTGCTCCAAACCCCACCCCAACCCTCCAACACACCCCCCGACCCCCGGACCCTCCAACCCCCGACCCCCGGACCCTCCAAACACCCCCACCCTCCAACCCCCTCATTCCTAGACAGTCCAATCTCCCCATCAAATCCCCCCACCCCCAGATCCCCCCCGTCCCCAGATCCCCCCACGTCCCCCCCCACCCCCAGATCCCCCCACGTCCCCCCCCACCCCCAGATCCCCCCACGTCCCCCCCCACCCCCAGATCCCCCCCACGTCCCCCCCCACCCCCACCCCCAGATCCCCCCACGTCCCCCCCCACCCCCACCCCCACCCCCCCCCACGTCCCCCCCCACCCCCAGATCCCCCCACGTCCCCCCCCACCCCCACCCCCAGATCCCCCCACGTCCCCCCCCACCCCCACCCCCAGATCCCCCCACGTCCCCCCCCACCCCCAGATCCCCCCACGTCCCCCCCACCCCCACCCCCAGATCCCCCCACGTCCCCCCCACCCCCACCCCCAGATCCCCCCACGTCCCCCCCCACCCCCACCCCCAGATCCCCCCACGTCCCCCCCCACCCCCACGTCCCCCCCCACCCCCACGTCCCCCCACGTCCCCCCCCACCCCCACGTCCCCCCCCACCCCCACCCCCAGATCCCCCCACGTCCCCCCCCAGATTCCCCCGTCCCCGGTCCCCCACGCCTCATTCCCAGACTCTTTATCCTCCCCGCTGTCTATCCCCGGGAGACCTCCCTGAGTCACATCGGAGCTGTCTGCCGGCTCCCTCTCATTCTCACTCGTCGATCACTCCCTCCCTCTCCCGGGCTCCATATTCCTGTCAGAGCCGGCGCTCTGGCGGCTCCTACCTGCTCTCTCTCAGCTGCCTCAGCCGCTCTCGCTGCCGCTCTGCCGCCGCTCCATCTCCCGCACTCTCTCACTGAGGAAACCGCAAACCGCCAACCGCCCCGGCGTCACCACGCACACCACGCCCCGCCCCGCCCCGGCGTCACCACGCTCCTCCCCTACGTCATTACGCACGGCCCTGGCCCCGCCCGGAGCGCCAGGCTCTGACAAAGGGAACGGGGAATGTCCGTTGGGGAATTTAGTGAATATCCCGCTCTCTGACAGGACCGAGCTCTGTGAAATATTTATATTTAAACTATTGATATTACTCTGAGGGTGGCCACGTTCAGTCTGGGCCACAGTCCAGAGGGGCTACTCCCGCCTGGCGTGGCCCCCCTCCCCAGGGATCACAGGGATCCAGTCTCATCCCATAGGGATCCCTCAGGATCCAGTCTGACCCCCGTGGGGATCTCCAGGGATCCAGTCTCATCCCATAGGGATCCCTCAGGATCCAGTCTGACCCCCGTGGGGATCTCCAGGGATCCAGTCTCATCCCATAGGGATCCCTCGGGATCCAGTCTGACCCCCGTGGGGATCTCCAGGGATTCAGTGTCATCCCATGGGGATCTCCAGCGATCCAGCCTGACCCCCATGGGAATTCCCCAGGACCAGTCAGACCCCCATTGGGATCCACTGTCATCCCATGAGGATCCCTTAGGATCCAGTCTGATCCTTATTGGGATATCCAGGGATCCAGACTGATCCCCATGGGAATTCCCTGGAACCAGTCTGACCTCCACAGGGAACCCCCAGGATCCAATCTGACCCCATGGGCATCCCTCAGGATCCAGTCTGATCTTTACTGGGATCCCTAGGGATTAAGTCTGAACCCCATTGGGATCTCTAGGGATCCAGACTGACCCCATGGGGATCACAGTAAGAAGTCTCACCACACCAGGTTAAAGTCGAACTGGTTTATTTGGTAACCTGTTGGACTTTTTAACCTGGTGTTGTGAGAATTCTTACCATGTTTACCCCAGTCCAACACCGGCATCTCCCCTCCATGGGGATCTCCAGGGATCCAGTCTGACCCCATGGGTTTCTCCGGGGATCCAGTTAGACCCTAGTGGAGATCTCCAGAGATCCAGCCTGAGATCTCGCTGACATATGTGCTGGGCATATCATTTAATATTTAACTTGGCTTCACCCTAGTAAACAGCTGGGAAGATGGCTTTAGGCGCAAGACCAGTTCACACCTGGCTTTATGGTTTCAACATCCCTGTAGTAAAACCCATCGTATTGTTAGCATGGATCCAGCATAGTCTGGATTAAACAATGCTTTTACTTTACGCCTTTGTATCTCATTGTGTACAGACTACCTGGGCAGAAGCATAGGGCACATCGCTGAGGGATGCGCAGAATTCAGTAACATGCAGCTCTGTTCCTCTCCAGGCCATTGGCGAAGGAGGGGCAGGCCCATTGCAGCCTTGCTATTTTACAATACAGGGAGCCCAAAACAACGGAGGCACTGATGGTGTGAGTGACTCTCCCGCCCTCACTCTGCTCACAGTAACCTGGAGCAATGTGAGCAGTTCTGGATATCTCAAATCTACTTCAGAGGGAGAGCTATGTAGAATTACTGGAATAATACCTGGACTCCAAGGGTTAAAATTATGAAGAGAGATTTCACAAGCCAGAGTTTCCTAGGGTAAGAGATTTTCAAAGACCTATGTATTCTGTTGGCTCTTACATGAGAGATTTCTCTTTATTAATTACAGCTCAGCAAATACAAGGAACTCATGGAGACAGTAATTCTGGTTGAATACGTACTTTAGTGTCATCCAGCCCTGGTCCATATGTGTGGGAAAACAATTTGGAGCAGCCCAAGTTACTCAATTATACTGTATTGTATTACAATTATACACTTTTCAGAAATCACCTGCCCACCAACTCTGTTCATCATAACCAGATAAGCCAATCATTTTAGAATGAATCATTTACCCTGGCCAATAACATTCTACTCTGGCAGCATGAAAATACATAGGTCGGTAGAGTCTGGGAATTATTTCTGATTGTCTCCAAGCAATCTCAAATACATAAGTCCATAGAGTTCAAAAATTTCTCACTGCCTACTGATCAATTCTTTATCAGGAAAATTGTATTATTTTGTTCATTTGGCTGTCTGAGATTGCTCAAACTATCTGAGACCCACTCTGATAATAGAGCCTTTTTCTACTTCACTTAGCAGCTGTGTTATTTTTGTATCATAAAATCATAGAATCATAGACCTATTTTCAAGGAATATGGTTCTTCTTACTCAGCTATATCCCACTATCTCCTGGGACAGTGTGCAGTTGGCCTAGGGTGTACAGAATGTTCAAAAATACATGCTTAAGTTATCTAACAGTGGTTATATGTGTTTCTATGCAAAACAGTACCTTTATAACTCCAGGTACTTTGTATTTTTTCAATACTATATTCACTCTAAATTACTTTTATCTTAATCTATTAGTTTTTCAGTCGCAAGTTATCTTAAATCCTTGTAATGGCTGGAATCTAGAACATTTCCAAATATTAAGGGGCAGTGATAGCATGTGAAGAAGGACAGTTTAAAAGCCCCTTGTTTTAAATTTACTATAATAAGTAGACTAGATTAAAGTGAAGATTACAAGGTGCTTTATATATAAAATAAGGATTCACCATGTGCCTAATGCAATACATGCAAAGGTATTGTCTGTTTAACTACAAGTTAGCTAAGTATTATGAAGCTAACCTGTAAACTTAATGTGTGCTTTGTGAATCTTGGCCAAATGACGATCTAACTGCTTAGCATGATAGCAGACAGTATCAGACAGTATTGGGACAATGGAGTATAGAGAGAAGTTATTCTTATCAGCTTGAGTTGGTCAGCTGCAAGTTAATCTGGAGAGTCTGGAATGAACAGGGGTGTGTTCACTCCTGGTTAGTGAGGTTGGTACAGTTTCTCATGCTGACAAAGGGGGCTGGATTCAGGCAACAGAACTAACTCCCTTTACCAATTAAAATTGGCAGGTGTCAGAGAAGATCCTTCAATGTACCAAATTTACATAGTTAGGTTTCTTAGTAACGAGGGAGGAAATGCAGTGGACTAATGAGCACCTGATCTTACTGACAGGTGGCACATTATTGGCTAAGGTAATAATGCGTAATATTGTAATTGGACTCTCCAGTTTGAGTGACAAGCTGGGCAGGAGATCTAAATTTTCAGAAAAAGTATATCTATCTGACACATGTACTGTTACATCAGAGAGGGTAGTTGGCACTCATCAACTATCTTTCCTCCTGATGCATGCATTAGCAGTAAACTTCCTTTCATTCTTTAACTGCACGCTATCTTTTGTGATTTCTATATTGGTTGAGTTCAGCTGAGTACAAGACTCCCCAGAGGGAACCCTGGAAAATTCCTCTTCCAGGATGGACAGTGTTTCAGTGGGGGATGAGAGCATCATAATCAAAAAGTTAAAGGCAGACCATTGAGAAGTGAAGATCGAAAACACTCATACAGAGTGAATGGCTGAAGTTTGAACCATCCACAAAGAATAATCAATCCAAGATTAATTTTAAATAGGAGTTTGAGAGAATTTTGTTGACTAAAGATATGGTGGAAAATGGGGTAACGGTTAGTATCTGAAGGTAGATTGCAGATCAACCATGATGCCATTGAATGGCAAAATAATCTCAAGGGAGCTCAATGGTTGTGAAGAAAGCCTATGGTATGTTAGCCTTTATAAGAAGGGGTATAGAATATAAGAGCTGGAGTCTAATGTTGCAATTGTATAGAACGTTGGTTAGGCCGCATTTGGAGTACTGCGTCCAGTTCTGGTCGCCTTACTACCGGAAGGACATGGAGACTCTGGAGAGAGTGCAGAGGAGGTTTACCAGGATGTTGCCTGGCACGGAAGGACTGGGTTATGAGGAAAGATTGAACAAATTGGGGCTGTTTTTCCTTGAAAGACGGCGACTGAAGGGGGATGTAAATAGAGGTATATAAGATTATGAAGGGTATAGATAGAGTAAACAGAGGTAAGCTATTTCCTATGATAGAGACACACAGTATGAGGGGCCATGGGCTTAAGGTGAGGGGGGAGAGGTATAACACAGATATTAGAGGGAGGTTTTTCACACAGAGGGTAGTGGGGTATGGAATGCTCTGCCAAGTAAGGTGATGGAGGCAAGTACGCTGGAGTTGTTTAAGAGTAATTTAGTCAGGCACATGAGTGAGTTGGAGATGGGTGGATATAGGGGATTGTTTTAAATAAGGTTCATTAGCATTGGGGCGTCCCTGGTAAGGTAAATGGATATGGTATGATAATAATGTTTTTTCTCTTTTCATTCACAGGTTATAAGTCAGTCCGCCTTGTTGTCCAACGAGGGGCATACACGCGATGGGTCATACTTGGGCTGCTCTTGATTGTTCGAGATTGGCCTAGTGCTTCATGTCGTTAGTGTGTGCTTAAACTGGACCAGATGCTGGGCAAGACGACAGCTCAGTGACTATCGCTGATTGCTGTGCAGATACATGGATTTGGGCAGGTGTCTGTGGGAGTTTGCGCATTCTCCCCGTGCTTGCGTGGGTTTTCTCCAGGTGCTCCGGTTTCCTCCCACACCCCAAAGATGTGCTATTAGGCTGATTGGCAGTAATAAATTGTCCCTAAATTAGTTTCCCTCAATGTGGATTGCCATAAAACAATAGATAAGGGTCATGGGTGGAGGGGGGGACTGGTAGTGTTAAAATGGCGGTGCGGCCTCTCCATCACAAAGGCTTTGTAATTTTATCCAATTCTGCCCATGCCTCAGTTCATAACCTGCTGAAACTCACAACCATGCTTCTACTACCGCCAGACTCACTTGGCCTTTCACTTTCCATCCTCCACTAAACCCCAGCTCAACCAAAATGCTGCTGCCCACACCCTAACTCACACCAAATCCACTTCACCCACCACCCCAGTGCTCACTGCTCCATGTAAATTAAAGAGTTAAATATGTAAATATATACTATACATCATCAGTGATGTAAGATCACATGGCGTAGAGAATGTAGAGAGAGAATTCTATGTACAGCCCCCTATTCTTGGGACACCCGTGTAGCTGGCTGACCAACATTTATTGCCCAACCCTACTTGCCCTTGGAGGGCAGTTGAGAGTCAATCACATTGCTGTGGCTCTGGAGTCATATGTAGGCCAGACCCAATTAAGAACAGCAGATTTCCTTCCCTAAAGGACATTAGTGAACCAGATGGGTTTTTCTGACAATCAACAGTGGTTTCATGGTCATCAGTAGATTCTTAATTCCAGATATTTTCGATTGGATTCAAAATATACCATCTACTGTGGAATGGATTTATCCCCAGATCGAGAAAGAAGGTTTGGCAATTGTCTTTGGTGTTAAAATATTCCAGCAATGTATCTACAATTAGACACTTCATCACAGTAACTGATTAAAAACAATTGCTGGGAATTTTTAAAACAAACAAGGCAATATCCCCCATTGCCTCGACTTGGATACAACAGGGTCACAGCCTTGAGGTTTGCACTTAAATACCCTCTGAAATGGCTTAGCAAGCTACTCACTTAGTTTATTGGCAATTCGGGATGGACAAATGTGGAGTGTGTCATTTTGTGTTCAGAGTGATCCTCCTACGCAACTGGTTTGCAGGCATCTAATGAGGGTTCTGAGTATGTGTGGGTTTTGGTGGGCATGTCAGTCTGTGAGAGGGTAACCTGTGAGCGAGACCTGTTGTACTGATGCTTTCATAGTCATTACTGTTAGTGAATTGTTATTTATTTATATAAAGAAGATCATTCTTTTGAGCAACACATTTGACTATCTTTATTGTGGTCTCAAGTCACTGCAGCAATAAATGTTAGCCCAGCCAGTGATCCCCACAGCATCAGTGTCACTGGAATTACCAGACAGACACAGTGTATAATAGGTGGCTGAATCTCATGTTACCACACAGGACAGATTCATAGAATCATAGAACCCTACAGTGCAGAAAGAGGCCCTTCGGCCCATCAAGTCTGCACCAATCACAATCCTACCCAGGCCCTACCCCAATATCCCTACATATTATACCCACTAACGTATGCATCCTAGTACACTAAGGGGCAATTCCTTAGCATGGCCAATCAACCTAACCCACACATCTTTGGACTGTGGGAGGAAACCGGAGCACCTGGAGGAAACCCACGCAGACACGAGGAGAATGTGCAAACTCCACACAGACAGTGACCCAAGCTGGGAATCGAACCCAGGTCCCTGGAGCTGTGAAGCAGCAGTGCTAACCACTGTGCTACCGTGCCGCCCACGCTATTATTACCCTTTATCTTCCAGGCACCACGTGGCCTCCTAATGCTTCCTATCAAAATGTTCCACCTCATCCTTAACTATATTGAAGATAGTTGCCATATTACATCGATGTTATTGCATTAAAGGTGCTGTATAAATGGAAATCGTCACTGTTTTGGGTATTCCTGAGTCAGATTGACTCCAAACTTGCATTGACATTAGCTTTAGTGCTTTAACATTCTTTGATCTGAAGACGAAGTTTCAATTTGCTGCGATTGATCACACAGTTGTAAGTGTTTGATCGATCGGTCCTTACACTATCATGTCACTGACTGTGTGGGAAGAGCTCCTCCTAGTGTTGTGGCATCACATACTGCGGCTTTTACATTCCAGCCCGTGACCATGTGGAATAACAGCCAAAACCAAACCTCATTTAACTTACAGAAAAGAAAAATATATTAACTCTCTTTCTCTCTCCACAGATGCTGCCTGACCCTGGGAGAAGGAGACAGCGAGTAGTAGTGGAAGGCTCCTTTTCCAATTGGAGGTCTGTCACCAGTGGTGTGCCGCAGGGCTCGGTACTAGGACCTCTTCTATTTGTGGTATATATTAATGACTTGGAAGAGGGGGTAGGTGGTGTGATCAGCAAATTTGCTGATGACACTAAGATGGTTGGATTGGCGGGTACTGAGGAGCAGTGCCTGGCAATGCAACAGGACATAGACAGGCTGGTAGATTGGGCAGATAGATGGCAAATGGAATTTAATCCGGAGAAATGCGAGGTGATGCACTTTGGCCGGAATAATGTGGAGGGGAGTTATACGATAAAAGGTAGAACTATCCGGAGTATAGATACGCAGAGAGACCTGGGGGTGCAAGTGCACAAGTCCCTGAAGGTGTCGGCGCAGGTGCAGAATGTGATGAGGAAAGCGTATGGTATGTTAGCCTTCATAGGAAGAGGTATAGAATATAAGAGTAGGAGTCTGATGTTGCAGTTGTATAGAACGTTGGTTAGGCCTCACTTGGAGTACTGCGTCCAGTTCTGGTCGCCGTACTACCGGAAGGATGTAGAGATCCTGGAGAGAGTGCAGAGGAGATTTACCAGGATGCTGCCTGGTATGGAAGGGCTGTCTTACGAGGAAAGATTGAATGAACTTGGGCTGTTTTCCCTTGAGAGACGTCGGCTGAGGGGGGATCTAATAGAGGTTTATAAGATTATGAAGGGGATAGATAGAGTAAATGGTGGTAAGCTTTTTCCGCTATTAGAAATGGATAGAACGAGGGGTCACGGGCTTAGGGTGAGGGGGGCTAGGTATAAGACAAATATTAGAGGGCAGTTTTTCACGCAAAGGGTAGTGGGGGTGTGGAATGCACTGCCGAGTAAGGTGGTGGAAGCAGGCACGTTAGGGTTGTTTAAGAGTCACTTAGACAGCCACATGAGCGGGCTACATATAGGGGGATATAGTAGGCCTTACTAAACATTGCAGGCTTGGGAATACGTTTTGCCTCAGGGATGTTAGTCTTTGCCTGTTTAATAATGAATTTTTTTGTCTCCACAGGCATTTAAGTCCAGCAAGGGGCATGCATGCGGCAGGTTGTAGTGGGCTGCTCTTGGATGTTGCTTCGGGAGTTGCCTATTGCTTCATGTCGTTAGTGTGCTTAAACTGGACCATCTCGAGGGCAACATGACAGCTCAGAGACTATCTCTGTTACTGTGCGGACACATGGATTTGGGCCTGTGTCTGTGGGAGTTTGCACGTTCTCCCCGTGGTTGCGTGGGTTTCCTCCGGGTGCTCCGGTTTCCTCCCACATCCCCAAAGATGTGCTTTTAGGCTGATTGATTGGGTACTAAATTGTCCCTAAATTGGACCTCCCTGATCCTCGCACATTAGGCGTAGACTAAAATCATGAATAGGTCACTGAGACAGTGGGACGGCGGCGCGGGCTCGTTGGGCCGAAGGGCCTGTTTCCCGTGCTGTGTTGTTCTTTGTTCTTTGACCCGCTGAGTATTCCCAGTATTTTCTATTGAATTTTCTGGATTTATTTCACTTCTTTTGCTCAATGTCCTCTCATAAAATGAAGGAAAAGGAATGAATCCTTCCAGACTGACTCATTTGTTTCTTAGTGTTATCGTACTTTTGAGACAATTCCTAATTGCCAAAAACTGATTTTCTGGCCCTCTGAACTCATTTCTTTCTATCCCAACTCTATCTTTATCATAGAATCCCCCAGTGCAGAAGCCATTGAGCATTTCAGCCATTGAGTCTGCACTGACCACAATGCCACCCAGGCCCTATCCCCATAACCCCAGGCATTTGCCCTAGCTAGTCACCCTAACACTAACAGGCAATTTAGCATGGCCAATCCACCTAGCCCGCTCGTCTTTGGACTGTGGGAGGAAACTGGAGTACCCAGTGAAAACCCACGTGGATACAGGGAGAACGTACATACTCCACACAGACAGTGACCCGAGGCCAGAGTCGAACCTGGGTCCCCGGCACTGTGAGGCAACAGCGCTAACCACTGTGCCGCCCTTTTCCAAATTCCTCCTATCAATACTGTGTGCAGTTTTGGCCGCCGTACTTACACAAGGATATTTTGGCCTTGGAGGGAGTGCAGAGGAGGTTTGCTAGGCTGATACCGGAGTTGAGGGGGTTGAGCTATGAGGAGAGGCTGAATAAACTAGACTTGTACTCGTTAGAGTTTAGAAGAATGAGGGGAGATCTCATTGAGACATATAAGATGATGAATGGGATGGATAGGTTAGAGGTGGAGAGACTCTTCCCGCTCAGAAAGGACAGTAGGACTAGGAGGCACAGCCTCAAGATAAAGGGGGGGCGGTTTAGAACGGAGTTGAGGAGGAACTTCTTCACTCAAAGGGTGGTGAATCTCTGGAATTCTCTGCCCGTTGAGGTGGTGGAGGCTGCCTCGCTAAATATTTTTAAGACGCGGGTTGATGGGTTTTTGATAAGCGAGGGGATTAAGGGTTATGGGGAGAGGGCGGGAATGTGGAACTGAGCCATGACAGATCAGCCATGATCTTATTGAATGGCGGGGCAGGCTCGAAGGGCTAGATGGCCTACTCCTGCTCCTATTTCTTATGTTCTTATGTTCTTATGATATTCATGATGCCTCTGATACCCTGCGTCACTTCAATAGTTTCTGGTTTCCTGGTGTTAACTGTCTTCTTTTTCCCTCTGGACATCCAATCTCTCTGTGCCTCTATCCCCCAGTGCGATTGTCTGAGGGTTCCCCACTTCTCCCTGGAATGGAGATCTAAACAGTCCCTATCTACCGTCACTCTCTGCACCTGACTGAATTTATTTCACATCGAATTTCTCCTTTGACTCCACTCACTTCACCACGTAAAAGGTGTTGTTATGTTTGCTATGGGCACCCACATTGGTCCTAGCTATGTCTATGTCAGTTTTTGTGGGATGGATGGAACATTCCTTGTTCCAGCCTTACTTGAGACCCTTCCCTCATCTCTTTTTCCAGCGCATTGACGACTGTGTCAATGCCAATTCCTGTTCTCATCCTGAAACGGAACATTTTCACTGGATTTCTTTTCAATTTCAGCCTCTCTATTTCCAGCTCTTCCCCTCCTCAACTCCTCTGGGTGGCACTCCTACCCCAGTACCACCACCCCCCCATCCTCCACCACCCTCTGTGGTGGCAGAGTCAGCCCACCATTGGCTGGCAGCGGGTTTTCCAGTCCCGCCCCTGTCAATGGAGTTTTCAGTTGTTTACAATCTCTGTCACTCTAACAGGGAACTGCAGATGGGTCACGGGAAGGAAAAATGGAGGAAGGACAAAAGGAAGTGGGGATTCTGCTCAAGATTTCTCATTCCTTGAACAAGAACCCCCATCTCCCTAAATCATTGGTTCATATGCCGCTGCCCTGATGACCATGTCTGTCCCACTCAGGTACAGGCAAGACCATACTTGAGCCCCTCATGGGCTCCAAAAGCTGAGGATGTGCATGATGGGCATCTCAGCTATGAGAGAAAGGCGAATGAGAGCCTGTCTCTATCTAGCCCTGCCAAAGTCACAGGGATAACACTATGTAGGAGTGGAAGAGAAAATGGAGACTTCTTTGCACAAGGGGATTCACGTGAGTGTTTATGACAATATTAATGTCATTACGCCATTGAAACTTCATTGAAATGAGCCCTTTATTTGAATTCTTCATTGTGTTGTCCCTTCAGTTGTTGCATCTCTGAATTCCAAAACAAACATTAGCCTGCAGGAGATCAATGCCGTAAGAAGTATCACAACACCAGGTTAGAGTCCAACCAGTTTATTTGATAGTAATCCCACTAGCTTTCGGAAACAGTGTTCCTTCGGTGACGCACCTGACAAAGGAACACCATTTCCAAAAGCTCGTAGGATTATTATCAAATAAACTGGTTGGACTTTAACCTGGTGTTGTAAGACTTCTTACTGTGTTTACCCCAGTCCAACACTGGCATCTCTACATCATGGAGATCAATGCCATCAGAGAAGAGGGATGAGCAAATATGATGGAAAGATTTATGACTGGCAGTGATTTGTATTGAGTGGTGTTGGGGTTTCTTATTGCTCTGCCATATGGCTGCATGCACTATCTTAAGGGTCACAGCTTTCATGACCGTTCTTAACTTCCCACTTGCTAGAATGCAGCGAAGGGCATCTCAGATCAGTCCAGGGACCTGAAGTGCATCTTCAGCAACCTAATGACTTGTTCAGTAATTGTCCTTGCAGTCATGTGGCTTTTGTTGCAATTGTTTTCTGCACCTATAGGGGGTCCTCTCACAAATATTGTGATGAGGTCACCAGGCAGATACACTTATCAGCTTCCAAACCTAAAATTCTGAAGATGTCACCACCAGCAGATCCCTGGAAGAAACTGGAGATTTCTTTACAGATACTTGAGACATCTCATTTCTGGGAGTCACTCATTTTCACAAGGTCAACCTCCAATTCTTCCCTCGTTGACTTCTGTCTCCATTTCTGGAGGGAGTTTATCAGTCAATAGTTGCCACAAGCACGCTGAGTCCCACAGCTCCCTCAACTGCACTTCCTCACACCTTGCTTCCTGTAAGGACACTATTCCAATCTTGCAATTTCTCCATCTTCAAAAACAACAACTTATATTTACATGGTTCCTTTAATGCAATGAAATGTCACAAGGTGCTGCACAAGAACATTATAAAGTGATTAGCGCTGCTGTCTCACAGCACCAGAGACCCGAGGTCAATTCCTGCCTTGGGTGACTGTGTGAGGATGCACATTTTCCCCGTGTCTGCATGGGTTTCCCCTTGGTGCTCCAGTTTGCTTCCACACTCCAAAGATGTGCAGATTAGGTGGATTGGCTATGCTAAATTGCCCCTTAGTGTCAGGGGGATTAGCAGGATACATATATGGGCTTATGGGGATAGGATCTGTGTGGGACTGTTGTCGGTGCAAGCTTGATAGGCTGAATGGCCTGGTTCTGAACTGCAGGGATTCTGTGGAAACAAAGTCTGGCAGTACTCCACATCAGCACATATTGGGTCAGGTCATAGAGATAGGTTTTAAGGAAGGTTTTAATGGGGTAAGTGAGGTAAAGAGATGGAGAGATGTGGGGAGAGTATTACAGGGAAATAAAGTTATAGAGTTGTTTACAGCACCAAAGGAGTCCATTTAGCCCATCGAGTCTATCCTTGGAGAATCCCCTTGCTCAATCCCCGTAACCCAATAGCTTTATTTCCTTCAAATGCCCATTCATTTTCCTTCTGAAATCACTTGTCATCTCTGCATACAGCACCTGCGTGTGCAACAAGTTCCGGGTCATTACCCTGCACTGTGTAAAAATGTCGTTCTCACATTAACCCTGCATCTCTTGCATAAAATTTGAAATCTGTGCCCCATAATCTTTTACAATCAGCTAATGGGGAGAGTTTTTAAACTTTTCTACCATATCCAAACCTGTCATAATCTTGTCATCCTCAATTTCATTTGCTCCAAGGAGAACAACCCCAGCTTCTCCAAGCTGACCTTGTATCTAAAATCCCCACATCCCTAGAACCTTTCTGATCAATTTCCATGGCACACTCTCAGGAACCCTCATGTATGGTGATTTAGCAACTCTGTAGTTGGAGCCTAACCAGAACTTTATAAATGTTCAGCATAACTTCCTTGCTTTTGTTCTCAGCACCTCTTAATGAAGTCCTAGATCCCAGATGCTTTGCTAACCACTTCTCAATATGTCTGACCAACATAAAGACCAATGCACATGGACCCCCAGAACCCATCTTCCTTTACACTTCTTAGAATTGTGCTGTTAATCTATATTGCCTTTATAACATGTGAAAAATGCATCACCTCACACTTCTCTAAACTAAATTCTATCTGCCTCTTGTCAGCTCAGTCTACCAGCTTATCTATTTCCTGTTGCATTGATTAGTATCATCCTTACTTTTCATCACTTCTCCAAGTTTGACATTATTGGCAAATTTTGAATTTTACTCTATATTTCAAGATTATTTGTGCATAGCAAACAAAGCAGTAAGCCTAGCACTAGCAATTAGGGATAGACAACAAATGCTGGTTTTGCCAGTGATGCCCCAGATCCCAAGAAAGAATTTAAAAAAT
Source organism: Carcharhinus amblyrhynchos (assembly GCF_965287045.1). Taxonomy (NCBI): domain Eukaryota; kingdom Metazoa; phylum Chordata; class Chondrichthyes; order Carcharhiniformes; family Carcharhinidae; genus Carcharhinus; species Carcharhinus amblyrhynchos. Next base: position 33,743,234 of record NC_137352.1, read on the forward strand.
CCATGTTGACAACATCTACTGCAATCTGATAAACTGGTGCGGTGACAATAATCTCTCCCTCAGTGTCAACAAAATGAAGGAGATAGTCATGGACTTCAGGAAGCGTAGCGGAGAACATGCCCCTGTCTACATCAATGGGGACGAAGAGGAAATGGTCAAGAGCTTCAAGTTTCTAAGTGTCCAGATCATCAACAACCTGTCCTGGTCTCTCCACAATGACGCTATAGTTAAGAAAGCCCATCAACTTTCTTAGAAGGCTAAGGAAATTTGGCATGTCTGCTACAACAGTTACCAACTTTTACAGATGCACCATAGAAAGCATTCTTTCTGGTTGTATCACAGGTTGGTATGGCTCCTGCTCTGTTCAGGACTGCAAAAAACTACAAAGGGTTGTGAACAAAGCCCAGTCCATCAAGCAAACCAGCCTCCCACCCATTGATTCAGTCTATATTTCTTGCTGTCTCAGAAAAGTAGCCAGCATAATCAAGGACCCCACACACGCCAGACATGCATTCTTCCATCTCCTTCCAATCCAGAAAAAGATACAAAAGTCTGAGATTATGTACCAACCAACTCACGAACAGCTTCTTCCCTGCTGCCATCAGAATTTTGAATGGACCTACCATATATTAAGCTAATCTTTCTCTATACCCTAGCTATGAACTGTAACACTATATTCTGCAACCTCTCCTTTCCTTCCTCCCTATGCATTCTATGAACCACATGTTTTGTCTGTGTAGCACAGAAGAAAGAATACTTTTCATTATCTGCTAATACATGTGACAATAATAAATCAAATCAAATTCCCTTCATCACCCTTCTCTGTGACTGCATCAAGAGATGCTGCTGGTGGGTGTCATCAACATCCATGTGAAAATTGTTGCCGTGCCTTTGGATAATATTGCCAAAGGGCAGCAGGTAGATGAGAAATAGGAGGAGCCCAATGGTCAATCCTTGGGACTCACCAGAGATAAGTGTGCAGGAGCAGGAAGAGAAATCAGTGCAAGTGATTCTCTAACTCCAGTTAGATTGATGAGAACGGAACCATGTGAGAGCAATCCCACCCAGTAAAGAATCAAGTCATGAATTAAGTTGTTAACTTATCAGCAAGTTTGTATATGAACTGTAACCCTAACCTTTCTGAGCCAACCTGTACATTCAGATGTGGAGCCTGACTTATACTGTGTCAAAGGGAATTGAACCTGACCTGAAATACTGCAAGATTGAATAAATTCAAACGGCATTGTGTCTCGAATAATTCTAGATAAGAATCGTTGTCTAAATGTTGATTAGAATTCTCAGTGTTCAATCTTACAGCAGGTGAATGAACTTAGTTGCTGACAATGAAACAGTACTCGTTCCGGAGTACTTCCTTGCAATGGAAGAAGTTGTCAAGAATGACATTGCCAAACTTCAATTTGGGTGCCTGCCCTTTTAAGGAACATTATTCCGGTGCCCAGGTTGCAGCCTCACACCAAACTCTTGAAGAGCAGTGGGTGCACAGGACCAGCATGGCGAAAATTCTGGAACTTGACGTCACACTGGGGATGTGTTCTGGAACGTCAGGATAACACTGATTCGCAGCCTCTGCTGGATGCAGGGGCTACACTCGGATACATCTTTTTCCTGCTGCAACATTGGCTGGGCCATGCAGGAGGCGTTTGGTGGCAGATCCCCAGGAAGGGATGCTGGCCTCTGTGATACTTCTCCAGGCATCACTACAAGACCAAAATTCTAACCACTGGTCTCTCGTCCATACTTCACAATTTAAAAACAATGGAACCCTTGGATTAGGTAATACAATTAAGAGGATGGTATCTACATCCATTGGTATATCAATTACTGATACCCCTATGGATGTAGATGCCATTCTATTAATTGGTTGATATTAGTTACCCCTGTCATCCTAGTGGACTTTGAATCTAATATGCACCTTTTAGAAATATGACTAACCTTCTCCCAAATGCAACACATCTACTCAAGGACACAACTTCAGGTTTCCCATGGAACAGGCGAGTTTGGAATAGGGGCTAGTGTACCTGTCCAAACACAGCAATGGGAAACCTGAATGGTTTGGATACACATCAGCTGAGCTGCCATCACTGAGCAGGTGGGCCTGCTACAGGAGAACAGGAAATCAACCAGTTCCCATGGTCAGCTGACCAGAGATCCGGTCTGGGACCCAAAGCAATCAAAGATTTGTGTAAGTGATCTCCAGCGGTCACAGGGAGCAAGGGTTAGACTGCTCAGTGAGTGCCATATGTGGGACACTGTGGCACAGTGGTTAGCCCTGACAGCTCACAGCTCCAGGGATGTGGGTTTGATTCCCGGCTTGGGTCACCGTCTGTGTGGAGTTTGCACAATCTCCCCATGTCTGCGTGGGTTCCACCAGGTGCTCTGGTTTCCTCCCACAGTCCAAAGATGTGTCGGTTAGTTGGATTGGCCATGCTAAATTGCCCTTTAGTGTCCCAGCATATGTGGATTGGAGGAATTAGTAGGGTAAATATGTCGGGTTGTGGAATTAGAGCCTGATGTGGGATTGTTGGCAGTGCAGACTCGATGGGCCAAATGGCCTCCTTCTGCACTGTAGAGATTCTATGATTTCTATATGGCTGGAGTGCAGTAAGCAATATGCACATTCTGTTCATTTAAAATTAAACCTCGACTGCAAACAACCCACTAGCAGATGGATATTTATTCATTTAACACACTGTGTGGAGATTATGTCAAGACATGACAAGTAGAGAGGGGCAACTGCAGTGGTTCTCCCAATCCCTCGATTCGCTTGCACAATGTTGTCCACTCAGAAATGGGTAGCTGGCAGTTGCTCTTGAATGTTAACCGTAGCTCAGTGGTAGCTTTCTCGTCTCTAGATCAGGTTCAAACTTCACTTCAGGGACTTTTGCCGACAGTGTTGATGACATTTCTGGTACAGTACTGAGGGAGTGCTGCTATGTTGGCAGTGCTATTTTTCAGTGGCACATTAAACTGAGACTTCTGCTGTCAGGTGGATATGAAGATCTCAGGTGCAATTTAATGCGGAGAAAGCTGTTCAGCTCAATGTCCTGGCTAATGTTTATTCTTCATCACTCAAGTGGATATCTGCTGAATATGAGACTGTGCTGTGTGCAAATGGGCTATTGGAGTTCCTACATTAATGAGTTACCGAGAAAGTACTTAATTGGTTATGAGTTTTGGGAGTGTTTAATGATATATAAAACAAGTTCTTGCTTTAAACAATCAGATTACGTTGTTGTGATAGGAGAATGATAACAGAGACAGTAATACAGTCACCATATTAAACAGGAACATAAAAATCCTCACCTCACCCAATGGAAAGAAACATGAACTTTTCCCTTTGGTGTGTTATTGTTAAGCTATAAATTCCTAATTAGAAAGTATGTGTAAGCATAATATTGTGTGGCCACAATGGTTGGTGAATAAATGCCCACTCACAAACTCACTGCATCTATTCTCTACATTCTGTGACTGATGAACCTTACGACAATTATCATTTATTACGATTAAATGGTAAAATAAATGCAATGTGCTGTTATGACTTTAATCAAGGAATACTGGTTGAGATAGTATAAGGATGTTTGGCTTAGCAGGGTTAATGGGAAACTAGAGAGCAGTACTGTCTGCTGTACAATGTTCAAATGATAAGGGACCTGGGTCAGTCTGAAGTGACTCATAGAGTTAACTCATAGTTTGGGTTATGATTTGTACATAAGCAAATAGTTGTGTAACCAATAACAAAACTTCTATTCAGCATTACAAGCCTCAGAGTCTCTTAGTGAGTTACTTAACAAACTCTTAAAACATCCTGATAGTCCTTGAACAAACTCAGAACCCAAGACTCTGATGTAGGCCCCAGCGTCTGAAAAACAAAAGGGATAGCACCCTAACCTGACTGAATTGCACTTGAACAGAAGACAGGGCTGGGGATCGCTTGGAAAGAAGTTTCATTGCAGTGTGGACACTGAAGGGCAGAAGGATTAAAGGACTCCACTGGAGCACAGCGAGATCTGTTGTGACCTCCTGGGCAAAAACTCACTTCTGAGGCTGAACTTGCCTTTGAAATTCTTCAGCTCAATAATCAGAACCGTCCGTTTCATTAATCACCGTGGCTAGCCCAAGTTCAGAGTTTGTGCCTTACCACACACCAAAAACATTCAAAATGGTCCACATCTTCGATTTTAAAATTTGCTGGAAAAACAGATCCTTTTGATGTTGGGTCCACAATTGCTATGGGAGCCTGTCAAAACCTACCAAACACCAGAACAAGTGTGTTGACAAAACACCTGCTTTAAACGTGGCACCATATTTAAAGCTGTACTCCCCCAAAAAGCAGCTATGGATGATAAACCAAGCTGACCAGATCAATTTGAGCTGATACAGATGCCAGAACAGCCACAAAAGTACTTTGGTGAATAAGATTTTTAAAGATTCATGATTGCTTTAGCTTTAGAAAAGAAGACAGAGACTAAACAAGGAAATACACGACTGTAACCAGTAGGTCCAATAGCCAATGACATCATGGTGAAGCAAAGAATAAATGAATCTTTAAATATGCCTCAAGATGTTCTGAAATCCTTCAGCACCAATTCAATTCATGAATTAATAACATTTTAGATTGAATAAAAATTCTAAAGCTGTCCAACAACTTGGAGAATTCATTGATTTTTTTCATAAACAAATTACGCAAATTGGCTGAAAATTGTGACTACAGAGAACTTAAGTCAGAGTTCATCGAAACCAAATAGTGGTTGGAATGACTAATGATGCTATTCAGACATACCATAGACTAAAGACGATCTGGTCCTACAGAAGGCCATCCAAATAGGTAGCCTGAAATTCACCAACATTTGTCCATTTTATGTGGCGAGGTTAAGCCATGGTATAGAGCAACCCCAACCATTGTTCATCCAACAGAAGGTACAGAAGCTTCAGTTACATGCAATAAAATGAAACAAAACTTACTCACCACTCTCTGCATGAATAAACTTCCCCCGCGCATCTCCCTTCCTTACCTTGAACTTGTGCCCCATGTAATTGACAGTTCCACCTTGGGAAAAGACCTCTGACTATCCACTCTCTATATGCCTCAAAATTTTGTAGACCTCTAACAGGCCTCCTCTCAGCCTCCATCTTTCCAATGAAAACAATCCTAATCTCTCCTCATAGCCAATATCCTCAAGACCAGGCAACATCCTGGTGAACCTTCTTTGCACTCTCTCCAAAGCCTCCATATCCTTCTGATGATGTGGTGACCAGAACTGTACACAATATTCCACATGCGGCTTAACCAAGGTTTTATATACCTGCAACACAATTTAAGAACACAAGAAATAGGAGCAGGAGTAGGCCATCTAGCCCTTCGAGCCTGCCCCGCCATTCAATAAGATCATGGCTGATCTGAAGTGGATCAGTTCCACTTTCCCGCTTTCTCCCCATAACTCTTAATTCCCTTGTCTATCAGAAATCTATCTATCCATGACTTAAATATATTCAGCAAGGTAGCCTCCACCACTTCAACGGGCAGAGAATTCCAGAGACTCACCACCCTTTGAGTGAAGACGTTCCTCCTCAACTCCGATCTAAACTGTCCCCCCCCTTATTTTGAGGCTGTGCCCTATAGTTCTGCTATCCCTTCTAAGCATGAAGAATCTCTCTACCTCTACCCTATCTGAGCACCTTCATTATCTTGTATTTCCCAACTCCTGTACTCAATGCCCTGGTTAATGAAGGCAAGTATGCCATATACTTTCTAAATCACCTTGGCCAACTGTGTTGTCACTTTTAGGGAACTATGGACCTGCACAATCAGATCTCTCTGAATGTTAATGTTCCGAAGGGTTCTGCCATTTACAGTACACTTCACACCTAAATTTGATCCTCCAAAATGCATCACTTTGCATTTGTCCAGATCAAACTCCATCTACCATTTCTGTGCCCAAGTCTCTAATCTATCTTTATCCTGTCATATCCTTTGATAATCCTCAGCACTATCAGCAAGTCCACCAATCTTTGTGTCATCCAAAGATACTGAGGGACAAGATGCATGTACATTCAGAAGAAAATAAACTAGATGGTGACAGGCAGCATGGTTTTGTATAGGAAGATTCACCAACTTGATTGAGTTTTCTGAAAATATGAGACAGATAATTGATGAGGGAAAGGTTGCAGATGTAGTTTATATGGACTTCAGTAAGGCGTTTGACAAGATCCCACACTGTAGACTGGTACAAAAACTAAAATCACATGGGATTTGGACTGAGCTGGCTCAGTGGATGCAGAACTGGCTTGGTTATAACAGACAGAGTATCAGAGGAAGGGATCAGAATGGAGATGTATAGCTAGTGGCATTCCACAGGGATCAGTGCTGGGACCTCTATTATTTGTAGTATACATAAACGATCCAAAAGAAAATATGGGTGGTCTGATTAGTAAGTTTGTGGATGACACAGAAATTGGTGGAGTCTCTGATAGTGCCGGGGATTGTTAAAGGATAAAGATAGATTGGAGACTTGGGCACAGGAATGGCAGATGGAGTTTAATCCGGACAAATGGGAGGTGATGCATTTTGGAGTATCAAATTTAGGTGTGAATTATACTGTAAACAGCAGAACCCTTAGGGACATTAACATGCAGAGGGATCTGGGCGTGCAGGCCCACCATTCCCTAAACATGGCAATGCAGGTGGCCAAGGTGATTAAGAAGACCTGTTTGCCTTCATTGGCCGGGGCATTGAGTACAAGAGTTGGGAAATCATATTGCAGTTACATAAAACCTTGGTCTATTGCCTTCAGCTCTGGTCGCCACACTACCTGAAGGATGTGGAAGCTTTGGAGGGACTGCAGAGATGGTTCACCAGAATGTTGCCTGGCCCCGAGGGTATTGACTATGAGGAGACGTTCAATAAATTAGAATTACTTTCACTGGAAAAAACAGAGGCTGAGGGGAGATCAGATAGACATCTATCAATTATGAGAAGCTTTGACAGGGTGAATAGGCAAAGGCTTTTTTCTCAAGGTGGAAGCATCAATTACAAGGAGGCACAGGTTCAAGGTGAGAAGGGGAAAGTTTAAGGGAGATGTACAGGGGAAATCTTTTCATGCAGAGAGGGGTGGGTGCCTGGAACACACTGCCAGAGGATATGGTGGAAGGAGGCACATTAGGAATATTTAAGAGGCATTTGGATGGGTGCATGAATAGGGAGGGAATGGAGGGATACAGACTGAGTAAGGGCAGAAGGTTTTTTTAGTTTAGTTAAGGCATCATGATCAGCACAGACTTGAAGGGCCGAAGGGCCTGTTCCTGTGCTGTACTTACCTTTCTCCTTGTTCAAACAAAAATACTTTGTGATTTGTAAGCACATTCGTCTTAACTGAAGTATTATCTATATGAACTAAATTCACAACACCCAGATCCTGTCCAGACAGGTTTGTCCAGGTGAGGCTCAAATCATGTTACAGTTCCTTATTTGTTTCAGTTTGAATGCTGTGTGCAAAGTTTTCTCTTTTAGCTGAGGCCAACAAAGGAACAACCCTTTAATCCTCACCATGAGCATTCTGAAATCACTTCCAGTTATTGTTTATTAAGTTAACAGTATAACTCTGTCACTCTGAGCTACATGTACAGTATAAAATTGCCCCAGGAGCACATTTATTCCAGAAACACAGCAAGCTTCTTTCTGGCTCTGGCAGCAAATTATTGAATAGAATACTTGAAAAATGAAAAGCAAATAGTTTAATATGATTCCTATGAAGCTCTGGGAGGCTGTGTTCCCCCTTGTGCGTACTCACCTTTATTTGTAATCAACATGTTCATTATGGACCCCCTCTGTCAGTGTGAGAGCTACTCCTGCTTCACATTCTGCACAGATTGACGTTAACCCAGGGCACGGAAGGAATGAAAAACATTCTTTATACAAATAACGGCAGTCACTGAAGGTAAGCATGCAAGTGTAAAAGGCAGTAAAGAGAGGAATCACGTACAGGAGCGGGGATATCTTGCTGCAATTGAGTGGCACAGCAGGTTAGCACTGCTGCCTCACAGCGCCAGGGACCCGGGTTCAATTCCTGGCTTGGATCACTGTCCGTGTGGAGTTTGCACTTCCTCCCTGTGACTGCGTGGGTTTCCTCCCACAGTCCGAAAGATTGCAGGTTAGGTGGATTGGCCGTGCTAAATTGCCCCTTCGTGTCCCAGGATGCATAGGTTAGTGGGGTAAACGTGTGGGGTTATGGGGATAGGGCCCGGGTGGGATTGTGTCAGTGCAGACTCGATGGGCTCTTTTTGTACTGTAGGGATTCTCTGATGTTATGAATTAAACAGGACCACACCTGGAATATTGTGAACAGTTTTGTTCTTCTTATCTGAGAAAGGATGTCCTCACTCTACAGGGAGTGAAAGGAAGGTTGGCGACTGAGTCCTGGGAAGGCGGCACTGGTGTATGAGGAGAGGTTGAGTAATTTAGATTATATTCACTGGAGTTTATAAGAACGGAGGGTGGATCACATTAAAACCTGTATATTCTAACAGGACTAGACTACGTAGAGACGAGAGACATGTGCCTGATGGTGGGAGATTTCAGAATCAGGAGTGGGACATGCCTGAGGACATGGGGTAGGCCGTTTTGGACTGAGAGGAGAAGAAATATCTTCACCCACAGAATGGTCTGGAGACAACACTTTCTCTACCACGGGAAGCAGTTGAGGCCAAAACATGTTTTCAAAAAGGAGGTAGATATAGCACTCGGGGACAAAGGGATCAAAGGAGGGGGAAGCAAGAACAGGTTATGGAGTTGAATAATCAAGTCAAAGGGCCAAATGGCCTACTCCTGCTTCTATTTTCTATGTTCCTACATTACTGAGCACAGAGTGGACAATAGTTACTCAGACTAGAATGTTCCGCATTAGACCTGAATTTCAGCATTGGAGTGCTAGAATTCACCTCAGTATCCCTGCTTGGCTAACGAGGAGAAAACCTTACTGGAAATCTGCATGTAAACAGGACGGATATTTGTTACATAGACGTTCCAGTAATTTGACTTTAACTGCAGCTGTGAAAGCTGTATGAATTCCTCTTATTCCCCCTGCTCACATGGACAGGGTTGGAGAATTGATCCAACTGCTGATGCAGAAGAAAAGAGCAACTGCTCTTTATTCTTTCATGAGGAAATACGGGCATCGCTGGCAAGACAGCATTTGTTACCCGTCTCTAAATGTCCTTCAGAAGATGGTGGTGAATCTCCTTCTTGAACCGCTGCAGTCCCTGAGGTGTAGGTACAACCACAGTGCTGTTAGGGAGGGAATTCCAGGATTTTGACTCAGCGACAGTGAAGGAAGGTGATACATTTCCAAGTCAGGATGGTGAGTGATTTGGAGGAGGTTCCCATGTTCTTGCTGCCCTTGTTCATCTGGATGGTAGACGTTACTCGTTTGGAAGGTGCTGTTGTAGTAGCCGTGGTGAGTTGCTGCAGTGCATCGTGTGGCTGCCAATGTTCAACAGTGATGGAATGAGTGAATATTTAAGCTGGAGGATGGGTGATGATCAAGCAGTCTGCTTTGTTCGGGATGGTGATGAGTTTCTGAGTGCTGTTAGAGATGCACTCATCCAGGCAATTGGAGAGTATTCCATCACACTCCTAACTTGTGCCTGATAGATGGTGGACAGGCTTTAGGGAGTAACCCACCTCCTGACTCCCCAAGACCTGTCCACCATGTTGCAGAATCCCTACCCTCTGACTGCTCTGATAGCCAGTGCTAATATGGCTAGTTCAGTTCAGTTCTGGTCAACGATAACAAAGAACAATGAAAAGTACAGCACGGAAACAGGCCCTATGGCCCTCCAAGCCTGTGCCGATCATGATGCCCAGACCGTATCCCTAAATTCCCTCCCTATTCATGTACCCATCCAGATGCCCCTTCAGTGTTGTTAATGTGCTTGCTTCCACCACCACCCCTGGCAACATGTTCCAGATATTCACCACTCTCTCCAGTGAAAACAATCCTTGTTTATTCAACCTCTCCTCACAGCCAACACCCTCGAGACCTGGCAACATCCTGGTGAACCTTCTTTGCATTCTCTCCAAAGTTTCCACATCCTTCCAGTAGTGTGGTGACCAGAACTCCACACAATACTCCAAATGCGGCCTAACCAAGTTTTTATATAGCTGCAACATGATTTCCCAACTCCTGTACTCAATGCCCCAGCCGGTGAAGGCAAGCATGACAAATGCCTTCTCAATCACCTTGGCAACATTTGTTGCCACTTTTAGGGAACTGTGGACCTGCATGCCCAGATCCCTCTGTATGTTAATGTTCCTAAGGGTTCTGCCATTTACAGGATAATTCACACTTAAATTTGATCCTCCAAAATGCATCACCATGTATTTGTCCGGATTAAACTCCACCTGCCATTCCTGTGCCCAAGTTTCCAATCTATCTATATCCTGTTGTATCCTCTGACAACCCCTGGCACGATCAGTGGCTCCATCAATCTGTGTGTCATCCACAAACTTACTAATCAGACCACATTTTCCTCCAGATCATTCATATATACTACAAACAACAGAGGTCCCAGCACTGATCTCTGCAGAACACCACTAGCTACAGATCTCCATTCTGAAAAGTACCCTTCCATTGCTACTCTCTGCCTTCTATAACAAAGCCAGTTCTGCATCCATCTAGCCAGTCCTCCCCAAATCCCATGTGATTTTAGTGTTTGTACCAGTCTGCCATGTGGGATCTTGTCGAACGCCTTATTAAAGTCCATATATACTATATCCACAGCCCTTCCCTCATCAATTATCTTTGTCACCTCTTCAAAAAATTCAATCAAGTTGGTGAGACATTGGTGACCTTCCCTGTACAAAGCCATGCCGCCTGTCACTGACTTCCATTTTCTTCCAAACGTAAATATAACTTCAGGATGTTGATAGTGGGGAAACCAGCAATGGTCGTTGAATGTCTAAGGGAGAAGATTATATTCTGTCACATTGGAAATGGTCAAAACAGAATAGAAACTTTGTGAAAGAATTTGCTGTCCTCTACCCTGTCTCTATGGTGATGTATATTTGTATTATGGGCTGTTTTATCTGGTAGTGTTGCTCCTTTGAGCAGGAAAACTGCAGTCCCACTTGAAGACTCCAAGGTCTAGAGACAATGGCAGTCTGGATTTATACGGGTGTGTGGGTGTACACATCAGAGTACTCCCACATCGAGATCCTATACTGAACCTTCTGAGTCAAAGCCTCAACTGACTTCAGAATATATTCTCAAAGCAGAAGAGCCCAACTGGAGCTGTGTTGTGTTAAATGACACTGATCGCGTGAACATTACTGCAAAAATTAGATGAACATTTTGAACTACTTTGCAAATTCAGAGTTGGTAACCTTTTGTGTCTGTGTAGAGTTAATGCTCCTTGTATTCTAGTGTGGAAAATCAGCTGGGAAGGAGTACTCTGGAACCCATCTTTACACAGTCATGCATTTGTTTAAGAATTATAAGCCTAAAGCTCTGAACACCACCAGACCAACCTCAGTAAATGTCTCTTTCTGTAATTTTACTGCGACGGGTGGGTGTGGCTCACAGAACGGGATTCTCCGTCAGTCTCAGATGGGATTTTACAAAACTCACCCGAGCAAGGTTGTAAAACACCGACCAATTATCTTTTGAATTGAAACACCAATTAATAACCTTCATTTTCATATAATTAACATACAATTAGCACCCAGTAGGCCCATGATGAGTTGGGTCTAAACAGATTTGATATTCCCTGCAGATCGAAACAACATTGTTTCCCTGGGATCTCTATCGTAACGATGTTCCTGGGAATCTGAATAGACTGTTTATCGCTGGAGTTTTTATTGTAGATGGTATTCCCTGGAGATCTGAGTAGATCTGGTATTTCCTGTGGATGCTTAGTATTACTGTTCCAGTTGGATCTAAGTGGAGTGAGTGTTCCTGAGGAGTCTGTACAGACTTGATATTTGCTGGAGATCTGGATGGAGTTGATGTTCTCTGCGGGGTCTGAGCAGCCTTGGGGGAATTCCTTGTAGATCATTATAGTACTGGTGTTCCCTGTCAACGTAAGGGACATAATCAATAGAATCCATACGGATTGAGGTAAAGGATAAGAAAGGATTGGTCATGTTCGCAAGGATATCATGGGTGTCTTTGAGCAAAGCTGACCAAATGATAAAATTAGACATCATCAGGTTGAAGTCAAGATAAAGGACAATATACAGCTGACATTCTGTAAAGATCAGCGAGTACACAAAGCACAGTAAGATAAAGTAAAATAAACCTGGATAGATGAGAAAAAAACAGGAGCAATTAACAAGATGAATGGGCCTTACTTTTTGTAGTGACTCAAAGAAAACTGATCCGTTCAAATTATAAACAAATGGCAATAATCCAGAGGCTCCGGGGACCTGGGCTCAAATCCCACCAAAGCAGCTGGTGGAATTTAAATTGAAATGCCCTTTCGGGAAGGAAATCTGCCATCCTTCTCCGATCTGCCCTACACGTAACTCCAGACCTGCAGCCGGGTGGATGTGGTGTCATGTGAAATTAGTGCTGAGTTCTAACAGACTCCAGTTTCACTGTTCCAAATGCCTTATGCTACAGTGTGAGAATAATAACTTGATGAAGGCGATGGGAATGCTCATGGAGGGTAGATTTAAGGTTTGTTCAAATGTCGTGATCTGATGCAATTTAAATCCCTCAATGAGAAAAAACACTGTGTGCAGCTTCATTCAAAGTGAAAAAACAGACCAACCCACCAACCTCACCACTGCTGAAGTACATTAAGTTACACCAGATGGTCTGTCGATGAAAAAAACATAAGCCATCTGTTTTTGCAATTTCAATAGGTTCTGTTGCTTCTACTTCCCAAGGTCTGTCACTATAACTGAGCCCATTGTGAATGCTTAGTTGAACCATTCATCACAGCAGGGATCTGTATATATACTCTGATTGACAGTTTTTTAGAGATTATTAAAAGATTAGCTGCTTTTGATATGGTTATTGGAATAGATGTTTTTTCACAACAAGTTGATCATTTGAGGGCATTTGCATTTTAATGGGTTCCATGAGTAAGTTTTCTTTCCTATTAAAAAAGTGTGTTTGAGTGAGACCTCTATTAGATTGTCAGAGTTTATTTTGCTTTAATTTCCTCAGGCTTTGTGATGTTTGTCTATGTATTGGATATCGGATAAGTGGCTATATGGGGTACGTGGGTGAATAGAAGTGCCCTGGGGATATGAGGGGGCATAATGGTCAGTGGAGGGAGGGGCGAGAGGTGAGGGATAAAGGGCTTGACAGTCTTCAATACCACTGGGCTGTAGCCCCAGAGAACTGAGGCAGACCTTAGAATCAGCCTTGGTACTTGCGTACCTCCATGACTACACCTGCCCCGGCTCCAGAGATGAAAGACTCAAATCCATCCAACATTTGCCTCCTCAGAAAAAAAATATGGCAAGTGGGGGCCTTTCTAAAGGTGATGGGATTGCTGAGTCAGGTTTTGGATGTATCACAGCTTGGTATGACAGTACTTTCAATATAGGTACGTGTGAAATATGTATTTAGGTAGGAGGCTCGTATCCTCCCTGGAAATGAAGGGTTAAATAGAACCATAGAAAATTACAGCTCAGAAACAGGCCTTTTGGCCCTTCTTGTCTGTGCTGAACCATTTTTTGCCTAGTCCCACTGACCTGCACTTGGACCATATCCCTCCACACCCCTCTCATCCATGAACCCGTCCAAGCTTTTCTTAAATGTTAAAAGCGACCCCGCATTTACCACTTTATCCGGCAGCTCATTCCACACTCCCACCACTCTCTGTGTGAAGAATCCCCCCTAGTATTCCCTTTAAACTTTTCACCCTGAACCCATGCCCTCTGGTTTTTTTCTCCCCTAGCCTCAGTGGAAAAAGCCTGCTTGCATTCACTCTATCGATACCCATCAAAATCTTATACACCTCTATCAAATCTCCCCTCATTCAATGGGGCAAAGGAGCAGAGTGATCTGAAGTTTATTGAAGTTTTAATTTACTTAGGGTCACAAATCGGCTTACATTAACACTGCAACGATGTTACCGTGAAAATTCTCTAGTTGCCACACTCCAGTGCCTGTTCGGGTACGCTGAGGGAGAATTTAGCATGGCCAATGCACCCTAACCTGCATGTCTTCCAGACTGTGAGGTAACTGGAGCACCCAGAGGAATCCTATGCAGGCATGGGGAGAATATGCAGACTCCACACAGACAGTGACCCAAGCTAGGAATTGAACCTAGATCCCCGGGGTTGTGAGGCAGCAGTGCTAACCACTGTGCCACCGTGCTGCCCCAGGTCTGGGGGGTCTAGATATTTTTTTAAAAATCACTAAAATTACCGCCCTGGGTTAATAAAGACAAAATGACAGTAACAGACCACTAGGTTTCATTTCTAGAGTGAAACAAGTTAGATCACATTTAGCATTCTGGGAGCTAACAGGAAAAATCCTGTTTCTCCAGGAAAGGAAAAGGAACAGCTGGTGAGTGACCTGATGGAGGTCTTTAAAATTTATACAGACCATGGAAAAAAGTTATTTCCACTTGTGGTGGAGTAAAGAACAGTCACCATCAGTACGGTACAGGAGAGTCACTCACTAATACAATAGGAAGGTCAGGAAGGCAATGTTTAACCAGGGGAGTGGTGAAAATGTGGAACTTGCTACACATGGATTGTTCGAGGTGAATTGAAGATGCATGTAAGGAGAAATCCGACAAGTACATGAGAAAGTGGAATGGTGTGTTGAAATAATGAGATAAGGTGAGAGGAGGCTTGTGTGGCACAGGAACACTGGAATAAACTAGATGGGCTGAATGGTCTGTTTAATGCTACATAACAAATCCAACACCAACCACAGAGAAACCAACTACTTCACCCACTGGATGAGGGTGGGGAGATGCACGTGAGGAATTGTCCTGAACAGGATTATTGCCTCTATACCCTTGGAAAGACTTGCTAAGAGCTATCTTGTATTGAAAGCTGCTACAGAGCAGGAAAGCTATGGAAGGCAGACAGCTCCAACCCCAGCGCACAGCTCTACACACAGCGCACAGCTATACCCCCCAGCGCACAGCTATACCCTCCCAGCGCACAGCCATACACACAGCGCACAGCTATGCCCCCCCAGTGCACAGCTATGCCCCCCAACGCACAGCTATACCCCCCCAGCGCACAGCTATACCCCCCCAGAGCACAGCTATACACACAGCACACAGCTATACCCCAAAGTGCACAGCTATACCCCCCCAGTGCACAGCTATACCCCCCCACGCACAGCTATACCCCTCCAGCGCACAGCTATACCCCCCAGTGCACAGCTATACCCCCCAGTGCACAGCTATACACCCCAGCGCACAGCTATACACCCCAGCGCACAGCTATACACCCCAGCGCACAGCTATACACCCCAGCGCACAGCTATACACCCCAGTGCACAGCTATACACCCCAGCGCACAGCTATACCCCCCAGTGCACAGCTATATCCCCCCAGTGCACAGCTATATCCCCCCAATGCACAGCTATATCCCCCCAATGCACAGCTATACCCCCCAATGCACAGCTATACCCCCCAATGCACAGCTATACCCCCCAATGCACAGCTATACCCCCCAGCGCACAGCTATACCCCCAGCGCACAGCTATACCCCCAGCGCACAGCTATACCCCCCAGCACACAGCTATACCCCAAAGTGCACAGCTATACCCCCCAATGCACAGCTATACCCCCTGCACACAGCTATACCCCCCAGCACACAGCTATACCCCCAGTGCACAGCTATATCCCCCCAGCGCACAGCTATATCCCCCCAGCGCACAGCTATATCCCCCCAGCGCACAGCTATATCCCCCCAGCGCACAGCTATACCCCAAAGTGCACAGCTATACCCCCCCAATGCACAGCTATACCCCCTGCACACAGCTATACCCCCCAGCGCACAACTATACCCCCAGTGCACAGCTATATCCCCCCAGCACACAGCTATATCCCCCCAGCGCACAGCTATACCCCCAGTGCACAGCTACACCCCCCAGTGCACAGCTATATCCCCAGTGCACAGCTATACCCCCCATACTTGCAGCAATGAAAGACTGAATGTCACATTCATAACATTACCAGCAGAGGGAGGTAGAAGACAATAGAAGGCAATGGGGGTGATTTCTGCAGCTGAATTCTGTGATGATCCCTGAGCAGCAGGAGGCTGTTTCAGTCACATGTCGCACAACACACTATCTTAATAAAAGAATTGCAGCATGAACTTGAAACAGCTGATTAGAACTGAAAATGCCTGCTAACTCTCATTAAAGAATCCACTTACCTGATGAATGAGCAGTGCTGCGAAGGCTCGTGAGTCCAAATAAACCTGTTGGACTTTAAGCTGGTGTTGTGAGACTTCTTACTGTGCCATTAAAGAAACCGCATGGTATTTTCACAGGGTTGTTAGAGTGGAGAAGGAGGCCATTTGGCCCATCGTGGGCAATACTAACTACCACCCACTCCTAACAGCAAGCAGCATTGGTGTTGAACTTAAAGAGATACTCACCATTTAAAGGGATACTCACCATTTAAAGGGATACTTGCCATTTAAAGGGATACTCACCATCTCACAGCCACTATTTGTGGGAGCTGTATAAGGAGACTTCATGGACAAGACTTCATTAACACTCCCAGCAACATTCAGTTTGCAAATTCTCTGAGGATTTCTTCACAAGAAGAGTAAGTGATGCGATAGCCAAACTTATAGGAATCACTAAGGCTTTGTTTGCTTAATGTATCCGCATGAATCATCATAGTGTCATCGGATCCCTATAGTGCAGAAGGAGGCCACTCAGCCCTTCAAGTCTGCACCGACCACAATCCCACCCAGGCCCTATTCCCATAATCCCACATATTTACCCTGTTCACCCCCAGATGCTAAGCAGCAATTTAGCATGGCCAATCAACCTAACCTACACATCACTGGACTGTGAGAGGAAACCGGAGCACCCGGGGGAAACCCACGCAGACACGGGGAGAACGTACAAATATGCACAGACAGTGACCCGAGGCTGGAATTGAACCCGGGTCCCTGGTGCTGTGAGGCAGCAGCGCTAACCACTGTGCCACCGCGCTGCCCAGTGGTCTGTATAAGGAATGGGAGGAGACGTGAGACTGGACAGGGCAGCAGTATTTGCTGTGGAGAGAGGGTCAGTGAATGGTGGGGTGTAGGACTCCTCCCCTCTGCAGGTACAGGGCAGCAGAAAATCCTCCTCTGCTTTTTGTGCTATGTGTGAGTACCTGTGCACCCTCTCCCCATCACCCCCATCCAGTCTACAATCTGCCCATCGTGTGGCAATGTTTTCCCTCAATGTGGATGGCCATGAAACATTAGATAGGGGTCATGGGTAGAGAGGGGGACTGGTGGTGTTGAGATGGCGGCGCGGGCTCGTTGGGCCGAAGGGCCTGTTTCCCGGGCTCTTTTTATTCTTTGTTCTTTGTCTGCCCTGCTCTCCCAGTGAAAGAGGGAACGCAGAAGCCACACACACTCCGGCTCCAGAGGCTGGCTCCTGTTCCAATTCCCCATTTCACTGTCACCATCATTGTGTCTAATCAACCCCACTGGGAGATAATAACTCAGTCACTGGGAAATAACTCAGCCAGTGTCTCTGGTTTCACAACTCCTGACAAATTCAAACAAGGATGATCAGCATTGAAGCTCAGAGTGACTTGTGAAGAGTAAACCTGGAAATATCCTCATTGGCAGCTCACCCACTTCACGCTTTGACCCAAATAATCTCATGGGATTAGACTGCAGTTGCTGGGGGGTGGGGGATGAAATCACTGCCTTACCCAAAGCTTCAGCAATATTGGTTGTGCAATCGAAATTTCTTAAAGCAGACAGGGTGCCACTTTGTTGTGACAGCATGGTCCCACGGCCTCTCTAAAGGCCACATGGTTGGGCCGGATCCTGTGGAGTGTCGGGATGGGAGGCTGAGCCAATCGAATGTTCAGGGTGTGTATCCCGGGTTGAGGGAGAACCTGCTGATGAATCTGGGTAGGAACAGTGTACGGTCACACAGTTATTCCGTCTGACCCTGTTGTAAATACAGTTATTCGTTTGTTCTTTAGCCCCATCAAATTGTCCTCGATTCATTACATTTGTACTGTTCCAAATATTGGATTTGAGTTCCAATGCAGCCCAGAATAACACTGTCTGCTGAGCTCAAGGTTCCTTCATCAACTATCCTTAGGGTGACTGGTCCAGTGTGACCCTGGAAGAGAATTCTGCTTCTTACTGGGTACAAATCTCACTCACAGGATGGTGGTGAGGGATTGAACAGATATCACGTTGGTGCAGAAAGGGTGATTTTCTAAGGAAGCGACTGAGACACATTGTAGATGGAAGGTAGAGCGAGCTTTACTCTGTATTGATCCCTCTGTGATCAGGGAAGTGTTGGAGGGACAGGGAGATTAATTCTGTCTTTAACAGTTTTCCAGTCCTGTGAGTGCGTGCCAATGGATTAGAAGATTGTAGATGTTCCAGCTCCGTTTGAGTGGGAGAGAGATTAAACCTGACAACTACAGGCGGGATGGCCAATCACAGGGGAGGGGAAAATCTTTAAAGACAAAGGCAGGAATTTTCTGCACCCTCTCCACTCCCCCCCCGATTCCAGTCCCCCTCGCCAATCCCCCATGCCCTCTACTCCCCTCCCCCACCCTCCACTCCCCTCCCCATGCCCTCTACTCCCCTCCCCCACCCTCCACTCCCCTCCCCCATGCCCTCCACTCCCCTCCCCCATGCCCTCTACTCCCCACCCCCACCCTCCACTCCCCCCCATGCCCTCCACTCCCCACCCCCACCCTCCACTCCCCTCCCCCATGCCCTCCACTCCCCTCCCCCACACCCTCTACTCCCCACCCCCACCCTCCACTCCCCTCCCCCATGCCCTCCACTCCCCTCCCCCACGCCCTCTACTCCCCACCCCCACCCTCCACTCCCCTCCCCCATGCCCTCCACTCCCCTCCCCCATACCCTCTACTCCCCTCCCCCACCCTCCACTCCCCTCCCCCATGCCCTCTACTCCCCTCCCCCACCCTCCACTCCCCTCCCCCATGCCCTCCACTCCCCTCCCCCACCCTCTACTCCCTTCCCTCAACTTCCACCCTCCCCAACACCCCCCCCTCACCCATCCCCCCACCCCCTCCCCGGTAGGTGTTCTGGAGGCAGAGCTGGCTTATCATTGGTTGCTGGGGGGTGGGGGGGGGGGGTTGGGGGGGGGTGGAGGAGGAGAAAGAGGGTCTGGGAAGGAAGGGAATCTTTCAGTCCCGCCCAGGTCAATGGCCCAGCTCGGTGGGAGAGATCCTGCCTGCAGGAAGGGCTGGAAAATCCCAGCCAACGTTTCAAAACAAATTTGAACATTACTCCACAAAAAAAAGGTTTGATAAACGAAGGCTCCACAGGTATTTACCATCAGAGCCAAGGGCTGAAAGGATGACAAGTTTTCAGCCAGAAGTGTCGAGTTCCCCAGTTCGATTCACCCCACGTGATATCAAGAAATGATTGGGAGCCACTGCAAAGGCCCTGATAACGTTCCGGCAACAGTCCTGAAGGCTTGTGCTCCAGAACTTGCCCCTAGCACGGCTCTTCCCGTACAGCCACAACACCCAGCAATGTGGAAAATTGTCCGGGTACACTCTGTCGGCAAATCCAACCCGGCCAAATTCCAATCCATCTTTGGTGAAATCCCTGCCACAGGAAACAGATTGTTTAATTCAGTCAAAACTGTTCAGGATTTTGTATGAATTTGCAGTTCTGGAGTAATCAGAGGGAAGCAAGAACGTCTTTCTATCATCTCCCCAAATCCTGAGATGACCTGTGCTAATCTGGGGGAGTGCGCCAGTAGCTGTCAGTGAATGATTTAATACATTGAAGAGACTCGTCAGCAATTATCATTCGATCCAAAATCCTCTGCTTTTCACAAATGTATTGATTGCCGTGGGCATTTCTGTTCTCCGAGACAGCGGGTGTGTCCACTGTGTTTAATTCAGGCTGATACATGTTGGAGCTGTATGCAAATAGGTGCAGTGATCAGCACCCTCTACTCAGAGTCTTCTCTGTATGTCCCGAAACAACAAACCTCCTTATATACACCTGCCCCCAGGTTTAGCACAGAAAATAAGAATGCTCATGTGGTTTTTGCAGCTCTGAAATACCTGCTGTGAATTAGTGCTTTAGGTAGGACCGAAACTTTGACTTCCAGCAGACCTTGAGGTAGAGACACAGCCACTGCTGGCCTCCAGCTTTTAGCCAGCAAACCTCTTCAGGAGGCAGAGACAATTCTTGCTAATAAACAGCAGAATTTTCACTCCAGAGAGAAAGGCAGGAAAATCTGTCATGACGGAAATGTGGTTACAAGGTGACCGCGACTGGGAACTGAATATCCAGGGGTATCAGACAATTCGGAAGGACAGATGGGAGGAAAACGGAGGTGGGGTATCTCTGTTAATTAAGGATAATATCAGGGCGGTAGTGAGAGACGATATAGGCTCCAAAGAGCAAAACGTGGAATCGTTGTGGGTGGAGATAAGGAACAGTAAGGGGAGAAAGTCACTGGTGGGCGTGATCTATAGGCCCCCAAATAATAACTTTGAGGTGGGGCAGGCTATAAACAAGCAAATAATTGATGCGTGCAGGAATGGAGCGGTGATAATTATGGGGGATTTTAATCTACATATTGATTGTTTGACGCAAGTCGGATGCGGTGGGCTTGAGGAAGAGTTCTTGGAATGCTGGCGGGATAGTTTCCTTGAACAGTGTGTGTTGGAGCCAATGAGGGAGCGAGTTATCTTAGATCTGGTGTTGTGTAATGAGGCAGGTAGAATTAGGGATCTTCTTGTGAGGGATCATCTTGGGATGAGTGATCATTGTATGATTGAATTTCTGATACAGATGGAGGGTGAGAAAGTAGGGTCCCAAACCAGTGTCCTCTGCTTGAACAGAGGGGAGTACGATAGGGTGAGAGAGGAATTGGCGAATGTAGATTGGGGGCGCAGATTGGTCGGTAGGACGGCTGAGGAACAGTGGAGGATCTTTAAGGAGATGTTTTTCAGTAGTCAGCAAAAATATATTCCGGTGATAAAGAAGGACTGTAAGAAAAGGGATAACCAGCCATGGTTATTGAAGGAAATAAAGGAGAGTATTAAATTAAAAACCAATGCATACAGAGTGGCCAAAACTAGTGGGAAATTAGAAGATTGGAAAAGCTTTAAAAAACAGCAAAGAATGACTAAGAAAGAGATAAAGAAAGGAAAGATAGATTATGAAACTAAACTAGCTCTAAAAATAAAAAATGATAGTAAAAGTTTTTACAAATGTATAAAAAGGAAGAGAGTGGCCAGAGTGAATGTTGGACCCTTGGAGGATGAGAGGGAGGATTTAATGGTGGGAAATGAGGAAATGGCTGAGACTTTAAATAAGAACATAAGAAGAACATAAGAACATAAGAAATAGGAGCAGGAGTAGGCCATCTAGCCCCTCGAGCCTGCCCCGCCATTCAATAAGATCATGGCTGATCTGTCGTGGCTCAGTTCCACATTCCCGCCCTCTCCCCATAACCCTTAATCCCCTCTCTTATCAAAAACCCATCAACCCGCGTCTTAAAAATATTTAGCGAGGCAGCCTCCACCACTTCAACGGGCAGAGAATTCCAGAGATTCACCACCCTTTGAGTGAAGAAGTTCCTCCTCAACTCCGTTCTAAACTGCCCCCCCCCTTTATCTTGAGGCTGTGCCCCCTAGTCCTACTGTCCTTTCTGAGCGGGAAGAGTCTCTCCACCTCTATCCTATCCATCCCATTCAACATCTTATACGTCTCAATGAGATCTCCCCTCATTCTTCTAAACTCTAATGATAGATAAGGGGGGGGCAGTTTAGAACAGAGTTGAGGAGGAACTTCTTCTCTCAAAGGGTGGTGAGTCTCTGGAATTCTCTGCCCGTTGAAGTGGTGGAGGCTGCCTCACTGAATATATTTAAGACACGGGTAGATAGGTTTCTGATAGGGGATTAAGGGTTATTGGGAGAAAGCAGGAAAGTGGAACTGATCCACTTCAGATCAGCCATGATCTTATTGAATGGTGGGGCAGGCTCGAGGGGCTAGATGGCCTACTCCTGCTCCTATTTCTTATGTTCTTATGTTCTTTTCTGCTCCCATTCTGCTGCCCAAACAACTTCGAACTAAAACAGCAATCAAACTGCAAGTAAAAGAAATCTGGTCACCTGACCTGTCAATCATTTTCCCCCGATAATTGAAAACGGCCGTAAACTCTTAAAATTCCAGGACATCGCATTAGGCCTTGACAAAAAATAAACAAAACCCCATTTAAACCATTTAGGCAACAATCAAAGGACATCTAAGCAGACAGGTCGGCAACAATGAAAAAAAAAGCTGCTTACAAACTGCAGGGAACATGATTTAAAAAAAATTTCCTAAAGACACAGTAGTGTTACAACACATACACACACAACACACAACACACACAACACGCACAACACATGCACACAACACACACACAACACACACAACA
Organism: Carcharhinus amblyrhynchos; assembly: GCF_965287045.1. NCBI lineage: Eukaryota > Metazoa > Chordata > Chondrichthyes > Carcharhiniformes > Carcharhinidae > Carcharhinus > Carcharhinus amblyrhynchos. The sequence continues at coordinate 33,765,853 of NC_137352.1, forward strand.
TGCACACAACACATGCACAACACACACACACAACACACAACACACACAACATGCACACACCACACACACAACACACACGCACACACACACGCACACACACAACACACACACACAACACACAACACGCACACAACACACGCACAACACACACATGCACAACACACACACGCACAACACACATGCACACAACACACGCACAACACACACACAACACACACACACAACATGCACACAACACACACACGCATAACACACACACACACACACACACTCTCAAGCAGCAACCTGAGGGTCTCTCAGTTCTCAAAGGAAATAGATATTTGAGAATGATCACTCGAGTTATGTGACCTTCCTTCTCTGAGTTGATTTCAGAAGGGATGTTGATTGGGTGTCTGGGACTGGCTTTGGTTTCAGGACTGATAATATCCCAGCCATTAGTTTTTGAAAGAGTTACCATTTGTTTTGAGATTGATTGTGTCGGGGAGTCATTGACTCCACTAGAGGGATAAGCTTATCATCAATGCAAATAATGTCCCTTGTTCCCTTGAATGGTCCTGACCAGGAACAGACAGCAAGTCAATGCCTACAACGGGTGTGAAAGAAATGACAACCAAAAGAAAATTGGCTGGCAATTGAGAAAATTACTTGCAAGACGACAGGGATAGAGTGGGGAAATGAGACTGACTGTATTTCTATACAGAATGCCAGCATTAATTTGATGGGCTGAGTGGTCTCCTGTGCTGTAATGACTATGATCATAACCTCTTCATGTCTGCTCCAGATGGACATAAAAAAAACCATCTCTCAAACAGCATGACTGAAAAATGATCACATTGCTGTTTGTGGGAGCTTGCTGTGCACAAATTGGCTGCCACATTTCCTACATTACAACATTGACTACATTTCAGGAATACTTCATTGGCTGTAACGTGTTTAGGAGAACATGAAAGGATTTCGGGAAATAAACATTCAGTGTTTCGGATCTTTTAGGCATCGGAGTGCAAACACGGTGAGGGCGTGAGCAGGTCGGGCACCAGGACAGGGTGGGGGTGCTATCGGGACAGGCGCGAGTGGGGCGGGTGCGAGGACCGGACGGGCCCGTGAACGGGGTTGTCCAGCGTGACCCTGCTGTGATATTCCTCAATGATGCTCAAAAAACTCAACACCACCCAGGACAGAACAGTTCACTCGATCAGCACCCCCTCCACACTGTGGCAGCAGCGTGTACCATCGACAAGATACACAACACTAGTTCCCCAAAGGTTCTTTGACCGCCCCTTCCAAGCCTGTGACCTCCACCATGGAACATCATCATTTTCAAGTTCCCTCAAGGTTACACACCGTCCCATCCTGATTTGGAACCATGTCACTGGGTCAAATCCTGGAACTCCTTTCCTAACAGCACTGTGGGTGTACCTACAGCAATCCGACAGTTCAAGAAAGCTGGTCACCAGCACCTTCTTGAGGGCAAATCAATATGGGCAAAAGTGCTGGCCTTGCCAAGAATGAAAATAGATGAGAGCAAGCAAATACAGTATCATGCTAAACTGGTTTTATCCAACTGGTACAAATATTGAGGAACTTTATGTGTTTTAAGATGATAGATGGGAATCTCCGACCTCACCTGTGGCTGGGATTTTCCAGTCCCGCTGCTCTGGATGAAGGTTTGACTGAGCGCAAAATTCTCCGTTATCACTAGAATTGGGGGCGCGGCCAATGAGACCGGAGAACTCTGACCAATATATCTGATACTTTATTTAACTACCTAATGACGATTTCACCTTCCTATGATGTCAACGTGCTTAGTTCCAAGTAGAAAGGATGCAGAATGTGCGAAATGGTTAAATATCTGAGGTGGCTGATGTCGAGTTTGTGTCCTAACTCTCTGCCCTAAAATTGGACGTAAACAGTTGGAAAATTTATCCTACTGGTGAACCACAGGAGTCTTTCATCGAAAAAGAATTTCGGAAAATGTCGGAGATGTGCGGAGGTGATGGGAGAAGGTCTCTCCCTTCTAAAACTGGGTAATTACTGGATCATTCTCTCAAGCAATGCCCCATCCTGGCACTGGCATCAATCGAAAAGGTTTATCATGGCTCAAAGTGCTGTTCCCTCTGAAATACAGGTGCTGTGCTGATTTCCTGTTGTACATCTTAATATCCAGCAGCTCTTTAATGATGATTGTTGGAGTCTCTGTGCCTCTCCATCAGAATCGAAGGATATTTATTATTTTGCCCTTCGATGGTGCCAGTCTTTACAACCTTCATCTTGTTCACCGTTCCTGCCATATTTGACCTTAAACCTTGTGTTGAACACAAATTGGACAGCAAGTTAGCATTGTTCTCTTTGGAACGTAGCAGGAGAGGAAATTCAATCCCTTGGGTCTATTTTGCCATTCAATTAGACTATGGCTGATCTGTATCTTAACTCCATCGAGCTGCCTTTGGTCCCAATCCTTTGATTCCTTCACCTGACAAATAAAACTTATCTAAACATTGTCCCAGCGTCCACCGCCTTTGAGGCGGAGAATCCCAGACCTTGCCTGGAAAGGATTTCCCTTCTCAATGGCTGCGGTCTAATTGTAAGATGTCCCATTGTCCATGATTTCCCCACCAGAGGAAATCGTTTCTCTCAAGCTAGCGTACTGAATCCTTTCAACATTTCAATCAGATCAGCTTTCAATCTTCCAAATTCCAAGGAATACAAGTCAATATTAAGTAACTGATCCATATAATTGAACTCTTTAATCTGTGGGTATCATTCTAGTTAATCTGTGGGGCATTCTTTCCAAGACCAATATATCCCATGTGTGGTGACCAAGGTTGAGTAATGTTTTCCAGATGGAATGTAACCAGTGTTTTGTGTAACAGTAACATAACTTCCACCTCCTTTGTTTTTGAACCCCCCTGAGATAAAGACCAACATTCCATTTGCTTTTCTGATTGCATTTTGAGCTGGTCCATTAGTATGAAACTAGCTTTGATGAAAACTAGAATTCTTTGACTATTTGAACAATGTTTCCTTCAGTTCGAACATTTCAGATCTCAAATCGCCCCAACAGATTTTACTGGAAGGTGATTTGCAGATTTAGCTATTCTCATCTTTCAAGAGAGGGTAGCACAGTGGTTAGCACTGCTGCCTCACAGCGCCAGGGACCTGGGTTCAATTCCAGGCTCGGATCACCATCTGTGTGGAGTTTGCACATTCTCCTCGTGTCTGCGTGGGTTTCCTCCGGGTGCTCCATTTTCCTCCCACAGTCTAAAGATGTGCAGGTTAGGTTGATTGGCCATGCTAAAATTGCCCCTTAGTGTCGGAGGGGCTAGCAGGGTAAATGCATGGGGTTACAGGGATAGGGCCTGGGTGGGATTGTGGTCGGTGCAGACTCAATGGGCTGAATGGCCTCCTTCTGTAGGATTCTATGATGCCAAACTTCTCATCCTCAAAAGATGTATCAGTGAAGTTAGTTAGCAAAGGGGAAAGCTGCCTGGGGAAATTGGAAAGTATTTATTCAAATGGAGAATAGGAAAAATACATTTTGCTGATTAAACAAGGACAGGCAAATATCAGGAAAGTTAAAGCTCATGAAATAAAAGTGATGGTGAAGCAGTGTGGGTAAGGAGCTGCCTGAGGGATGGGATTGGGGGTGATCTAGGTAATTGGATCAGGAATTGGCTGGCGGATAGGAGACAGAGGGTGGTGGTTGATGGTAAATATTCGTCATGGAGTTCAGTTACGAGTGGTGTGCCTCAGGGATCTGTTTTGGGGCCACTGCTGTTTGTAATTTTTATTAATGATCTGGATGAGGGTATAGTTGGGTGGATTAGTAAGTTTGCTGATGACACCAAAGTCGGAGGTGTGGTAGATTGTGAGGAAGGGTGTCATAGTTTGCAGGGTGACTTAGAAAGGTTGCAGAGCTGGGCCGAGAGGTGGCGGATGGAGTTTAATGTGGAGAAGTGTGAGGTAATTCATTTCGGTAGGAATAACAGATGTGTTGAGTATAGGGCTAACGGGAGGACTCTGAATCGTGTGGAGGAGCAGAGGGATCTAGGTGTATGTGTACATAGATCCCTGAAAGTTGGGAATCAAGTAGATAAGGTAGTTAAGAAGGCATACGGTGTCTTGGCGTTTATTGGTAGGGGGATTGAATTTAGGAGTCGCAGCGTCATGATGCAACTGTACACAACTCTGGTGCGGCCGCACTTGGAGTATTGTGTGCAGTTCTGGTCCCCACATTACAGGAAGGATGTAGAGGCTTTGGAGAGGGTGCAGAGGAGGTTTACCAGGATGTTGCCTGGTATGGAGGGGAGATCCTACGAGGAGAGACTGAGAGATTTGGGGTTGTTTTCGCTGGAAAGAAGGCGGCTAAGAGGGGACCTTATTGAAACATATAAGATGATTAGAGGTTTAGACAGGGTGGATAGTGATAGCCTTTTTCCTCGGATGGAGAAAGCTAGCACGAGGGGGCATGGCTTTAAATTAAGGGGGGGTAGTTATAGGATGGATGTCAGGGGTAGGTTCTTTACCCAGAGGGTGGTGAGGGACTGGAATGCCCTGCCAGCTGCAGTTGTAAATGCGCCTAGTTTGGGGGCATTTAAGAGATCTGTGGATAGGTTTATGGACGAAATGGGATTGGTTTAGATTAGTGGGTCAGTGTTGTTTTTTTTTAAAAGCTGGTCGGCGCAACATCGTGGGCCGAAGGGCCTGTTCTACGCTGTAATGTTCTATGTTCTATGTTCTATGAGTGACAGGAAAGAGAGGGTGAACTGTGAGGAGGATAGTGAGGAGGGCAGCGACAAGCGGGTGCGGTAGGTGGGCAGTGGCCGATGCAATTTAAGATTTACAAAGTGAGATGTTTTGCTAGGAAGAAGGAGGAGGGGGAATATAAAATAAAAGTTACAACTCTAAAAGGGGGGAGCGCAGAAACAGAGTCCTTGGGGGTGAATGTACACAATTTCAGTAGCAGGGCAGGTGGGAAATTCTTAAACAGGCATTCGGAATCCTGGGTTTCAGCAAGAGACGCAATAGTTAGAAAAGCGAGGAAGTTATGGTGACTTTTTATAAAACACTGGTTTGGCCTCAGCTGGAATCATGTGTCGAGTTCTGGGTCAGCGTTGGGTTAGGTCCTGCAATCTCGGAAGGTGGGAGCAGCACAGAACGCTGAGAATGGTTCCAGGGATAAGGGACTTCAGTTGTATGGCAGCTTGGAGAACATTCTCCTGAAAGTAACGTCAGAGGGGAAGTTTGATGGAGGCATTCGGAATTATGAAGAGTTTAAACAGTACAGATGGAGAAACTTTTCCCTTTGAGGGAAGTGTTGAGAAACAGCGGGCACTGGTTTTAAGATGATTAGCCAAAGAACCAGGGCGTCAAGAAGAAAGCCTTGTTCGCACAGTGAGTGGTTAGAATCGGGGGGTGCGCTGCCTGAGGGTGTGATGGAGACGGTTCAAAAAGGAACTGGATAAACATCTGAAGGAAAGAATTCTGGGGGGGGAGAGGGGAGAGGGGCTTGCTGGATTGCTCCTGTTGAGAACTGGTGCAGACACAATGGTCTGAGCTGTAAACGTTCTGCTTTACCCTTCACCATTCAAACCAGAATGAGACACACCGGGCCCGATTCCCCCATTGTGAGCCGCTGGTGGGTCCAGGCAGGAGAATCACGTGTTGGCCATTTCGTGGGATTTGCGCATGTGATGGGAATGCTGCGTATCTCCCAGAGCCGGAGAACAGTCAAGACCGCGCTGGAAACTGGCGGGAAGAGAGATATAAGAACATAAGAACATAAGAAATAGGAGCAGGAGTAGGCCATCTAGCCCTTCGAGCCTGCCCCGCCATTCAATAAGATCATGGCTGATCTGTTGTGGCTCAGTTCCACTTTCCCGCCCTCTCCCCATAACCCTTAATCCCCTCTCTTATCAAGAACCCATCAACCCGCGTCTTAAAAATATTTAGCGAGGCAGCCTCCACCACTTCAACGGGCAGAGAATTCCAAAGATTCACCACCCTTTGAGTGAAGAAGTTCCTCCTCAACTCCGTTCTAAACCGCCCCCCCTTTATCTTGAGGCTGTGCCCCCTAGTCCTACTGTCCTTTCTGAGCGGGAAGAGTCTCTCCACCTCTATCCTATCCATCCCATTCATCATCTTATACGTCTCAATGAGATCTCCCCTCATTCTTCTAAACTCTAACGAGTACAAGCCTAGTTTATTCAGCCTCTCCTCATAGTTCAACCCCCTCAACTCCGGTATCAGCCTAGTAAACCTCCTCCGCACTCCCTCCAAGGCCAAAATATCCTTGCGCAGGTGCGGCGCCCAAAACTGCACACAGTACTCCAGCTGCGGCCTCACCAATGCCCTATACAGCTGCAGCAAGACCTCCCTACTTTTATATTCAATCCCCCTCGATAAGTTATTTGAATCTTTTTTTAATATAGTTTAAATATATCTTGCATGTGATTATCCCGGAACCTGCCCAGCCCAATAGCATCTCCCACCCTGTTGGGAGTATTTAACCCCGGCATGGTTTAGAGCAGCTCCCCGCGTTCAGGGAACTAGCGGGAGATCCCGCCGGAATGAAGGGGGGGGAGGCGGGGCCCCTCAGCGGAGGTGGGCAATGGGGGGGGGGGGGGGTGGGTGCCCCCTGGGCATGGGCACCCTAACAATGCCCACCGGGCATCAGGCAGTGCCAAGGGCTTATTGTGGGTGGGGCCTCGGGGGTCCCACTGCCACTCTGCATTGGGATCAGTCTGGGAGGGAGGCCAGTGATTGAGGAGGGGGGGGGTGGTCTGCCAGGGTGAGGGGGGAGGTGGGGGGGATCGCCACTGCCTGGGGTGGGGGGTGGTTCAGGGCTGGCCCAGTATTTGTTGTGGCGGCTGTGATTGGGTCATGGGGAGGGCTGGAGAGGGCAGCACTGCTGGCCCACAAACGGGGAGTCTGACAGGTTGGGACCACTGCAGAGTTCCCGAGCTGTCACAGTCCGACACAAATAGGCCCCGTCCCCCGGGTTTTTAATGAGATTTACGACTGGGACATCTTCAGTGCTCAGAGTGCGGAGATTCAAGTGCAAAGCTGCACTGGAAAAGTAGGGGTTTTCCTGCTAATTCAGCACTTTTGGGAGAATTGTCCCCCACCGTGTCTGAATTAAAACACGAGAGCAAAATTAAAACTCTAGAGAAAATACACAAACAATAAATAAATAATATAGGTTTAAGGTGAGAGGGGAGAGATACAAAAGGGTCCAGAGGGACAATTTTTTTCACACAGAGGGTGGTGAGTGTCTGGAACAAGCTGCCAGAGGTAGCAGTAGAGACGGGTACAATTTTGTCCTTCAAAAAGCATTTAGACAGTTACAAGGATACGATGGATATAGAGGGATGTGGGCCAAACACAGGCAAATAGGATTAGCTTAGGGGTCACAAAAATCTGCAGTCACGTACCAACCAACTCAAGAACAGCTTCTTCCCTGCTGCTGTCAGACTTCTGAATGGACCTATCTCACATTAAGCTGATCTTTCTCTAACACCCTAGCTATGACTGTAACACTACATTCTGCACTCTCTCCATTCCTTCTCTATGAATGGTATATGCCTTGTCTGTGTAGCGCAAAAGAAACGGATACTTTTCAAGGTATGTTAATACACGTGACAATAATAAATCAAATCGAATCAAATCATAAAAGGGGTAGCATGGACACATTGGGCTGAATGGCCTGTTTCCATGCTGTAAATCTCTGTGACTCTATCACAGTATCTGACCACAATCCAACCCAAGCCCTATCTCCATAATCACTTTTATGAGCTAGTTCCCCTCACACTAAGGGGCAATTTTAGCGTCCACCTAACCCGCATATCTTTTGGAGTGTGGGAGCACCCGGAGGAAACCCACGCAGACACGAGGAGAATGTGCAGACTCCACACAGACAGTGAGTCAAGCCAGGGAGTTGAACCCGGGTCCCTGGCGCTGTGAGGCAGCAGCAGCGCTAACCACTGTGCCGCAGAAATAAAAGTAATCTTGAAAATCAAAGAGGAATTACAAACTGCAGTTATTGAACAATAACAAATAAACAGGAGACAATTCTACACACACAAACAACAAAAGGAAAATTAAATAAAGATAAAACAAATAAGGAATGAGATAAGCTTACTGGTTAGATACAATAGGATAGTGAAGTGACAGAAATGTTGAATAGTTATTTTGCCTCAGGTTTTAACTCATGAGGCGAACATGACATTAAAATAATAGATCAGAAATCATTATAATGTTATAGAATTCCTACAATACAGAAGGAGGCCATTAGGCCCATCTGGTCTGCACCAACCCTTTGAAAGATCATCTTACCTTAGGCTCAGCCCACCCCACAGGGGAGCTCATACATTGAAAGATTTGAATACTTGGTCTAAGTTAACAAAATTGCAGGAGTCTTTCCTGAGCATCCTGATGGCCAGGGAAAACATTCTACCTCCTGCGAATTCTGATCCAGGCAGGAAAACCAGACTCGCAAATCAATGATGAGATTGTGGAGATATCACAGAGTTGCCGAGAGGCTCAGGTTCCATAAACATAACCAAGAAGAAATAAGTCATCATAAAATTCATAGTTACTTTAAAGAAATGAGCTGAATACTGTGAATTTGGACATGTCTTGAACAACACCATTAGAGACAGACTAGTGTGTGGGCTAAGAAGCAAAGTTATGCAGAAAAGTCTGTTAACAGAAAACAACTTAGATCTAAAGAGGCTTTAGTCACAATCTCTATGGAATTAGCAGCTAAAGAAGCGCAATAATTAAACTAAAGCATCAAAGTCCATGAGGTAATAAGTGAAAGCTGAACACAGACACAGTCTCAAAATCACCACCGATGTGCAAAAACTGGGCACACGGCAGTTGACTGTTGGTGCTAAGATGCAAAATGCAGGAATTTTAGTAAAAAAGGGCACATCGAACATACGGTTTGGAGAAGGAAACAACAAATTCAAAAAAAATTATAAAGAGCAAGAACCAAGTGTTTGATTTATTATTGACACACGTATTGAGATATAGTGAAAAGTATTGTTTCTTGTATGCTATACAGACAAAGCATACTGTTCATAGAGTACATAGGGGAGAAGGAAAGGAGAGAGTGCAGAATGTAGCCATAACTAGGGTGTAGAGAAAGATCGACTTAATGTGAGGTAGGTCCATTCATAAGTCTGATGGCAGCAGGGAAGGAGCTGTTCTTGAGTCAGTTGGTACATAACTTTTGTGTCTTTTTCCCGATGGAAGAGAGAATGTCCGATGTGTGGGGGTCCTTGATAATGCCAACGGCTTTTATTATGAAGTTATCAATGAATAGAGTGGTACTATTTTCTATTTTAAAGAAGCTGATAACACTCCTGTAACCACAGGACAAGTTAAGAAGTTTACCAGAAATGAGCTACGACTGTCAGGAGTTACGGACATGATACTTCACGGCAAGACCGAGGGAACAAACCCAGAGTTGAGGCCATGGGTTATCCAAAGATTCAAACTATCTGTACAGGCTAGTGGTCTCTTCTGGGAAATGAGGGTCTTTACCCCACCATTATTAAGGAGAAGTGTCCCAAACCAACTCACGAAGGTCATTGTGGGATAGTATGGATGAAGGAGATAGCCACAAGCTGTTCTTGGTGGTCAGGGCTCTTTACTGAAATCAAAGAGAAGGCAGGGATGGGCTTGGTTTGTGCAAAAGTGTGAAACCTGCCGCTGCTAGCCCCATTAGGTGTATGTGTACATAGATCCCTGAAAGTAGGGAATCAAGTAGATAAGGTTGTTAGGAAGGCATACGGTGTCTTGGCGTTTATTGGTAGGGGGATTGAATTTAGGAGTCGCAGCGTCATGTTGCAACTGTACACAACTCTGGTGCGGCCGCACTTGGAGTATTGTGTGCAGTTCTGGTCCCCACATTACAGGAAGGATGTGGAGGCTTTGGAGAGGGTGCAGAGGAGGTTTACCAGGATGTTGCCTGGTATGGAGGGGAGGTCCTATGAGGAGAGACTGAGGGATTTGGGGTTGTTTTCGTTAGAAAGAAGGCGGCTAAGAGGGGATCTTATTGAAACATATAAGATGATTAGAGGTTTAGATAGGGTGGACAGTGATAGCCTTTTTCCTCGGATAGAGAAAGCTAGCACGAGGGGACATGGCTTTAAATTAAGGGGAGGTAGTTATAGAACGGATGTCAGAGGTAGGTTCTTTACCCAAAGGGTGGTGAGGGATTGGAATGCCCTGCCTGCTGCAGTTGTAAATGCGCCTAGTTTGGGGGCGTTTAAGAGATCCGTGGATAGGTTTATGGATGGAAAGGGATTGGTTTAGGTTAGAGGGTCATTGTTTTTTAACTGGTCGGCGCAACATCGTGGGCCGAAGGGCCTGTTCTGCGCTGTAATGTTCTATGTTCTATTACACCCATGGGAATGGCCAAAAGGGCCATGGCAATGAGTTAGTAGAGAATCATAGAAACCTACAGTGCAGAAGGAGGCCATTCAGCCCATTACGTTGGCACCAATTCTCCGACAGAATATCTTACCCACACCCACCCACCACACCATTCCCTTAACCCCACTCATTTATTCCACTAATCCTTCTAACCTTCACATCTTTGGACACTAAGGGGCTATTTAGCATGGCCAATCCCCCTAACCTGCACAGGTTTGGACATATAGATTATACTGGACCATTTGAAGGATGAATGTTTTTCATTGTGATAGATGCTCACTTGAAATGGCCCGAAATCACCATTCCGAAGACTGTGCCCTCAGAGAGAGCAATAGGAGGCAGGATGAGAGTTTTGGAACTCTGAGTGTTGTTCGCGACAATGGGCCATAATTCAATTCACAAATTAGCAAGAGAACGGAATCCAACACATCCACTCCTCATCATCCTGCTGTAAATAGACCAGCTGTAAAGTTTATTCAGATGATGAAGCATTCATTGAGGTAACCCGTGAACAAGGATCATTGTATAAATGACTGAACCAATTCCTGATGACAAACAGGAATACAACACATTCAGCAACCCAAACATCTCCAGCGTTGTTCATGGTGAAATGTCAGTTCCACACAGCTTTTGATTTGCTGAAGTCGCCTAAGACAAGAGGAATTGTTGAGAGGAAACGTCAAAGTCAGGTTTTGCAATCTGAGGAAAGGGCTAAATGCCATGTTTTTCGGAGAGGCCAGGAGGTATTAGCAGGAATGATACCACCAGAGAGACGTGGATACCCGCCATGGTATTAACACAGACAGGACCGGTCTCCTACACCGTTCACACTCAGGGTGAGGTAGTGAGGGGAAGACACACTGATCAACTTTTAGAAACTAGACCCAGTTTGTCAGAATCAACCGAGAATCCACAAGTTAAAGACCTGGACTTTCCTGAGAATGTGACAATATCCTAAACAACCAGGAAAGGCAACATCTCAGCTGAGGACACTTCAACACTGAGTCAATCTCCATTTCTGTATCAACTCCAGTTTGAGCCAATGACAGACAAAATCCAAACTCAACCAAAAACACCAGAGATTCACCGACAACCACACAGGAATCGACATTCTCGGAAATGTCAAACTTACTGACTGCTGTTTTATTAATTGTCTATTTTGTAAATTTTGACTGTGAACATTATACTGTGTTTTGTTGCTGGAACCTCTGATGTAAACAGAGAGAAGAGTGTTGTTTATTCAGGTTTATTCCTAGTTGGAACAAGTTCAGTTTAAGAGTCCAATCACATGATGTATTAATGACACCATGTTTGTTCAGGCAAATGGATAGTCTATCCTAACAGCCTGTAGAGTAAACACCTTTCTCATGAAGTTCTTGTTTGTTTGGAGCTTCATGGTCTGCAAACCAACCCTTTAAAAATAACACACAGGCAATATTACACTGAGCTTTAAAGCATTTCAAAGTGTAAGAGGTTAGCTCGGGGAAGGTTGGGCCTATAAAGGAGGAAAAATCTGAAAATAGAACAGAGAACATGGCTAATGTATTAAATTAATATTTTCTATCAGTCTTCAGAAAGGAAACGAATGACACGAAGATTTTACTAAAAAGGAAATCAACCAGAGAATGGTCACAGAGAGAATAGATACATAGCTGAAAGCTGGGTCAACCACCCGCTCCAGATGCAGGGTATCAGAGGTGCTGAAAGGGGCAATGATAAATGTAGCAGAGACTTTAATTGCTCATTAGAAACAGGAAGAGTGCCCGGGGATTGGAGGATTGCTAATGTTACACTGAGATTCAAGCAAGGCCACAGGGGTAACTCTGCAAACTACAGAACATTAATACCTCATGTGATCAAACTGTTAAAGTGATCTTGTTCCAACTAGGAATAAATCTGAATAAACAACACTTTCCTTCTCTTTACACCAGAGGTTCCTGCAACAAAACACAATATAACAATCACAATCAAAATTTACACCAGTGATGGAAAATATATTGGAAATAATCATCAGAGAGTAATTCTAGGACTGGAGAGAGCAGTTAATTCAACATCCAGGGTAATAAAGATACTGGGATCTTTATTCAGAGATTTAATAAACACCTCGATTAGAGAATAGTGAACATGGATTTCAAAAGGGAAGGTTTCGCTCGAACAGCCTTATTAAATTGTTTGAAAGAGTAACAGGAAGTGTAGCCAAGAGGAATGTAATCAATACACATTGATTTTCAATAGGCCCTCAATAAGATACAGGATAGAAGAGTCATGACTGACACAGAGGGGAACCGGAGGATGTGGTGTTTTTAGATTTCCAAAAGGCGTTTGATAAGGTGCCTCACAAAAGGTTGCTGCAGAAGGTTAGGGTGCACGGAGTTGGGGGTAAGGTGTTAGCGTGGATAGAGGATTGGTTGTCTAACAGGAAGCCGAGAGTTGGAATCAATGGGTGCTATTCTGGTTGGCAGTTGGTGACTAGTGGAGTGCCGCAGGGATCGGTGCTGGGGCCTCAACTGTTTACCATTTACACAGACAATCTGGAGGAGGGGACTGAGTGTAGGGTAACAAAATGTACTGATGACACGAAGATGAGTCGAAAAGCGAATTGTGTGGAAGGCGCGGAAAGTCTGTAGAGGGATCTGGATAGGCTGAGTAAGCGGGCGAGGATCTGGCAGATGGAGTATAACGTGAGCAAATGCGAGGTTATCCACTTTGGTAGAAATAATAGTAGGAGGGATTATTATTTAAAGGGCGAAAAGCTGCAGCATGCTATGGTGCAGAGGGACCTGGGGGTCCTTGTGCACGAATCGCAAAAACCCAGTCTGCAGGTGCAGCAGGTGATCAAGAAGGTGAATAGGATGCTGGCCTTTATAGCGAGGGAGATAGAATATAAAAGCAGGGAGGTCTTGCTGCAACTGTACAGTGCACTGGTGAGGCCGCAGCTGGAGTACTGTGTGCAGTTTTGGTCACCACATTTGCAAAAGGATATATTGGCCTTGGAGGGAGTGCAGAGAAGGCTGATACCAGAGATGAGGGGGTTGGCTTATGGGGAGAGATGGAATAGACTGGGCCTGTACTCGTTAGAGTTTAGAAGGCTGAGGGGGGATCTTATAGATACTTACAAGATAATGAAGGGGATGGATAGGGTAGAGGTAGAGAGATTCTTCCCGCTTAGAAAGGATAGCAGAACTAGAGGGCACAGCCTCAAGATAAGGGGGGGGGGCTGCAGTTTAGAACGGAGTTGAGGAAGAACTTCTTCACTCAAAGGGTGGTGAATCTCTGGAATTCTCTGCCCGTTGAAGTGGTGGAGGCTGCCTCGCTAAATATATTTAAGTCACGGGTAGATAGGTTTCTGATAGACAGGGGGATTAAGGGTTATGGGGAGAGGGCGGGAATGTGGAACTGAGCCACTTCAGATCAGCCATGATCTTATTGAATGGCGGGGCAGGCTCGAAGGGCTAGATGGCCGACTCCTGCTCCTATTTCTTACGTTCTTATGAGACCAGAACATGTGGAGTTGGAGACAAACAGCAGAATGAATAGCAATATGGCTACAAAATAGAAAACAGCAGACAGTAAGGGGGAAATTTCCCTGTCTGTCCTACCATGGGAATCATAGCGGGGGTGGGGGGGGGGGGCGGTGGTTGGTGGTGGACAGACTGTGCACAGGTCCATAGACCTCGGGTGGTTTTGGGGTGAGCGCAGCCAGGAAACCGTAAGAGTGAAAGATAATTACTCACATTCAGGGAATGCCGAGAGTTGTATTTCACTGGGACCACTGGTATTCACCATTTATGTAAACCATTTGGATTCAGGAATTGGAAGCATAGCCTGCAGGAGGTTGGTTCAGCTCAGCTGGCTGGATGACTGGTTAGTGATGCAGAGTGATGCCAACATCGTGGGTTCAATTCCTGTACCAGCTGAGGTTATTCATGGAGACCCCACCTCCTCAATCTTGCCCCTCACCTGAGGTGGTGTGACCCTCAGGGTAGGTCACCACCAGTCACAGTCTATGGTCACCTGGGGCTATGATGACTTTACCCTTATTACAGTTTACAATTGGTACCAAATTTGGGAGGTGTAATTAGTGGTGAAGTAGATGAAAAAATACAAGGCAGCAACAAAACTGCCCCAGTGTGCCATGTTACTGACAGATGAATTTCAATATAACTACATGTGAGGTCATGCCTTTTTATGGGAAGAAAAGGAAGACCAGCTTGGGAAATAAAGATCTAAATGAGATTGGTGCTCTGTGCTACTGATTCACATCAATCACTCAAAGCAACAAACCCAAGGCGCAAACACAGAACTGGGATTGGATTCATTTCTGGTGGAAATAATTCAGAAGTAGAAAAGTTATGTAAAATTGTATAGAATGTTGGTTGGATCACACTCAGAATACTGAGCTCCGTTCTACTCTCCACATTACAACACAGATTATAGAAGCTCTGGAGGAAATATTAAAAGGCTCATGAGGATAGGAACACAACTGTGAGATAACAACTATTGGCAAAGATTAAACAACCGGGGGCTCCTCATCCTGGTAGAGATTGACCTAAGAGAATTATAATTTGGTTGCAGCACAGAAAGTGGCCATTTGGCCCATTATGTATATGCTAGCTCTCTGTGAAAGCAATTTGCCTTGTGCCAGCTGTGCACTCTTTCTCCATAGCCCTGCAAAGCTTACTCTTCAGACAGGAACCAACATCCTGGGGGTTACCACTGACCAGAGCCTGAACTGGATCAGCCATCTGATTACTGTGGTAAAGAGCAGGTTAGAGGCTGGGATATCTGCCGTTAGTAACTCACCTACAAAGCCTGTCCACCATCTACAAGGCACAACTCAGAATAGTAATGGAACGCTCTCCAAACTCAAGAAGCTTGACCCCTCCAGGACAAAGCAGCTTGACTGAGACCCCATTGGCACTCCCTTTGCCACCATCACAAAGTGGCAACTATGTGTACCATCTACAAGATGCACTGCAGGATCCCACCTAGATTCCTTAGGCAGGACCTTCCAAACACAGGACCAATGCCTTCTGGAAGGACAAGGACAGCAGATACTTGGGAAGGTCACCACCTGGAAGTTCCCCGCCAAGTCACTCACCATTCTGACTTGAAAATATATCGCTATTCCTTCATTGTCACAGGGTCATAATCCTGGAACTCCCTCTCTAACAGCACTGTGGGTGTACCTACACCACATGGACTCTGGTGGTTCATGGCAGCTTCTCATGCTCTATTGGGGATGGCCAATAATGCTGCCTAGCCAAATAAAAATCCAGTTTCCTTTCGAAAATCACAACTGATTTTGCTGCCACCATCCTCCCCTCAGATAGAACAATCCAAATTTTAACCACTTGCTGAGTGAAAACAGATTTCTTGTGTTGCCATTGATTATTTTACCAATTACCTTAAATCTGTGTCCCTCTAGTTATCGATTTTTCCACCAACAGGGACAGCTTCTCCCTACCTATTCTGTTCAGACCGCTCATGATATAAATGCTTCTATCAAATCTTTTCTCAATCGTCTCTTCCGCAAGGAAAACAATCCCAAACTTCTCTGATCCAGCCATGCAGCTGAAGTTCCTCAGCCCGGGACCATTTCTATGAATCTTTTCTGCATCCGCTCTAAAGCCTTCACAAACCTCTGAAGGTGTTGTGTCCAGAGTTAAAATGCTACACTCCAGCTGAGGCACAGCCAGTGTTTTAAACAACTTTAACATAACCTCCTTGATTTTGTACTCAATGCCCCCGTTGATAAAACCCTGGGTCCCTGTACTTCATTAACCACACTGCCCCGCAATAACTTATATCCCCAGGTCTCTCTGCTCCTGCAACCCCTTGAGAATTGTGGCCTTTATTTTATGTTGCCTCTTCCTGTTCTTCACACTCCCCTTTTCTTTGACATTTAGTCTGCCACTTGTCTGCCCATTCCACAGGCCCGTTGAGGAGATGGTGAGTTCCCTCTTGGTGCTGGCATTGAGGAGGTGGAATCTGTGTGAGATAGTTTAGTTATTGCTGGGGTGAAGATCTTACAGTAGTTTCTGGCCAGCTTTACAACATTATTTTTTGGTGTTGCCTCTAGATTAGAAAATATCTAGAGGTACAGCAGATATCGTTCCTCATCAGAGCTGAACTTCTGAAGTAGGGTTGGAGGCAGGTCACTGATATAGAGATTGAAAAGCATTGGGGCTTGGAGCAGATCCCTGGAGAAACCCATTGGACTGTTTTCTCCAGACACATGTGAACTGTCAATCTCAGAGCAATATTTTGGTGCATCAGTAACCCACAGAAGGAGGATTCTTGAGACTTTGATAAGGAGACCAGTGTGCCAGACTGTGCCGTGTGCTGCAGTGAGATTGACACAGACAGCACCTGTTTTGTGATTATCCTCAAAGCCATTTTCAGTGAAGTGGATCACAAGGGTCTGCTCACACGTGCATCACCCTCACTGGGAGACAGCTTGTTCAGGTTTGTGTAATTTCTCCACCCTGCCTCTGTCTGTGAGAAACTCTGAGACCTTGCAGCACCACACTGAGCAGAGATATTGTTCACGAGCTTGAAGGTCAGTTGGGGTCTTTGCCTGGTTTTGGGAAACTGATAAATTTGTACACAGGCAGTTTTCCTTTGCGGGTAGCCCTTGTGAGGAATTGAGCCAATCAGCACATGCATGTGGGTCAAGGTAGAATCATAGAACCCTACAGTGCAGAAAGAGGCCATTCAGCCCATCGAGTCTGCACCGCTCACAATCCCACCCAGGCCCTACCCCCATATCCCTACATATTTACCCATTAACCCCTCTAACCTACACATCCCTGGACACTAAGGGGCAATTTCTTAGCACGGCCAATCAACCTAACCCGCACATCTTTGGACTGTGGGAGGAAACTGGAGTACCCGGAGGAAACCCACGCAGACACGAGGAGAATGTGCAAACTCCACACAGACAGTGACCCGAGCCAGGAATCGAACCCAGGACCACTGGAGCTGTGAAGCAGCAGTGCTAACCCACTGTGCTACCGTGCCGCCCAAAAGGTGTTTGATGAACTCGGGTAGAATGCTGTCAAAGCCGCAACAGCGCCGGACTGAATTCTCTATCGCACACTGACCGTATCCTCGGCAGTACGGAGTTCAGGACGTCATCTAAAACTGTAATTCCCATCTGTCCCTAACTTACTCAGCTTGTTTCTTGATTGTATGATCCACCTGATATCAGTCAAACATCTCATTTTCCATCAATCTCATCACCCATCGAGCTCTGGATTTATTTGCCCTGACTTTCCAGCTCCGGGTAACGTATCTTCCCCGCACCTGAGCTTCCCCCTGTAAAGGCAGCCCACTTTGATTTTAATTTATCTGGGCTGGGTCTCACTCCGCTGAGGCTGGCCCTGCCAAATAATCATTCCTAATCCGAACAGTTCATTTTCCTTTCCCACTGTCACCCTCAATCTCACGGTACAATCTTCAATGTTCCCAAAATGTTTTCCCACTTAATCCACTCGTTATCAAGAATGAGAATCTCACAGTGCCTCCTTTTTGATTGGACAGGAACCATTCTTTTAAACACACTTTAGGAATTCATATCCCCTCTGCCCTTTAATCTCCTGCTATCCCAATCTATATTGGGAATCAAGTCGATAAGGTTGTTCGGAAGGCATACGGTGTCTTGGCGTTTATTGGTAGGGGGATTGAATTTAGGAGCCGCAGCGTCATGTTGCAACTGTACAAAACTCTGGTGCGGCCGCACTTGGAGTATTGTGTGCAGTTCTGGTCCCCACATTACAAGAAGGATGTGGAGGCTTTGGAGAGGGTGCAGAGGAGGTTTACCAGGATGTTGCCTGGTATGGAGGGAAGGTCCTATGAGGAGAGACTGAGGGATTTGAGGTTGTTTTCGTTAGAAAGAAGGCAGCTAAGAGGGGATCTTATTGAAACATATAAGATGATTAGAGGTTTAGATAGGGTGGACAGTGATAGCCTTTTTCCTCGGATGGAGAAAGCTAGCACGAGGGGGCATGGCTTTAAATTAAGGGGTGGTAGTTAGAGGACGGATGTCAGGGGTAGGTTCTTTACCCAGAGGGTGGTGAGGGATTGGAATGCCAAGCCTGCTGCAGTTGTAAATGCGCCTAGTTTGGGGGCGTTTAAGAGATCCGTGGATAGGTTTATGGATGGAAAGGGATTGGTTTAGGTTAGAGGGTCATTGCTTTTTAGTTGGTTGGCACAACATCGTGGGCCAAAGGGCCTGTTCTGCGCTGTAATGTTCTATGTTCTATATTAGAATGATTAAAGTGTCTGATTTCAATCACTCTGTCATTCTTTTGCTTGCTGTGAATTCTTTGCAAGTTTGTTGTTCTCTATCTATTCCACTAGTTGGTGCCCATTTAGCTGTTTCTTGGTTCCAGCCAAACAGATTCTCCCCTTGGCCTCTCTGGAACAACCTCTCACTCTCTCTCCAGAGCTCCAATGTTCTCCTTCCTAACGCTGCCATCCCTCCACTGTTCCTGCCTTTTTTCCTGAACACCTTGTATCCGGGCAGAATTTTATGCACTGTGGGGTTTTCCAGCCCAATACCCACGGGGAACATTTCCCCGCTGATGTCCCACAGTCGCCAGGTGAGATTTCAGTCCCACAGGAGGAAGCCCCACCTCAGGAAGCTGCCACCCAATCGCCCGATGGTCTCAGCAGCACCGATGGAATTGTGGCCACTGTAGGGACAACAGCCAAAGGACCAGAGCCCGGGTGGGTGCAGAGGATTGGGGGAGGGGGGAGGAGGGCCTGAGGTGTTGGTTGGAGGTGGTAATGGGGAGGCCTGGTTGAGGAGGAGGGTGATGGTCTGGCAGGGTTTACAGGAGGGGGAGTTTTTCCCCAATCGCGGAGGAGGCAGCTTCCTGCCCTGCCTGAGGCAAACGCAGCTGATTGGCTTCTCCCATCCTTGAACTCTTCCCATTGGCTGAAAAATTGTTGTTGGGCATCAGGCACTCTTTGAGAGGCCAATAATCAGCCTGAGGGCAGAGGGAGGGAGAGGGAGGGCAAAGGGAGGGCAGAGGGAGGGCAGAGGGAGGGCAGAGGGAAGGCAGAGGGAGGGCAGAGGGAGGGCAGAGGGAGGGCAGTGGGAAGGCAGAGGGAAGGCAGAGGGAGGGCAGAGGGAGGGCAGAGGGAAGGCAGAGGGAGGGCAGTGGGAGGGCAGAGGGAGGGCAGAGGGAGGGCAGTGGGAAGGCAGAGGGAAGGCAGAGGGAGGGCAGAGGGAAGGCAGAGGGAGGGCAGAGGGAGGGCAGAGGGAGGGCAGAGGGAAGGCAGAGGGAAGGCAGAGGGAGGGCAGAGGGAAGGCAGAGGGAGGGCAGAGGGAGGGCAGAGGGAAGGCAGAGGGAGGGCAGAGGGAGGGCAGAGGGAGGGCAGAGGGAAGGCAGAGGGAGGGCAGAGGGAAGGCAGAGGGAAAGCAGAGGGAGGGCAGAGGGAGGGCAGAGGGAGGGCAGTGGGAGGGTGCTATCTGTTTATTTCCTCTGCTCACTTCTCTCTGCGTCTTTCTATTACTCTCTCGCTCCCACACCACAGCTACATTATTTTAAACCTTCCCCAGTGACACAAGCAAACCGTCCCAGAAGAGAATTAGTCCCACTCTGTTTAGGTGTACATTGTACAGTTTCCATCTCCCCCAGTGCCCGTGTCCCAGGAATCTAAATCCCTCCCTCCTGCACCATCTTCCCAGCCACACATTCTTATTTCCATGTTCACTTCCTCCTGGTTCTTGTGAGCAATCTGGAAATTACTACTTTCGAGGTCTTGCTTGCTAATTTCCGACCAAACTCCCTAAACTGTGACTGCGGACCACCTCCCTCTTTCTGCTTCTGTCCCCAGTGTCTCTATGGAGTGTGATTGCTGACTCTTCAGCCTCCCCCTCACGCTGCTCTACACTCACTCACTGACATTCCTTACCCTGGCACCAGGGAAGCAGCACACAGGTCTGTAGCTGCAGACCCCCCTGTCTATTCTATTGAATATCACAACTGATTTTCCCAATCCTCTGAGCCACCCACTGGCTTGGCTCTGGCTGTACAAGATAAGCAATCGCCCTTGTCAGTGTCGAGGAGTCAATGCTGGAGAGTGAGATACACTTTGAGGTTCCCACACTACCTGCTCCTTATTTGATTTGATTTATTATTGTCACATGTATTAATATACAGTGAAAAGTATTGTTTCTTGCGCAATATACAGACAAAACATACCGTTCATAGAGAAGGAAAGGAGAGAGTGCAGAATGTAGTGTTACAGTTATAGCTAGGGTGTAGAGAAAGAGCAACTTAGTCGCTGTGAACGGTATGCTTTGCTGTTTAGTGCACAAGAAACAATATTTTTCATTGTATACTAATACATTGTATACTAATTCATTGTATATTAATCCATTGTATACTAATACGTGTGACAGTAATATAGAAATGGGGTGGCACAGTGGTTCGCACTGCTGCCTGAAAGCGACGGGGACTCGGGTTCAATTCCAGTCTCGGGTCACTGTCTGTGTTGAGTCTGTACGTCCTCCCCACATCTGCATAGGTTTCCTCCGGGAGCTCCGGTTTCCTCCCACAGTCCAAAGAGGTGCAGGTTAGGTTGATGCTAATTTGTCCCTAGTGTCAGGAGGATTAGCGGGGTGGGATTACAGGAAAAGGGCCAGGGTGGGATTGTAGTCAGTACAAACTTGATGGGCTGAATGGCCTCCTTCTGTACGGCAGGGATTCTATGAAATCAAATCTTCTTCACAATCTGCTTGTTATCCATTCCCTTTCTCGCTGTAAACTCTTAAACTGCAGGGTGATTCAGCTAGAAACTATCCAGATTCTGTAACGTCATGGAGAGGTTCGTTTGATAGGGTAAATGCTAAATTGGAGGAATGCTAAATTAGGGCCATAAATAGAAAATAGCCACTAATTATGAATTCAGGAGCAAATCTTTATGTCAGGGAGTGATGAGGATGTGGAACTTGCTACCAATTGGAGTGATTGGAAGTGGAAGATAAACATATAAATAACAGAGAAAGGAGTGACTATATCTGTTGATAAGGTTACATGAGCAAATTGGGGCTGTTTTCCCTTGAAAGACAGCAACTGAGGGGGGATCTAATAGAGGTATATAAGATTATGAAGGGTATAGATAAACAGAGGTAAGCTATTTCCTATGATAGAGACACACAGTACGAGGGGCCATGGGCTTAGGGTGAGGGGGGAGAGGTACAACACAGATATTAGAGAGAGGTTTTTCACACAGAGGGTAGTAGGGGTATGGAATGCTCTGCCAAGTAAGGTGGTGGAGGCAGGCACGCTGGATTTGTTTAAGAGTAACTTAGACAGGCACATGAGTGGGTTGGAGATGGGAGGATATAGGAGATTGTTTTAAATAAGGTTCATTAGCACTGGGGCGTCCCTGGTAATGTAAATGGATATGGTATGATAATAATGTTTTTCTCTTTTCATTCACAGGTTTTAAGTCGGTCCGCCTTGTTGTCCAACGAGGGGCATACACGCGATGGGTCGCACTGGGGCTGCTCTTGGTTGTTCGAGATTGGCCTAGTACTTCATGTCGTTAGTGTGTGCTTAAACTGGACCAGATACTGGGCAAGACGACAGCTCAGTGACTATCACTGTTTGCTGTGCAGACACATGGATTTGGGCCGGTGTCTGTGGGAGTTTGCGCATTCTCCCCGTGCTTGCGTGGGTTTTCTCCGAGTGCTCCGGTTTCCTCCCACACCCCAAAGATGTGCTGTTAGGCTGATTGGCAGTAATAAATTGTCCCTAAATTAGTTTCCCTCAATGTGGAATTGCCATAAGACAATAGATAAGGGTCATGGGTGGAGAGGGGGACTGGTGGTGTTGAGATGGCGGTGCGGGCTCGTTGGGCCGAAGGGTCTGTTTCCCGGGCTGATTTTGTTCTTTGTCCTGAACAGAGGTGAAAGAAAACTCATGTGGAACGTGAACACTATCGTAAACCCATCGAGCTAAACAGCTTGTTTCTGTGCTGAACATTCTGTGTGAAGTTTATGTAATTTGGACCCGGACTATTTCTAGGAATATTTTGGAGTGTGGGAGGAAACCGGAGCACCCGGAGGAAACAGTCTCAGGCTGTGATTATACCTTGTTGCGGCACAGTTCGTACACCTGCCAGTCACACTGAGCTCCGGAAGGTGAACACACACATTCAGGGCTCCGCTAGAAAGGGTTTTGAACCCCGAAGCATTGACTAACATTGGCAAACAGCCATCTCTCATCCATCTTTAGCTGCCCCGTGTTATTAAATGCTGCGATGAATTATACATCCAGTCTGCTTTGAATAGAAGACCAGGACCATGATGAGTGGACGGTGATTACAGTCTGGATACCTTGAGTTATTTATTGCCCACGAGGTTAAAAGCAGTCACCTTGGACGTGTACACCACAATGTTTGGGTGGGGGGGCTTTTAGGTGAGGGGGCAGACTGTAAAAGTGGTGGGTTTGTGCCAAGACTTGAATAAGTAGCTTATGAATCTAATACCAAACAGAAGTGCTAAACTGGTAAAGTTTAACAGGATTGAAGTTGGTTTTGAGATTCTGAATAAATGACCCAGGTTGTAGCCAACTTGAAACATGTCTCACTGCCCACTGCACATTGCAGCCAGGTCCCCATCATCCCTCAGCTGGACTAGCTTCCGTTTAGAATTTGAGAGTGTTTACAGCAGAGAAAGAGGCCACTCAGCCCATCATGTCTGAGCTCGTTTAAAAAGAGCCCCCCCCAGCCGAATCCCATTTTTCAGCATTTGGTCTGTAACCCTACAGGTTGGGGTCCTTGAGTTGCAAATTCAGACACCTTTTCAATGAGTTGAAGGTTTTGGCCCCTACTTCCCATTCAGGCAGCGAGTTCCAGACCCCCTCAACCCTCTGGATGAGGGTCTAGTCTCTGACCGCTCTGCTCAGGTAAATAGACCACCAGTGTAAGCGTGTTGGTTCAATTTTCCAAAATTTCCTAGATTCGGGGAAGGTTCCATTTGATTGGAAAATAACGAATGTAACTCAAAACTTGGGACACAAAACAGGAAACTAAAAGCCAATGAGCTTAACTCTTAATGTTAGAAATTGTTACAGCAGGGCACCTGGAGAAATTCATGGCAATCAGGCAGAGTCGACATGGTTTTGTGAAAGGGAAATCGTGTCTAACCAATGTGTCGCTGTCCGTTGTAGAATTTAGCTGTGCTGTGGTTGAAGTGGAACTGGAACTAAATTTTCAAAAGGCGTTTGATAAAATGCCTCAGCAAAGATACTGCAGAAAGTGAAATCTCTTGTTGTCGGGGGTAACGTATTAGCAGGGATAGAAAGGATGGATTTATCTTCACTACAGCATCATTTATCCGAGAAATTCTCTGAGGACTTCATCCAAAGCAAGTTCTGTTACTCGTCCATCTTATTGGACACGTAATGGAACTCCTGTGTGGAAAGTTGGTGTTTACCGTGAGCATCTTCCTGGGTGTTGCCATGGGTTTGAATGAGGGATGGGCAGAGAAGATGACCAGCCTGCCTCCTTCCCTCAGGCAGTGCCCATTCCGGAAGTAGGCCCTGCCTGCAGCCAGCCTGAGGGTGCCCCTGGCCATTTTCAATGCCAGTTCCCCAGCCCGGATCTGCACTGGAACGGTGTGCATTGGGAATAGGACAGGTTTTTAAATATCTCATTGAGGAGATCTTGAGATTTGTTTGTTTGAAAATGAACTATTTATTGAGTTTTTTTGTGGTTTATCGAATTGCTCACCTGCCTGATGATGGAAATAGTTTTCTCAGCCTGTGTCACTCAGGAGTCCCACAACTTTCCTCCTGCGGTGCTCAATTCTCTAGTTCAGCCTCAGCTTTCCGTACTTTGCGGTGCTGTTCTGGGTTAATTCATTTAGCTGCTACCTTTCCTACTGTCATTGATCCCACTGTCAGTCACCGTGGTACAATTGTTGTTTGTCATAGAATCCTACAGCGCAGAAGGAGGCCATTCGGCCCATCGAGTCTGCACCGACCACAATCCCGCCCAGGCCTTATCCCCATAACCCCATGTATTTACCCCAGCTAGCTCCCCAATCACCCCCCTGATCCCACTGCTGCTAAACATTTTGTGATATAACTATGTGAGATACCCTAACCTGGCAGGGGTGAAATCAGGGTCAGGCAGTGGATGAGACTAACCCATTGCTGAGGTAAATAGACCATCCGTGTAGGCGTGTTGGTTCAATTTTCCAAAATTTCCTAAATTCGGGGAAGGTTCCATTTGATTGGAAAATAACGAATGTAACTGAAAACTTGGGACACAAAACAGGATGCCCGCAATGGAGGTTTGCCCAGGCTCGGGTAGAGAAGAGGATCAAGGTAACCAACGGGGTGAAACCAAGACTTTACTTGATGCAATTTTTCAAAACCAGCTCGACCTTTTGGCTAAGATGAAGCATTAGATCGAGGCCAGGAGGGGGCGTAATGCCTCAACCTATCAGCTTAGATCTCATTTGTTCGTCATGTGGAGAACATTATTATTTGGAATAAAAGTACCAAGAACTATCAAAAAATAGAGGCGAGATTGAGAATTGTATGTTTGAACATGAGCCATTTATAGTTTGCCTTTAACTCTTTACAAATCCCAGGCTGTTTCTATGCAGGCTCGCTGTTTCTAGAGTGTTCTCTCTGAATCTATTACCATGAAGCTCAATACATCATACCATGGGTGGTGCTTCTCCCCTGTCCCACGTTAACCCTTGCTCTGCTGACTACTTTACAGTATGATGGCTTACAGGCTAACAACATCCCCCTTTCTTCTCCAAAGAAAACCTGCCTTTCCAATGAAGTGTAACTACTTTACAGGATGTGGGAATCGCTGACTGGTCAGCAATTATTGACCATCCTGAATTGCCTTTACAAAGGTGATGGTGAGCTGTCTTTTTGGAAAGCTGCAGTCCCTGAGGTGCTGTTAGGGAGGGGATTCCAGGATTTTGGCCCAGTGATAGTGCAGGAATAATGATTTATTTCCAAGTCAGGATGGTGACAGATTGGCACATGCGCAATGGCCCACTCAGCGCAAAGCTGCCGCCTCTCCAGCAAGAATAGGCCCCGGCTCTTCATTTTCATTGTGATTCACTCTGGGGCAGAGCGTGGGAGATTCATTTTGAGAATCTTGCTAAAGAAAAACGATAAGCCTTCTTCACGGCTCTATCCACTAGTGTGACAACATTCAGAGATCTGTGGATATGAACCCCAAGATCTCTCTGTTCCTCCACATTCCTCAGAACCCTGCCGTTGACCCTGTAATCTGCATTCAAGTTTGTCCTACCAAAATGAGTCACCTCACGCTTACCAAGGTTAAACTCCATCTGCCACTTTTCTGCATCCTATTAATGTCTCTTTGCAGCCTGCAAGAGCCCTCCACCTCATCCACTACTCCACCAATCCTGGTGTCATCAGCAAATTTACTAACCCACCCTTCAGCCTCTTCCAAGTCATTGATAAAAATCACAAATAGCAGAGAACCCAGACTGATCCCTGTGGTACACCGCTGGTAACTGGTCTCCAGTCTGAAACTTTTCCTTCCACCACCACCCTCTGTCTTCTATGAGACAGCCAGTTACTTATCCAATCGGCCAAATTTCCTTCTATCCCACACATCCTTATCTTCTTCATGAGCCTACCATGGGGAACCTTATCAAACGCCTTACTAAAATCCATGTATACAACTTCAACTGCTCTACCTTTGTCTACACACCTAGTTACCTCCTCAAAGAATTCAATAAGTTTGTGAGGAAGGACTTAGCCCTCACGAAATCGTGCTGATTATCCCGGATTAAACTGAATCTTTCCCAATGGTCATAAATCCTATCTCTCAGGACTCTTTCCATTAACTTACCGACCACCGAAGTAAGACTAACTGGCCTATAATTACCAGGGTGATTCCTATTTCCTTTCTTGAAGAGAGGAACAACACTCACCACTCTCCAGTCCTCTGGCACAATCCCCGTGGACAGTCAGGACCCAAAGATCAAAGCTAAAGGCTCTGCAATCTCATCCCTTGCCTCCCAAAGTATCCTAGGATGTATCCCATCTGGCCCAGGGGACTTATCCACCTTCAGGTTTTTCAAAATTGCTAATACATCTTCCCTCAGAACATCTACCTCCTCTATCCTATCAGCCTGTTTCACACACTTATCCTCAAAAACACAGCCCCTCTCCTTAGTGAACACTGAAGAAAAGTATTCACTCAATGCCTCACCTATCTCTTCTGACTCTATGCACAAGTTCCCACTGCGATCCTTGACCAGCCCTAACCTCACCCTGGTCGTTCTTTTATTTCTCACATCAGAGTAAAAAGCCTTGGGGTTTTCCTTGATCTGACCCACCAAGGACTTCTCATGCCCCCTCCTAGCTCTCCTAAGCTCTTTCTTTTTTAACTCATTCCTGGCTACCTTGGAACCCTCAAGCAACCCAACTGAACCTTGTTTTTTCATCCTAACATATGCTTCCTTTTCCCTCTTGACAAGACATTCAACCTCCTTTGTGAGCCATGGTTCCCTCACTCGGCCATTTCCTCCCTGCCTGACAGGGTCATACCTATCAAGGACACGCAGTATTTGTTCCTTGAACAAGCTCCACTTTTCATTTGTGCCCATACCTGACAGTTTCTGTTCCCATCTTATGCCCCCTAATTCTTGCCTAATTGCGTCATAATTACCCCTGTCCCAATTATAAACCTTGACCTGCTGTGTGACCCTATCCCTCTCCATTGCAGTAATGAAGGACACCGAATTGTGGTCACTATCTCCAAAGTGCTCCCCCAGAAACAGATCTAACACTTGTCCCAGTTCATTACCCAGTACCAAGTCCAATGTGGCCCCACCTCTTGTCAGCTTATCCACATATTGTGGCAGGAAACCCTCCTGCATTACTCTGGTCTTGAAATTTTTCTTCTGAGTTTCTCATTTCTCTGGTTTGGCCTCAGTTTTTCAGTATCTTGGGATATTTCTCTGGGTTGATGCATTTAGCTGCCAACTTTCTTGCTGCCGTGATCCCATCATCAATCACCAAGATTTATCACCCGATCCCCACCTGCCGACCCCACCACTGCCAAACATGTTAGAACATAGAACACTACAGCACAAACAGGCCCTTCGGCCCACTAGTTGCGCCGATCACTTGTATATCTACTAAGCCATAGACCTATCAATAACCCCCAATCCCATTAAATCCCATATACTCATCCAGAAGTCTTTTAAAAGACCCCAGCGAGTTCGCCTCCACCACCACCGACGGCAGCCGATTCCACTCACTCACCACCCTCAGAGTGAAAAACTTACCCCTAACATCTCCTCTGTACCTGCTCCCCAACACCTTAAACATGTGTCCTCTCGTAGCGACCATTTCAGCCCTGGGAAATAGCCTCCGAGAATCCACCCTATCCATTCCTCTCAACATTTTATAAACCTCTATCAGGTCGCCTCTCAACCTTCGTCTCTCCAGGGAGAAGAGTCCCAACTCCCTCAACCTAACTTCATAAGGCATGCCTCCCAATCCAGGCAACATCCTTGTAAATCTCCTCTGCACCCTCTCAATAGCTTCCATGTCTTTCCTATAGTGAGGCGACCAGAACTGCGCACAGTACTCCAAGTGAGGCCTGACAAGGGTCTTATAAAGTTGCAGCATTACCTCCCGACTCCTAAACTCAATCCCTCAATTAATGAAGGCCAGTACACCATACGCCTTCTTGATCACATCCTCCACCTGCGAGGCCGATTTAAGAGTCCTATGGACCCGGACCCCAAGATCCTTCTGCTCTTCAACCCAGCTAAGACTCTTACCCTTGATAGTGTACTCCTGCATCCCATTAGTCCTGCCAAAATGGACCACTACACATTTATCTGCGTTGAAGTCCATCTGCCACTTCTCCGCCCAGTCTTGCATCCTATCTATGTCACGCTGCAACTTCTGACATCCCTCCAGACTATCCACAACACCACCAACCTTTGTATCGTCTGCGAACTTGCTAACCCATCCCTCCACTTCCTCATCCAGGTCATTTATGAAAATGACAAACAGCAAGGGTCCTAGAACAGATCCCTGGGGCACTCCACTGGTGACTGACCTCCATGCAGAAAAAGACCCATCCACAACCACTCTCTGCCTTCTGCAGGCAAGCCAGTTCTGGCTCCACAAGGCCAAAGCCCCTTGGATCCCATGCCCTCTCACCTTCTCAAGAAGTCTTGCATGGGGGACCTTATCAAACGCCTTGCTGAAGTCCATGTAAACCACGTCTACCGCTCTTCCTTCGTCAATGTGTTCAGTCACATTCTCAAGGAACTCAACTAGGCTCGTAAGGCACGATCTGCCCTTGACAAAACCATGTTGACTATTTCTGATCATTCTAAACTTCTCTAAATGCTCAGAAATCTTGTCCCTCAGAATCCTCTCCATCAACTTACCAACCACTGAGGTTAGACTCACCGGTCGGTAATTTCCCGGGCTATCCCTGTTCCCTTTCTTGAAAATAGGAACCACATCCGCAATCCTCCAATCCTCCGGAACATCTCCCATCTCCATCAACGATGCAAAGATCATCGCCAGGGGCTCTGCAATCACTTCCCTCACCTCCCACAGTATCCTGGGGTACATCCCATCCGGTCCCAGCGACTTGTCTATCTTGATAGAGTTTAAAAGTTCTAACACATCCTCTTCCTTAACATCCACATACTCAATCTTTTCAGACTGCCGCAAACCTGTAGTACAACCTCCCAGATCACTTTCCACCGTGAATACTGAGGTAAAGTACTCGTTAAGCACTTCGGCCATTTCTTCCGGTTCCATACAGGCTTTTCCCCCTTCACCTTTTATAGGTCCTATCCTTTCTCTTCTCATCCTTTTACTTTTTACATATTTGTAGAAGGCCTTGGGATCCTCCTTAATCTTACCCACCAAGGCCTTCTCATGTCCCCTTCTGGCTCTCCTAATTTCCTAATTTCCATATTTGCAAAATTTGCTTTGCAAATATGTAAAGAAGAATTCTTGAGATTTGTGTTTGAACAAGAATTGTTTATTCAACAGTTGCTGTTACGTATGGTGCTGTTTCCTTTCAGGTGATTTGCCTGAATCTATTATTGTGTGACTCTATACATCATACCATGGGAGTGTTATTCCCCAGTCCAACATTAACCATTGCTCTGCTGAGCATTTCTACATTACAATGGCTTGCATCACACCATCTCCACCTCAGGTCTCCCATGGAGTCCATGGTTGTTGTTATCAAAACCCAAAATCCACAATTAGGTCTCGATCAGTTTGAATATGCTGAAGATTGGGTGACCAGAGCCTTTAAACAGGAACACCACCCTTTGGTCTGGTGCCACATTGAAGCAGAGGGAATGGGCACGGAGGAAGCTACTGTCTCCCCACAGCAAGCCAGCTGTAGTCTTTGACCAAGTTCCAGTGAATGGGCACCAGAAGTTGAGAAAAACAACATTGGGCCTGGTGCAAACTGTTGGCCCAATAATAGGGGTCCAAGGTCACCTCTACACACTGAAGGCCCAATACTAGTGATCCCTGCACACTGCTGGCCTAATACTAGGGGAAACACAGTAAGAAGTCTCACAACACCAGGTTAAAGTCCAAAAGGTTTATTTGGTAGTAAACACCACTCGCTTTCGGAACGCTGTTCCTTCGTCAGGTGATTGGAGAGTTCTGATCACAAACAGGGTGTATAAAGGCACACACAGTTTACAGAATACTGATTAGAATGTGAGCCTTTACAGCTAATCTGCTATTCAAGTCTTAAAGGTGCAGACAGTGTGAGTGGAGATAGCATTAAGTGTATGCAATGCTATGCTTAATGCACTCACCTATGCTTAATGCTATCTCCACTCATGTTGTCTGCACCTTTAAGACTTGTGATTGGCAGAGACTTGATGGGCCGAATGGCCTCCTTCTGCACTGTAGGATTCTACGATTCTATTTACAGGGGGTGAGACAAGGACTAAACTGGTGCATCTGGTGCATAGCCCATTGCGCCTCCTGCCCATATCCCTGTTTTGTTGTTTAAAAGGTGAAGGCCAGTTGTAGACTAGTTTATTCTGTATCTGTAGAACCTTGTGTTTGGTTTTGACGCACACTCTGAGTGTGTGATTATACCAGTTGGCTGTGCCAGAGATGTTCTCAGTCTGGTCTCCTCAGTGGGTGGGTAGGGTTTGCTGCAGAGGCCTCTGAAGGAGCCTCCACTTCTACTGGTGTGAAGGGGCCTTTACTGTGGGCTGGTGGCTGGGGCTGATTCCAATACCTGCAGCAGCTGACGCCAGTTCCATATGTAGTGAGCTCTGTGCGAGGTTGTAACTGCTTGGCTGTGGGGTATGGCTGTGTACCATGCCCCATTACTTGTTGTAATCTCATGGGGTCTGGATCCTGACTATGTGACCAGGTGATAGGGGGCCAGGCTGCGGGCATTGTGACCATTGTGCATTTCTTTGACTCGAAACGTCAGCTCTTTCCTCTCCTTACAGATGCTGCCAGACCTGCTGAGATTTTCCAGCATTTTCTTTTTTGGTTTCAGATTCTGCAATAATTTGTTTTTAACCAGTAACATTGGTTTGTGTGTTGGGCTGCAAGAAGGCCTGGGTAATGTGAATCTCCTGGAGAACATTACAGAATCTCTACAGTACAGAAGGAGGCCATTCTGCCTCTCCAGCCTGTACCATCCCACCAAGGCTCTACCCCGTAACCCCACATATTTATCCTGCCAGTCCCCCTGACACTAAGGGGCAATTCAGCAAAGCCAATCAATCTGACCTGCACATTTTTGGACTGTGGAAGGAAACCAGAGCACCCGGAGAAAACCCTTGCAGACACGAGGAGAATGTGCAAACACCACACACTGGAATCGAACCCGGGCCCCTGGTGCTGTGAGGCAGCAGTGTTAACCTTGCCACCCTAGCTGTACTGATGAGGGCAGACCCTGTTTGGCACATTTCACAGGCTGCCGAGTACAGCGCAGTAATCTGGATGATCCCGTGCATATTTCCTGCATATTGCCCATTCTACCAGGTCATTGGACTGTGGGTCTAGGAAGCTTCTCATGACGTTCTCAAAGTCCCACGTGTGTGAAAAGTTCCTGAACTCACTGGAGATGAACCGGCAAGCATTGTCCATCATTACCCTCTGAGGGATGTTGTATGTGGTGAAGTGTCTCTTGAGTTTGATGATGACTGTGTTGTGCTTCACATCTGGCAGGCAGTTGAATTCAAACTCCCTGGAATACAAGTCGACTCGGACCAGATGTTATTTTACCATTCCGCTGGAAAACGTCAGCCATTGTGAGTGAGGTTCGGGCCCTTGAGTTGACGCAGTGGGTTTTGGCTTGATGCAACTTGATTTGTTGCATGGTGCACATCCGGTTCGTAAATAAAATTGGGAGACATTTAAAAATAAATTAAGAAGGTTTTGCTGGCCAGAGTAGGTGTTTATTGGTACTCAAACATTCTCATATTTTATGAACAGTATTTCAATGATTTTGTTGACCGTGAGTGGGTTAATACGGCAAATTCCTTGTGGCATACGGCCAACTTTTGACACCATGTCACACGGGGATGAAATAGAAAGGGTCGAGAGCTTCAAGGTTCTGGTGTCCAGATGACCAACAATCTGTCTTGGTCCTCCCTCCATGCTGATACTTTGCTTAAGAAAGCCCACCAACGCCTCTATTTTCTCAGAAGACTAAGGAAATTTGCAGGTGCAACTCTTACCAACTTTTACAGATGCTCCACAGAAAGCATTCTCTCTGGATGTATCGCAGCTTGGTCTGGGCTCCTGCTCTGCCCAAGACCACAAGGAACTACAAAAGATCATGAATGTAGCCCAATCCATCACACAAACCAGCCTCCCATCCATTGACTCTATCTATACTTCCTACTGCCTCGGCAAAGCTGCCAGCATAATTAAGGACCCCACACACCCTGGACATTCTGTCTTCCACTTTCTTCCTTTGGGAAAAAGATAAAAAGTCTCAGGTCATGTACCAACCGACTCAAGAACAATTTCTTCCCTGCTGCTTCCCTCAGATGGATCTACCTCGATTTAAGTTGGTTTTTCTCTACACACTAGTTATGACTGTAACACTACATGCTGCACTCTCTCGTTTCCTTCCCTATGAACGGTACGTTTTGTCTGTATGGCACACAAGAAACAATACTTTTCACTGTATGTTAATACAAATGACAATAATAAATCAAATCAAATCAAGCTCTGGGTTCCAGTGACTGGTGACTGAGGATTTATAACAGAAGCAGTTTATTCAATACTCTGAGAAATGCTTACTCTGCGTCCACTGTGCCTGCACTCCAGCGCTTCCATTATGTGAACCTTTTAAGTACTCGCATTATCACATGACCACTTGGTCTACACTGGTGGCTTTGAAGGTCACATAAGCTTTCTAATCCCCGGTTCTTTTCATTGTGAAGATTGTGACAGATGCCATCTTAGACACATCCACACATTCATCCATTAGCAGACAGGTAAGACCAGTGAGGCAGAAGGAGAACACGGCTCTGTAGTGATGGCTGGGTTCTCCATTATCCAGTCTATTAAGTTGCATTCCAGCAGGAGATCTGGGAACTTATGTTAACAGAAGTGGCCCCTACCCACTGAATGTCTGTGAGCACAGGAATTCTCCAATCTCTGCCCCCATTACCCTGGGAGCTATCAGGACCCTGACATCTTGCAGACCTCACTCGCACCATGGCTGCTTGTGGCTCCTGTACAATTGGAAGGATGTGTCCTGGGTGCCAAGGGGTGGCTGATGACCCCACTTGTCACCCAAAAACTGAGGCCCAGGAGAGATACAACAGAGTCATGTCTCCACAAGGGCAGTGGTGGAGAGGACCATTGATCCTCCCAATACCTGGACTGATGCAGGGGAGCATTGCAGTATCGTCCAGAGTGTCTCCCTCACAGTCCTGGCTGCTGTGGCCTGTACAACCTGCCTCTGGCAAGGGGGAGAGACAGCGGAGGTTGAGGAAAGCGAGGTGACCCCTCGGGAAAGGGAGGATGATGGGTCTAGGGAGGATCCTGGGGACATGCCACCTTGAGGTGGCAGACAGGAACCATCAGGGTGCAAGAGCACCAGGGATGCTTTGATACTGCAAATCTTCAGCAAGGCACCTGAGGCATTGATGTTTCCTCATGCCAACGGCACCTTCTCATTTACTGACAATTATTAAATATGAGCCCAACCCAGAGCGCTGGCACCACACAATGCCATACAGTTACAAGTCTGACAGAATCTGGCTCTTATTCAAAACCTTCAGCCAACTTGGCCCACTGAAATAAAAAAATCTGTTTCTTCACATGGAAAATAACACACAAATTTACCAACTTTAACACAAACGTCAAAATAATTAATGTAAATAACGTCCCCCCATGACAGGTCCCGACTGTGCCCTTGATGTGGGTGGAACATCCAAAACGTTCTCCAAGGCGGCCTTCGCAACACACGGCAGCGCAGAGTCGCTGAGCAGAGACTGATAGCCAAGTTCTGCACACATGACGACGGCCTCAACCGGGATCTTGGGTTCATGTTGCACTATCTGTAACCCCCGTGACTTGCCTGGGTTTGTAAAATCTCACTTACTGTCCTGTCTGGAGTCAATACACATCTCTAACCTGTGCTTAATGCTCTCTCCACTCATATTGTCTGCATCTTTAAGACTTGAATAGCAGATTATCTGTAAAGACTCACATTCTAATCAGTATTCTGTAAACTGTGCCCTTCTCTGATCAGAACCTTCCACACACCTGATGAAGGAACAGCGTTTCCGAAAGCTTGTGGGATTACTATCAAATAAACTGGTTGGACTCTAACCTGGTGTTGTGAGACTTCTTACTGTGGAGACCATGGCACACAGACCTCGATGGATCTCCCTGAACACCTTGTTGGACATCCAGCACCTGCTGCCTGTGGATGACTCCAGAAGCTTGTCATCTGCCTCAGACACAGCATGGTCTAACAGACCCTCGAACGCCAGCCCCCTGGGACATCTCTGTCTCTGCCACCTCCTCACACGAGTGTGATGTGCCCTCACCATTGTGCATTATTCACAAAACCAGTGATAGAAATATAGAAACTAGAAGCAGGATTAGGCCATTTGGCCCTTCACACCTGTTCTGCCATTCATTTTGATCATGGCTGATCATATCTCTTTAGCCCCAAAAACAATATCTTCCATATCTAAATCAAATCGAATCACATCAAATCACCAGCTCCCTACACAATTACAGCAAAACATTTATATTTCTAAGCTCAAATCCTCTTGCTACAAAGGCCATTTGCCTCCTTTACTGCCTGCTGTACCTGCACGCTTCCTTTCAGTGACTGATGCATGATGTGCCAGGACTCCAAGGTCTTGCTGAGTATCCATCTCTCTCAATTTACACCCATTCCAGTAACAATCTGTCTTCCTATTATCGTTACCAAAGTGGATAACCTCACATTTATCCATATTATACTGCACATGCCCACACACTCAGCCTGTCCAAATTATGCTGAATCTGCAAATTTGGAGATGATACATTCAGTTCCCTCTTCCAAATTATAAATATATAATGTGAACAGTTGGGGTCCCAGCATGGATCGCTGCAGAACCCCACTAGTCACTGATTGCCAATCAGAAAAAGACCTGTTAATGTCAGCTCTTTGCTTCCTATCTGCTAACCAGCTTTCTCTCCATCTCAAGACATTACCTGCAATCCCATGTGCTTTAACCTTACACAGTAGTCTGTTATGTGAGACCTTGTCAAAAGCCTTCTGAAAGTCTAAATAAGCCATATCCACTGGTTCTCCTTGGTCCAGATCCTCAAAGAATTCCAATAGGCTTGTCAAGCATCATGTCCCTTTTGTAAACCCATGCTGACAGTGTCTGATTATCCCACTGCCTTCCAAATGCTGAGTTATAAAATCCTAGATAATGAACTCTAGCAACTTCCCCAGTACTGACATTAGGCTCACTGGTCTAAAGTTCCCTGTTTTCTCTCTACCTCCTGTTTTGAATAGCGGGCCTACATTCGCTCTCCTCCAATCTATAGGAACCAGTCCAGAGTCCAAAGAATTTTGATAAATAAACACCAATGGAACTACTATTTCTAGGGCCACTTCCTTAAGTACTCTGGGATGAAAATTTATCTGGAATGGAGATTTATTCACATCTAGTCTCGTCAATTCTCCCAAAACCATTTCTCTATTAATGCTGATTTCCTTCAGCTCCTCACTAAAACATGTTTCTCTCAGCACCTTCTGGTACATTATTCATGTCTTCCTTTGTGAAGACTGAAACAAAGAACAAATTTAATTCCTCAGCCAGTTCTTTTTTGCCCATTATGAATTCTCTCGTTTCTGACTGTTTTTGTCAATCTTTTTCTCTTTACATATCTGTAGAAACTTTTGCAGTCAGTTTTTATGATTCCCGCTAGCTTACTTTCATACTCTACTTTTCACTTCTTAATCAATCCCTTGGTCATCCTTTGCTGAATTTTAAATTGCTCCCAGTCCTCAGGCCTTTTCTTGCCAATTTGTATGTTTCTTCCTTGAATCTGATATTATTTCTGATTTCCCTGTAAGCCATGCTTTGAATACAAGTTCCCTGACAACTTTTATGCCAAACATGAATAAACAGCTTCTGGAGTTCACCTATTTGTTCTTTGCTGTCCGCTGTCTTTCCTTTCAGTAATTTTTCCCACTCCGTCATGGCCAATCCATGTCTCATGTTCACTAACATGTGAGTGTCTGTGCAGGTGCCTGGTTCCGAGAGAGGGTGTGCAGGGTGATGTCCTCCTTGGAGCTCAGCAGGGGGTCTTTGGGGTCACAGGTGCCTCCTAAAGATCATAGAGTCATAGAAACCCGACAGCACAGAAAGAGGCCATTCGGCCCATCGAGCCTGCGCCGACCACAATCCCACCCAGGCCCTACCCCCATATCCCTACATATTTACCCGCTAATCCCTCTAATCTACACATCCCTGGACACTAAGGGGCAATTTTAGCACGGCCAATCAACTTAACCCGCACATCTTTGGACTGTGGGAGGAAACCGGAGTGCCCGGAGGAAACCCACGCAGACACGAGGAGAATGTGCAGGCTCCACACAGACAGTGACCCGAGCCGGGAATCGAACCCAGGTCCCTGGTGCTGTGAAGCAACAGTGAAGCAACGGCTACCATGCCACCCAGATGTTACACCGGTGGGGGGGAGACAATGCTGACAGTCTGAATGCGCTCGGCAGGCTGGGGAAACAGTGGGAGCATTGGAACTCCAATCGCTGTGACAGCTCATTGCCTGATGGGGTGAGCCTGTCGTGTGTTCAGTACCTGTGGCGCACAGACCTGTGACCTGCATTCGTACCTTCACCCGAGACCTCCACCTCACCATGACCGGTGGAGTGAGCTGGCTGCCGGCACTGCAGTTCTACTGCATCATTTTCATGCTTTGTGAGGGCTCATGGAGTTCTCACTCCCCCCCCCAACTCCAAGCTCTGCGCTGTTCTGCAGCAATGCAAATTATTGCCGGACAGGGAACAGCAGAAAGCTTAATTAGAATGGTCTAGTTGGACCAATGAGTGGCACAGGCTTGGAGGGCTGAAGGGCCTGTTTCCTGTGCTGTACTGTTCTTTGTTCTGTTCTTTGTAATGCTCCATCTCCCAGAAGGTCCATTCCAACTCCCCCACCTGAGCATTAAACTGCGGCTCTCCCTCTCTGTCGTGCTGACAGCCCAGCCTGGGCAGGGCAGACTCCACTACCAGTTGCCAGGCACAGTCACAGAGCCCTGAGTGCACAGGGGAATGGGTATCAGACTATTATCTCCCCGCACAGATCCATGCCATCTCTGCACTTACCCTTGCTGTTCACAGATCAATGAATCTTATGTGGTGCTGGAGCTGGGTTTGGCACACAGCCTCGTGCCCACTGAGCCCGGGGTGAGGTAGCCGCCTGGTCAGGTAGGAGGTTGTCTCTTGCCGTCCTTGGGCACTGCCCTCTCAGGGTTCTCTGGCACTCAGTGGAGAATTGGAGAGACAGAATGTCTAACTGACTGCCCACCCAGGGGTTCCAGTCATTGCTGCAGGGCAAGGAGGGTTACTGGAACCCTTGCCCAGAGCTGTCTCTCTCTGATGTTAATTCCCACCCATTGGACCCCCCTGTTGATGAAGGGGAATGCTGGTTACTTGGAGCAGGGATCCTGACTGGACCTGGAGCAGGGGGACAAGCCATGGGGTCAGTTTCTGTTTATGTCCCCAATCTGGGAGCCCCCTTTCTCCCCCCCAGCTCTGGCCTTCCTCCCTCCCTCTCTGCCCCCAGGGTACAGGCTGACTGACAGTCCCCGCTGTTTTGTGAGGATTACTATCTGCTGCTTTATAAAGGCTGGGCGGAGCTGCTTGGCTGAGGAACTGAGTCAGTGTGTGGACTATCCCGGAGCGGAGCAGCATGCAGCCTCCAGCCCAGCGGAACCTCACCTTCCCCGGCCTGCCCAAGGCAGCCAGCCGGCGCTACAAGACTTTCATGATCGATGACATTCTGGCCAAGGAGAGCCAGCTGGAAGTGACCCTGAGCCCCCGAGCTGGTTTCATCATCCGCCCGCAGGCTCTGCACTCCTGTCCCGGTAGGAGCTTCCTCTGAATCTGCCCCTTCACTGTGTGCGAGAGAGAGAGAGACCCTGCCCCATTCCCAGTGTCCCATTCCCAGTGTCCCATTCCCAGTGTCCCACTACCCCTGCCCCATTCCCAGTGTCCCACTCCCCCTGCCCCATTCCCAGTCCCCCATTCCCAGTGTCCCACTACCCCTGCCCCATTCCCAGTGTCCCACTACCCCTGCCCCATTCCCAGTGTCCCACTCCCCCTGCCCCATTCCCAGTCCCCCATTCCCACTGTCCCACTCCCACTACCCCCTTCCCAGTGTCCCATTCCCAGTGTCCCATTCCCGGTGTCCCACTACCCCTGCCCCATTCCCAGTGTCCCATTCCCCCTGCACCATTCCCAGTGTCCCATTCCCCCTGCCCCATTCCCAGTGTCCCACTCCCACTGCCCCATTCCCAGTGTCCCACTCCCAATGCCCCACTCCCAGTGTCCCATTCCCAGTGCCCCATTCCCCCGCCCCATTCCCAGTGTCCCATTCCCAGTGCTTCATTCCCAGTGCCCCACTTCCAGTGTCCCATTCCCAATGTCCCACTCCCAATGCCCCATTCCCAGTGTCCCACTCCCAGTGTCCCACTCCCAGTGTCCCATTCCCAGTGCTCCATTCCCAGTGCCCCACTCCCAGTGTCCCATTCCCAGTGTCCCATTCCCAGTGCCCCACTCCCAGTGTCCCACTCCCAGTGTCCCATTCCCAGTGCTCCACTCCCAGTGTCCCACTCCCAGTGTCCCACTCCTCCTGCCCCATTCCCAGTGCCCCACTCCCAGTGTCCCACTCCCAGTGTCCTATTCCCAGTGCCCCACTCCCAGTGTCCCACTCCCAGTGTCCCACTCCTCCTGCCCCATTCCCAGTGCCCCACTCCCAGTGCCCCACTCCCAGTGCCCCACCCCTCCTGCCCCATTCCCCATGCCCCACTCCTCCTGCCCCAAATCCCAGTGCCCCATTCCCACTGCCCCACTCCCAGTGTCCCACTCCCACTGCCCCACTCCTCCTGCCCCATTCCCCATGCCCCACTCCTCCTGCTCCACTCCCAGTGCCCCATTCCTCCTGCCCCAAATCCCACTGCCCCACTCCCAGTGCCCCATTCCCACTGCCCCATTCCCAGTGCCCCACTCCCCCTGCCCCATTCCCACTGCCCCATTCCCAGTGCCCCATTCCCAGTGAAACTCTCTCAAAGTCCCTCTCTCTGTCCCTCTCCCCCGTCCCTCTCTCCCCCTGTCCCATTCCCCCGTACCTCTCCCCTTGTCCCTCTCCCCCTGTCCCTCCCTCTCTCCCCCTGCCCCTCTCCCCTGTCTCTCCCCCCCCCCCACATCCCCCCGTGCTGCAGCAGGGAGAGGGGGAGCACTGGGTGTCTGGCAGGTTGAGTTCCCTCTGCCCTAAATTACGTCTCTTGTGTCTGTTCAGGAGATTAGCTGAATCTTTGCAGGAACCTTTCACTTTCTCAGCGAGCTGAGTTTAGCGTCCCGCCTGGGAATCTCATTCCTGTGGTGGTGACAGTGATCCCGGACTAAACTGGGGAGAATTAACCAAGGGATTTCAATCTCGTTATCCTGAAACTCTGCAAATGTCACCCGCTTCAGTGTAAAAGCTGTGTGTGTGTGTGTGTGTGTGTGTGTGGGGGGGTGAAATGTGTGTGTGTGTGGAGGGGGGTGGGGATGTGTGTGTGTAAGTATGTGTGTGGGGGGGTAGAGATGTGTGTGGGTCGGAGGGGTGGGGATGTGTGTGTGAGTATGTGTGTGTGTGGGGGGAGTGGGGATGTGTGTGGGTGGGGGGGGTGGGGATGTGTGTGTGTGTGTGTGTGTGTGTGTAGGGTGTGTGGGTGGTAGTGGGGGGGATGTATGTGTGCGTGTGTGGGGAGGGTGGGGATGTGTGTGTGTAGGGTGTGTGGGGGGGTGGGGATGTGTGTGTGTAGGGTGTGTGGGGGGGTGGGGATGTGTGTGTGTAGGGTGTGTGGGGGGGTGGGGATGTGTGTGTGTAGGGTGTGTGGGGGGGTGGGGATGTGTGTGTAGGGTGTGTGGGGGGGTGGGGATGTGTGTGTGTAGGGTGTGTGGGGGGGTGGGGATGTGTGTGTGTAGGGTGTGTGGGGGGGTGGGGATGTGTGTGTGTAGGGTGTGTGGGGGGGTGGGGATGTGTGTGTGTAGGGTGTGTGGGGGGGTGGGGATGTGTGTGTGTGTGTGTGTGTGTAGGGTGTGTGGGTGGTAGTGGGGGGGATGTATGTGTGCGTGTGTGGGGGGGTGGGGATGTGTGTGTGTGTGAGTGTGCAGCTGTAATTAGCCTGTTCTATATGCAGCAGCTTTTAGTCAGTCAGTATAATCACGGGACCCACACAGTTTACAGCACACTGTTCTCACACTTCACAAAAAGTTTTGTTTTAGAATCTTTCCCTCCTCACATCCCTTCACAATCCATCGCGGACACAGTTTATTCATTATTTAACTTCACAAACCACACAGCTCCTTCCCAACCTTCTGCCACTCAGTTTAGGAAATGGGATTAATCAGGGATTAGCAGCCCCTCACTCACACACACACACACACACACACACTGACTCTCACTGGGGTACAGGTCCCACACACACTGACTCTCACTGGGGTACGGGTCCCACACACACTGACTCTCACTGGGGTACGGCTCCCACACACACTGACTCTCACTGGGGTACGGCTCCCACACACACTGACTCTCACTGGGGTACGGGTCCCACACACACTGACTCTCACTGGGGTACGGGTCCCACACACACTGACTCTCACTGGGGTACAGGTCCCACACACACTGACTCTCACTGGGGCACGGGTCCCACACACACTGACTCTCACTGGGGTACAGGTCTCACACACACTGACTCTCACTGGGATACGGCTCCCACACACACTGACTCTCACTGGGGTACGTGTCCCACACACACTGACTCTCACTGGGGTACGTGTCCCACACACACTGACTCTCACTGGGGTACGTGTCCCACACACACTGACTCTCACTGGGGTACGGGTCCCACACACACTGACTCTCACTGGGGTACAGGTCCCACACACACTGACTCTCACTGGGGTACGGGTCCCACACACACTGACTCTCACTGGGGTACGGGTCCCACACACACTGACTCTCACTGGGGTACGGGTCCCACACACACTGACTCTCACTGGGGTACGGGTCCCACACACACTGACTCTCACTGGGGTACGGCTCCCACACACACTGACTCTCACTGGGGTACGGCTCCCACACACACTGACTCTCACTGGGGTACGGCTCCCACACACACTGACTCTCACTGGGGTACGGCTCCCACACACACTGACTCTCACTGGGGTACGGCTCCCACACACACTGACTCTCTCTGGGGTACGGCTCCCACACACACTGACTCTCACTGGGGTACGGCTCCCACACACACTGACTCTCTCTGGGGTACGGCTCCCACACACACTGACTCTCACTGGGGTACGGCTCCCACACACACTGACTCTCGCTGGGGTACGGCTCCCACACACACTGACTCTCACTGGGGTATAGAGAGATCTGGGACTGGATTCCACTGTCCCAGGGATCAGATTGTTGTCATTGAAAGCAGGTTGTTGGATTTGTTTGTGGGGTGTGTGTGATTTTCAGCCTGGGTGGGGGCGATGTGGTTTGGTTTGACAGCTTTGAATTGGGTTTACTGAATGTGAGCCAGAGAGTTCCGTGGAACTGGATTAATATAACCTGATATATTTTGGTTTTCCTGTCTGATTCCAGTTCTGAACGGAATGTCACCCAGACAGGAGAACATGTGGAGATATGATGATTATGGGCCTGAATTTTCCAGATGTTCATGCTGGTGGGATTCTCCAGTCCTGCTGGCAGTGGGGGTTTCCCACCTGCATGGGGTATTGCCAATGGAAATTCCCATTGACAGAGGCGGGACCGGGGAATCTCGCTGTTAGGAAACAATGTGCCACCTCCCACTGGCAGGATGGGAGGCTGGAGAACCTCACCCATGAACTAGGGGCAGCAGTAGGCCACTCGGCCCCTCTGGCTCACTCGCCTTTCAATAAGACTAAGGCTGATCTGGTTGTAACTTCCTGCCTACTCGCAATAACCTTTCACCCTCTTGTTAATCAAGAATCTTTCAGCACTGCTCTAAAAATATTTTAAAATTCTGCTCCCGTTGCCTTTTGCTGTGGGGTTGCCAGCGTTGAACTGGGATGGGCACTGTCAATAGTCTCACAACACCAGGTTACAGTCTAACAGGTATATTTGGTAGCACGAACTTTTGGAGCTCTGCCCCTTCATCAGGCGAGTGGAGGATAGTGCCCTGTTTATAAACCCAATCCTCCACTCACCTGATGAAGGGGCAGCACTCCGCAAGCTCGTGATACCAAATAAACCTGTTGGACTTTAACCTGATGTGAGACTTTTTCGGAGATTCACAGAAATTTCCTCATTTCCTTCTTAAATCAGTGACCCTTATTTTTAATCAGTGGCCCCTCATTCTAGATTCTCCAACAAAAGGAACCACCCTCTCCACATCCACCCTGTCAAAACCCTTCAGCATCTTACAGTTTTCATCAAGTCCCTTCTACTCTTCTAAACTTCAGCCACATGGCCTCTTTCTGCACTGTAAGGATTCTATGATGACCCGCACAGGGTTAAACCTCTCCCCATGGGATTAAAGACCCTCCCAATCCCCACCCCTGCACCCTCCTCTCTACCCCATGGGGTCAGACTTTCACATGGAAGCAGAGAGA
Source organism: Carcharhinus amblyrhynchos (assembly GCF_965287045.1). Taxonomy (NCBI): domain Eukaryota; kingdom Metazoa; phylum Chordata; class Chondrichthyes; order Carcharhiniformes; family Carcharhinidae; genus Carcharhinus; species Carcharhinus amblyrhynchos. Next base: position 33,808,699 of record NC_137352.1, read on the forward strand.
GCAAAAATTCAGTGGGATCTCGGATGCTGTCAGCTCCCTCTACCTTTCGGAAGAAATGTTAAAGCAAGGAGCTGTCCGTCCCTCCCCAGGGATTCTCCCCACACATTCTGAGAAAGAGCAGGTGGAGTTCTACTCGTTTCTTGGTCATATTTATCCTTCAACAAAAATCACCAAAGCCAATCGGAAGATCATCGTCAGTGTAGTGTGTTGCTATTTAAAAATGAGCATTTTCATTTGGCTGTGAAGTATTTCGGGTCGGGCATGTCATTCAAATGGTGAGAGCTTGCCAAACTCTGAGATACAGGGGGTTGTTGGTATCCCTGTGCATGAATCACAAAAGGCATGCAGCAAGTAATTAGGAAAGCTTATAAACTGCTATCATTTATTTTTGATTTGATTTATTATTGTTACATGTATTGGGATACAGTGAAAAGTATTGTTTCTTTCACGCTATACAGACAAAGCATACCATTCATAGAGTACACAGGGGAGAAAGAAAGGAGAGAGTGCAGAATATAGTGTTACAGTCAGAGGGTGTAGCGAAAGATTAACTTAATGTGAGGTAGGTCCATTCAAAAGGCTGATGACAAGGGGCAGCAAGTTGTTCTTGAGTATTGCGAGGGGAATCGCTTACGGAAGTGGGGGGGTTATATTCACTTTGACCCTAGTGAGACTGTATTTGGAGTTCTGGGTACAATATTGGTCACTCAATTAAGAAAGGATGTTAAATGGATTGAAAGCAGTCCAGAGAAGGTTTACTAGGTTAACAGCGGGAGTGGGTGGGCTGTTTTATGGAGGCTTGTATCCGCTGAAGTTTGGAAGAGTAAAAGGGACTTGTTGAAAACTGTAAGATGCTGAAGGGTTTTGACAGGGTGGATGTGGAGAGGGTGGTTCCTTTTGTTGGAGAATCTAGAATGAGGGGCCACTGATTAAAAATAAGGGTCACTGATTTAAGAAGGAAATGAGGAGATTTCTGTGAATCTCGGAAACTCTTTTCCTCAAAAGGCGATGTAAAAAGTCTCACAACATCAGGTTAAAGTCCATTGAGGCTGCAACAACAATAACCCTACCCAGATCCTATCCCCATAACCCCATGCATTTACCCTAGCCAGTCACACTGACACAAGGGAACAATTTAGCATGGCAAATCCACTTAACCTGCACATCTTTGGGATGTGGGATGAAACCAGAGCACTCGGAGGCAACCCATTCAGACATGGGGAGAACATGCAAACTCCACACAGACAGTGACCCAAGTTGTAAATTGAAGCCGGGTCCCCGGTGCTGTGAGGCAGCAGTGCTAACCACTGTGTCACCGTGCTGCCCCGGGTTCCTGGTGCTGTGAGACAGCAGTGCTAACCACTGTGTCACCGTGCTGCCCCGGGTCCCTGGCACTGTGAGACAGCAGTGCTAACCACTGTGTCACCGTGCTGCCCCGGGGTCCCTGGCGCTGTGAGATAGCAGTGTGAATCACTGTGTCACCGTGCTGCCCTGGGGTCCCTGGCGCTGTGAGATAGCAGTGCTAACCACTGTGTCACCGTGCTGCCCCGGGTTCCTGGTGCTGTGAGACAGCAGTGCTAACCACTGTGTCACCGTGCTGCCCCGGGTTCCTGGCGCTGTGAGACAGCAGTGTGAATCACTGTGTCACCGTGCTGCCCCGGGTCCCTGGCACTGTGAGACAGCAGTGCTAATCACTGTGTCACCGTGCTGCCCCGGGTCCCTGGCACTGTGAGACAGCAGTGTGAATCACTGTGTCACCGTGCTGCCCCGGGTCCCTGGTGCTGTGAGACAGCAGTGTGAATCACTGTGTCACCGTGCTGCCCCGGGTCCCTGGCACTGTGAGACAGCAGTGTGAATCACTGTGTCACCGTGCTGCCCCGGGTCCCTGGCACTGTGAGACAGCAGTGTGAATCACTGTGTCACCGTGCTGCCCCGGGTTCCTGGTGCTGTGAGACAGCAGTGTGAATCACTGTGTCACCGTGCTGCCCCGGGTTCCTGGCGCTGTGAGACAGCAGTGCTAACCACTGTGTCACCGTGCTGCCCCGGGTTCCTGGTGCTGTGAGACAGCAGTGTGAATCACTGTGTCACTGTGCTGCCCCGGGTTCCTGGTGCTGTGAGACAGCAGTGTGAATCACTGTGTCACCGTGCTGCCCCGGGTTCCTGGCGCTGTGAGACAGCAGTGCTAACCACTGTGTCACCGTGCTGCCCCGGGTTCCTGGCGCTGTGAGACAGCAGTGTGAATCACTGTGTCACCGCGCTGCCCCGGGTCCCTGGCACTGTGAGACAGCAGTGCTAATCACTGTGTCACCGTGCTGCCCCGGGTCCCTGGCACTGTGAGACAGCAGTGCTAATCACTGTGTCACCGTGCTGCCCCGGGTCCCTGGCACTGTGAGACAGCAGTGCTAATCACTGTGTCACCGTGCTGCCCCGGGTCCCTGGCACTGAGACAGCAGTGTGAATCACTGTGTCACCGTGCTGCCCCGGGTCCCTGGCACTGTGAGACAGCAGTGCTAACCACTGTGTCACCGTGCTGCCCCGGGTCCCTGGCGCTGTGAGACAGCAGTGCTAACCACTGTGTCACCGTGCTGCCCCGGGTCCCTGGCACTGTGAGACAGCAGTGTGAATCACTGTGTCACCGTGCTGCCCCGGGTCCCTGGCACTGTGAGACAGCAGTGTGAATCACTGTGTCACCGTGCTGCCCCAGGTCCCTGGCACTGTGAGACAGCAGTGCTAACCACTGTGTCACCGTGCTTCCCTGGGTCCCTGGCACTGTGAGACAGCAGTGCTAATCACTGTGTCACCGCGCTGCCCCGGGTCCCTGGCACTGTGAGACAGCAGTGTGAATCACTGTGTCACCGTGCTGCCCCGGGTTCCTGGCACTGTGAGACAGCAGTGCTAACCACTGTGTCACCGTGCTGCCCCGGGTCCCTGGCACTGTGAGACAGCAGTGCTAATCACTGTGTCACCGCGCTGCCCCGGGTCCCTGGCACTGTGAGACAGCAGTGTGAATCACTGTGTCACCGTGCTGCCCCGGGTTCCTGGCACTGTGAGACAGCAGTGCTAACCACTGTGTCACCGTGCTGCCCCGGGTCCCTGGCACTGTGAGACAGCAGTGCTAATCACTGTGTCACCGTGCTGCCCCGGGTCCCTGGCGCTGTGAGACAGCAGTGTGAATCACTGTGTCACCGTGCTGCCCCGGGTCCCTGGCACTGTGAGACAGCAGTGCTAATCACTGTGTCACCGTGCTGTCCCGGGTCCCTGGCACTGTGAGACAGCAGTGCTAATCACTGTGTCACCGTGCTGCCCCGGGTCCCTGGCACTGTGAGACAGCAGTGCTAATCACTGTGTCACCGTGCTGCCCCGGGTTCCTGGCACTGTGAGACAGCAGTGTGAATCACTGTGTCACCGTGCTGCCCCGGGTCCCTGGCACTGTGAGACAGCAGTGTGAATCACTGTGTCACCGTGCTGCCCCGGGTCCCTGGCACTGTGAGACAGCAGTGTGAATCACTGTGTCACCGTGCTGCCCCGGGTCCCTGGCACTGTGAGACAGCAGTGTGAATCACTGTGTCACCGTGCTGCCCCGGGTCCCTGGCACTGTGAGACAGCAGTGTGAATCACTGTGTCACCGTGCTGCCCCGGGTCCCTGGCACTGTGAGACAGCAGTGCTAATCACTGTGTCACCGTGCTGCCCCGGGTCCCTGGCACTGTGAGACAGCAGTGCTAATCACTGTGTCACCGTGCTGCCCCGGGTCCCTGGCACTGTGAGACAGCAGTGCTAATCACTGTGTCACCGTGCTGCCCCGGGTCCCTGGTGCTGTGAGACAGCAGCGCTAATCACTGTGTCACCGTGCTGCCCCGGGTCCCTGGTGCTGTGAGACAGCAGTGTGAATCACTGTGTCACCGTGCTGCCCCGGGTCCCTGGCACTGTGAGACAGCAGTGCTAATCACTGTGTCACTGTGCCGTCGCATCACTGAACGTCACAGCAGCCAAGTTACAACCTGCCCCAGAATGAATTGCAGTTTGTGTTGTTTGCTGTTGAATTAAGTGCAGTGAGTGAGTGTGGATCTGCTGGGCATTTCACACAGTTGTTCTGCTCTCCCCGGCTCCACTTTGCTCCTGAGCTCTTCCTGAAGAGTTGCGGCCATCTGATGACCCGAGGGAAGAGACTTGCAATGATCTGGAGAAGTGACAGGGCCAATGCCACAGGCCTTCAGCTGTTCCTCTGTCTCAACCATTAGTTTAAAGAGCCAAGGAAAGAGCCAAAAATAGCTCAGGTGTGGACAATAGCAATGTAAAGGAGGGGAGTGGGGACAGATTGTAGATCCAGTGTCCAGTTAGTGGACTACCTGGATCTGACCCTGAAGCTGGTGTGGGCAATGTTGCCAATCTCTTCCACCCGATCAGGAATGTGCTTATTCTGAATGGTTTGTTTGTACCAGATCTTCCCCCTGTGGGTGCAGCTCAAACCCGCTCATGTCTGTGTCTGATACATGAGCAGGGCTGATGGGTATTGGGTGTGTTTGAGAGAAGCCGGGCACGTTGGACTCTGGAGACAGGGGACGTCCTTCAAAATATGGGGCATAGACACACACCCTCACACACACCCTCACACACACCTGCACACACACTCTCACACACACCCTCACACACACCCTCACACACACCCGCACACACACTCTCACACACACTCTCACACACACTCTCACACACACCCTCACACACACCCGCACACACACCCTCACACACACCTGCACACACACTCTCACACACACCCTCACACACACCCACACACTGACACACACCCTCACACACACCTTCACACACACTCTCACACACACCCTCACACACACCCGCACACACACTCTCACACACACTCTCACACACACCCTCACACACACCCTCACACCCTCACACACACCCACACACTGACACACACCCTCACACACACCCGCACACACACCCTCACACACACACCCGCACACTGACACACACCCTCACACACACTCTCACACACACCCTCACACACACTCTCACACCCTCACACACACCCTCACACACACCCTCACACACACCCTCACACACACCCGCACACACACTCTCACACACACTCTCACACACACCCTCACACTGACACACACCCTCACACACACCCTCACACACACCCACACACTGACACACACCCTCACACACACGCTCACACACACCCGCACACACACCCTCACACACACACCCGCACACTGACACACACCTGCACACACACCCTCACACACACCCACACACTGACGCACACCCTCACACACACCCCCACACACTGACACACACCGTCACATACACCCGCACACACACCCGCACACACCCACACACTGACACACCCCCTCACGCACACACCCACACACTGACACACACCCGCACACACACACCCCCACACACACCCACACACTCACACACCCGCACACACACACCCCCACACACACCCACACACTCACACACCCGCACACACTGACACATACCCTCACATACACCCCCACACACCCCCTCACACACACCCACACACTCACACCCACACACACTGACACATACCCCCACACACAGTCTCACAGACACCTGACACATACCCTCACACACACCGCCACACACATCCCCATGCATACCCCCACGCACACCCCGACACATACCCCCACACACCCCTCCATACACACTCTCACACACACCCCCACACACACCCCCACACACCCTGACCAGACATCTTCACACACACCTGACACATACCCTGACATACACCCTCACACACACCTGACACACAAACCCTGACACACACACACACACACACAAGCACATACCCCTCGTACCTCCACACACATCCCCAGACACATCCCCACACATCCTCACACCGAGGCTTACAAATCCCGTCTCACACTCTCATAAATGCATTCACACGCACCTTTATTCACAGTCTCACACACAGTGTCAGACATAGCCTATCACACAGTCTCACAGATACCCTCACACGTTCATTCATGTACACACTGACATATATTTTCCAGCAGTTTTATCTGACAGCCCTGCTGAATATCCCTTCTCAATCCCAGCGACACAGAGAGTAAGTTTAGTGCCACTGGCGTCAATCCTTTAGCACATAATGAGGAGTTGTCTGTCACTGTTTAGAATGTTGCTGGCCGTTTTCCAACTGAAACCCTAATGTTCCAAGAGAAACTTATTCTAAAAAAAGACAGATGTTGCTTCTGGCTCCCAGGAGATGCGAAGGGAGGACAGCCGAGCGGTCTGTCTCTCCACGTCCCAGTCCACCGGTCAGCCACACGTGTAATTCCTGTTGGAGTTTGGGGAATTTGCAGGGATTGGAGTCGGACTGTAATTAGCCTTTACTCAGGTAGTTGGCATGGAACAAATGCCCGTTAGAAAGACGTGGCTCTGAGACACTACTGATATAGTGTGGGTTCTGCAGGAACAGAAGGGACAATAAGGGTCTGGGTGCTATGATTAGATATCTTAGGTTCCATTGCACTGCACTCGGTCTCTCCTCGCTCTGACCATTTTTGCTTCTCTTGAGCATGTCCTGCTTTTACTTGGCATCTTGGCTGATTCAGATGGGGAACAGACCAGTGAGTGTCCCTTTAAGGGTCTGCAGAGTGAGGGTCACACGGCCCAGGGAACCAGTGGGGAGTGGGGTGGGGGTCATCCTGGAAGGCGCAGGATGCCCCCCTACTCGGAGTCAACTCAGGAGCTGACGAGGCTGTCAGCCCGGGATAATTTTAACATGTGAATAACGTGTTTTTCCTAAACTAGTGAACGAGCATCTTCACAACTTGGCAAAGAAGATAGAAAAAAAACCATCCTCAGACTGAGTGCCCAGATTGCATTGAAATTGAGTGAAGTTGAGGACGGCACAGTGGTTAGCACTGCTGCCTCACAGCACCAGGGACCCGGGTTCGATTCCCGGCTTGGGTCGCTGTCTGTGTGAAGCCTGCACATTCTCCCCGTGTCTGCGTGGGTTTCCTCCCACAGCCTGAAAGACATGCTGCTTAGGGTGCATTGGCCATGCTAAATTCTCCCTCAGTGCACCCGAACCGGCGCTGGAATGTGGCGGCTAGGGGATTATCACAGTAACTTCATCGCAGTGTTAACGTAAGCCTACTTGTCACACCAATAAATAACCTCTAAAAAAGCTTACCAGGATGTCCCTCTTTGGGTGGATAGGTCTGTTTGATTTGGCCACAGAGAGCTGGACACAATACATTGAGCGCCTTGGGTATTACTGCCAAGTGAACAAAATAGAGGAGGAGGTGAAGGACAAGGCAGTTCTCCTGAGTGTGTGTGGAACCCAAATTAATAACCTGATCCACAGCTCCAAGCACACCCGACTCAAAATCATTCAGTGAGCTCATGGGATTGGTCATGTCACATTTCTAGCCTAACTCATCATGGAATCATAGAATCCTTCAGTGCAGAAGGAGTCCACTTAGCCCATCGAGTCTTCACCAACTCTCCAAAGAAGCAATTTATAAATGTCCATCCCCCCCCCATCCTATCCCTGCAATCTCGCACACTTACCGTGGCTAATCCAGCTAACTACACACCTTTGGACAATTTGGGATGGCCAATCCACCTAAATGTACTTCTTTGGATTGCGGGAGGAAACTGGAGGAAATCCATGCAGTCAAGGAAAGAGCATACAAACTTCCCACAGACAGTCACCCAAGGCCAGAATTGAACCTGGATCCCTGGCGCTGTGAGACAGCTGTGCCAACCACTGTGCCACCATGCCCCCCATCATCCAGACTCCGGTGATTCAGGTTCAAATCACGGGAAGAGTCTCAGGCCAAATGACTGCCTTTTATATCCTGGAAACAGGTATTGGAGTATTGCGACTTTGAAACCACTTTGAATGATATGCTGTGGGACAAGTTAGTCTGCAGGGTGAATAATGAGATCATTCAAAGATGATGACTTGCAGAGGTCGATACAACTTTTAGATGAGCAGTGGAGACAGTGCAGGGGTGGAAAGCACTGAGAAAGGTGTATGGAGCACCAGCTGGGGTGGGAACCTGCACTCAGCAGTGGTGCCAGTACTGAAGAAGTAGCCACAAGGCAGGAAACAAGTTCAGCCACAAATAAAACAGGAGATTTAGAAGAGAAAATTAATCAGCAAAGCTTGAAGTGGAATGTTACCAAAGTTGAGGCAACCACTCCCCAAATCCTTCGGGCAAAAGGAGGCTGAGTGTTATTATTTGTCACTGGAGAGGCCGCTTAAGGCCAGATACAGAGCCAGGACAAGCCTATCAAGTAGCTGGTTAACTAATGTGTCACCAGGATACAATGTGGAAGAGATTAGCACCAACAATTTAAATTTTCACTCACCGTTTAATATAAAAGTAGGCAGCGTGTCCCCTAGTACTGAAATGCTCTGGATAAACAGGAAGCCTTTAAGATGGAAGATGATACATGGAAGTATCAGCCACTGTGGTAGAATCATAGAATCCCCACAGTGCAGAAGGAGGCCATTTGGCCCATCGAGTCTGTACCGACCACAATCCCACCTAGGCCCGATCCCCACAGCCCCACATATTTACCCTCCTAATCTCCTGACACTAAAGTCAATTTAGCATGGCCAATCAACCTAACCCGTACATCTTTGGGGTGTGGGAGGAAACCCAGGCAGACACGGGGAGCGCCCGGAGGAAACCCACGCAGACACGGGGAGAATGTGCAAACTCCAAACAGAGGGTGATCCAAGCTGGGAATTGGACCCCAGTCCCTGGTGCTATTAGGCAGCAGTGCTAACGTCTGTGCTGCCTATGTAAAATCACCAGTATCCCAGATGATCATAGGCTGCTCTCCCCTTTGAGGGATCGAGCTGTCTGGTGGTGATTTAACCTGAGGATCACTACACCTCAGACAAGGGGCAAGGTTGAGAAGCCAGGCCTTTATGAATAACTTCAGCTTGTACAGGAATTGAACCCACGCCTTCGGTGTTGCGTTGCATCACAAAACATCTGTCCAGCTAACTGAGCTAAATCGACATCTGGAGATATGTCCACAGATCAGTACTTGAGAGAAGAAGTTCAAACACTGGATTTGAAGAGTGACTAAATTAACAACTTAATCTGGAGAAGTGATTCCAATATTGGGCACTGCAATGGTATCTATAAACTGTGGGCAACTGTCTGCCCAACTCCCAGTGATCACTGTGACAGGTGAAAGACCAAGCCTTCTCAGCCACTATTGACTTAAGGAAATCAAGTTAAATTAGACCAAGATTTTCCAAATGTGGGAAGGAGGACTGCTTAAACTGATGAAGAAATGTGAGAGCGATTTCAAGGATGAATTAGGCAAAATAAAAGGCCTACAAGTGAAGATCTACGTGGATCCAGAAGCAACCCCTCGATAGTTTAGGGTGAAATGTGCCATATACTTCACAAGAGAAAGGAAATACTGAATTAAAGTGATTGGAAGAACTGAGCCAACTGAGTGCCCAGAATGGGCAGCACCTATAGTTCCTGTAGTGAAACTGAACCAAACCATCCGCATTTGAGGTAATTACAAGTTAACCAGGCTATCAAATTAAATATCCAGTCCCAAAGATTGAAGATCTGTATGCAACATTGGCTGGAGGTCAATCTTATACAAAGCTGGGTGTGAGTCACGCATATCAGCGACTCAGATTAGACAATGCTTCCCGAGATTATATCACAATAAACATAAAGTGTTGTTCCAATACACTCGCCTGCCTTGTGGCATCATCTTCAGCATCTGCAATTTTGCAGAGGACATGAAGTGAAGGGATGTTTTTGAGGTGAAGTCTCCTACATCACACGCCACCATTGAAAGGTTAGGCCAATGTTTTTGCACCTGGGGAATATCTGAATTCATCGTGTCTGATCATGGAGCAGCCTTCACGGGCGCTGAGTTTCAAAACTTCACCATCCTCAATGGTATCAAGCACATTAGGACTGCGCCTTACCACCCTGCATCCAATGGACCAGCTGAGCAAACTGTTCAAATTTTAAAATCGGGCCTAAAGAGGCAATTCGGAGGGACCCTGGCGACCGGAATCTCACTATTCCTGCTGGGCTATAGGACCATTCCACGTGGGACAATGGGAATCCCACCAGCAGAGTTGTTAATGAACTGGTGTCTCAGAACGGGGTCTGAGCCTCGTGCTTCCAAATTTGCCGGGAGGGTAGAGGCTGCCAGATCAGTCAGGAGCCAAACCGCGATTCATGTCAGTCAGCGCGATGGTTTTGAGTGGATGCGAGGAATTTTGGAAGTGGGTCGGGCTGGGTCCCTGGAGCCGGTGTATCCAAAACTGAACCCCTGCCTTATCAAGTGAAGGAAGGGTCACCCGGAAACGTGTAGACCATTGAAGAGAGCGAGAGTTACCCCGGCAACCAGCGCTGCCATCAGGAGCTATATCACCATCTGGGAATGTTGTCGACTGTCCAAGCACTGAACTCCCTGGTTGTCCTGAGACAGGCACAAATGACATTGCCATGGGAATGGGTGGGACTGAGCTGCCTGTGTCTGAAGAGCCGCCTGTCATTGTGGTTTCAGCCGGCAGTAATCCTGTGGAAAGGCCCCAGAGGGAGGAGTTACTCTGCTCCACAAGGATCCAGGGAACCCCCGAGAGATTTAATTTATAACTGACTTAAGTCCATGTAACTAAATGTTTAATTATCTGGCACGGTGTAAATTAATTATTGACATCTGTATAGAAGGACATAGAGGGGGAGGGATGTGAGGATTGTCCCTTTAAGGATGACTCTGTAGGGTAAGGGTCACATGACCCAGGGAACCAATCAGGGAGCAGGATGGGGGGGATTACCATGGTAAGTGTGACTGGGACCCACCTGGAGAGCGGATTACAGCCACAAGGCTCTGTAAAACCTCGGGATTGCCTTAACCTGTAAATAAGTAATGCAAAAACAGAAAATGCTGGAAAATCTCAGCAGAGATCTGCTGAGTCGAGATGATCCTTTGTCAGAGCTGGGCTCGAAACGTTGGCTCTGTTCTCTCTCCACAGACACTGCCAGATCCACTGAGATTTTCCAGCGTTTTCTGTTTTTGTTTCAGATTCCCGCATTCGCAGGAATTTGGTTTTTATCTGTAAATAAATAAGTTGTGTTTTCCCTAAATTGGTGCAGAAGCATCTTTACGAGCAGATTGCAGTGTTAATGGCTGCAGTGCATGTGGTGGAAACCGTACATTATTTTTAGCGTTACATCACTAGTCCTAATTGTTGACTAGTTTCCCATTGGTTCTGTACCGGGACTCTCAACTCCGGTAACACTATCGGCAAAATGACCCAGGCACTGTGTTCTGGCTGCACCATCAGGTTCTCCCTGCTGATTAGAATCCAGTCATCTCTCTCCACATGTGCTAGTGTGGGAGAGACAGGGGAGGGGCAAGGAGGGGAAGGGATTGAGGAAGAGGAATGAGAGGGAACAAAGAGGAGGGTAGGAGAGGCGGGGGAGGAGGGAGGGTAGGGGAAGGAAGGGCAGTGAGAGGAGAGAGGAACCAGTGAGGGACCTGATCCACCATTGGCAGCAGTGAGTATGGCTGAGGTATTAATTGAGTCTTTTATATCTGCCTGTATGAAGAAGGATGATGCCAGCCAGTCCTTGTGAGAGGGGAGATCATTGAGATATGAGAGAGGCTAAGAATTGAGGTGTATAAGTAAGAACATAAGAACATAAGAAATAGGAGCAGGAGTCGGCCATCTAGCCCTTCGAGCCTGCCCCGCCATTCAATAAGATCATGGCTGATCTGAAGTGGCTCAGTTCCACTTTCCCGCCCATAACCCTTAATTCCCTTGCCTACCAAAAACCTATCTACCCGTGACTCAAATATATTTAGCGAGGCAGCCTCCACCACTTCAATGGGCAGAGAATTCCAGAGACTCACCGCCCTTTGAGTGAAGAAGTTCCTCCTCAACTCTGATCTAAACTGCCCCCCCTTATCTTGAGGCTGTGTCCTCTAGTCCTGCTGTCCTTTCTAAGCAGGAAGAATCTCTCTACCTCTACCCTATCCATCCCCTTCATTATCTTATACGTCTCTATAAGATCCCCCCTCATCCTTCTAAACTCCAACGAGTACAGACCCAGTCTATTTAGTCTCTCATCATAGGCCAACCCCCTCATCTCCGGTATCAGCCTAGTGAACCTCCTCTGCACTCCCTCCAAGGCCAAAATATCCTTGCACAAGTGCGGCGACCAAAACTGCGCACAATACTCCAGCTGCGGCCTCACCAGTGCCCTGCACAGTCGCAGCAAGACCTCCCTGCTTTTATATTCGATCCCCCTCGCTATAAAGGCCAGCATCCCATTCGCCTTCTTGATTACCTGCTGCACCTGCAGACTGGGTTTTTGCGACTCGTGCACAAGGACCCCCAGGTCCCTCTGCACCGTAGCATGCTGCAGCTTTTCACCCTTTAAATAGTAATCCCTCCTACTATTATTCCTGCCAAAGTGGATAACCTCACACTTGCTAACATTATACTCATCTGCCAGGTCCTCGCCCACTCGCTCAGCCTATCCAGATCCCTCTGCAGACTTTCCACACCCTCCACACAATTTGCTTTTCCACTCATCTTCGTGTCATCAGCAAATTTCGACACCCTACACTCAGCCCCCTCCTCCAGATCATCTATATAAATGGTAAATAGCTGAGGCCCCAGCACCGATCCCTGGGGCACTCCACTAGTCACCAACCGCCAATCAGAATAGCACCCATTGATACCAACTCTCTGCTTCCTATTAGACAGCCAATCCTCTATCCACGCTAACACCTTACTCCCAACTCCATGCCCCCTAACCTTCTGAAGCAACCTTTTGTGAGGCACCTTATCAAATGCCTTCTGAAAATCGAGAAACACCACATCCACCGGTTCCCTTCTGTCTACCGCACTAGTCACATCCTCATAGAAATCCAATAAATTTGTTAAACACGACTTCCCCTTAACGAATCCGTGCTCTATCAAACCATTCTTCTCAAGGTGCCTCACTATTTCTTCTTTGATGACGGATTCCAGCATTTTTCCAACAACAAATAGAGGTGTATAAAATTATGAATGGGTATGGATAGGGTGAACAGTGGGAAGCTTTTTCCCAGGTTGGAGGTGACGATCATGAGGGGTCACAGGTTCAAGGTGAGAGGGGTGAGGTTTAACTCAGATATCAGAGGGACATTTTTTACACAGAGGGTGGTGGGGGCCTGGAATGCACTGCCAGGCAAGGTGGAGGTGGATACGCTGGGATTGTTTAAGACTTACCTGGATAGTTACATGAAAAGACTGGGAATGGAGGGATACAAACGAATGGTCTAGTTTGGACCAATGAGCGGCGCAGGCTTGGAGGGCCGAAGGGCCTGTTTCCTGTGCTGTTCTTTGTTCTTTGATAAAGAGGAGGTACTTGAATGGTTGACTGTACATAATATTCATAAGTCACTCAGACCCGATGAGATGCATTTCAGGAAACTGAGGGAAGTGAGGGTGGTAATTGTGGAGAGACTGCCCGTAATCCTTCATTTCTCCATAGAGAGGCGTGAGGGGACTGGAGAATTACATTCCAGGCCAGTCAGATTAACCTCAGAGTGGAAAATACTTCAAGAAACCAGAATGTTAACAATTACTTGGACAAATGTGAATTGATTAAGGAAAAGCGGCAAGGATTTGTGAAAGGCAAATCGAATCAAATTCAAATCTGGAAAGCTCAGAATGTATCTAAAATTCCAGGATTGAGGAAGAGAAAGGGAGAAAGAGCAAGGGGATAGGAAATCAGAAGAGAATTCCAGCTCTGCAGATTGGAAATGCTCAAAGGCAGAGAGGATAGCTGGAAGAAGTGAGGGAAAATCTCTCTCCACCCAATAGCATCCCTTATCTCCCTAACCCAGAACCATTGCCCCAGGTCTTCAGGTCTGCTCGACCCTTTCTCAAATTCAAAGAGAAGGAAACGGAATCAGTTTTTACAAATTGAAGAAACTAGCAGGAGTTGAAATGGCCATCGAAGATCTGGACATATCAGATTCACGGGCAGCTGTCAAGGAGAGAACATAAGAACATAAGAAATAGGAGCAGGAGTAGGCCATCTAGCCCTTCGAGCCTGCCCCGCCATTCAATAAGATCATGGCTGATCTGTTGTGGCTCAGTTCCACTTTCCCGCCCTCTCCCCATAACCCTTAATCCCCTCTCTTATCAAAAACCCATCAACCCGCTTCTTAAAAATATTTAGCGAGGCAGCCTCCACCACTTCAACGGGCAGAGAATTCCAGAGATTCACCACCCTTTGAGTGAAGAAGTTCCTCCTCAACTCCGTTCTAAACCGCCTCTCCTTTATCTTGAGGCTGTGCCCCCTAGTCCTACTGTCTTTTTTGAGCGGGAAGAGTCTCTCCACCTCTATCCTATCCATCCCATTCATCATCTTATACGTCTCAATGAGATCTCCCCTCATTCTTCTAAACTCTAGCGAGTACAAGCCTAGTTTATTCAGCCTCTCCTCATAGCTCAACCCCCTCAACTCCGGTATCAGCCTAGTAAACCTCCTCTGCACTCCGTCCAGGGCCAAAATATCCTTGCGTAAGTGCGGCGCCCAAAACTGCACACAGTACTCCAGCTGCGGCCTCACCAATGCCCTATACAGCTGCAGCAAGACCTCCCTACTTTTATATTCAGTCCCCCTCGCTATGAAGGCCAGCATCCCATTCACCTTCCTGACCACCTGCTGCACCTGCAAGCTGGGTTTTTGCGACTCATGCACAAGGACCCTGAGGTCCCTCTGCACCGTCGCCTGCTGCAGTTTTTCGCCACGTAAGTAATAGTCCTTCCTACCATTCTTCCTACCAAAGTGGACCACCTCACACTTGCCAACATTAAATTCCATTTGCCATTTCCTGGCCCATTCGCCCAGCCTATCTAGATCCTTCTGCAGACTCTCCACACCCTCCGCACAATTTGCCTTTCCCCCAATCTTGGTGTCATCAGCAAATTTCGACACCCTGCACTCGGTTCCCTCCTCCAGATCATCTATATAAAGCCCAAGAGCCCAAGAGTTCTACTCCATCCTGTCTTCCCATGTGTCCATGAGCAAACTAAAGCTGCCATTCTAACTGCAGGTTTGTCCCAGAGACATACTGCCAGCAATTCTGGAAAACTCGTAAGAAATGGGTGGCACGGTAGCACAGTGGGTTAGCACTGCTGCTTCACAGCTCCAGGGTCCTGGGTTCAATTCCTGGCTCGGGTCACTGTCTGTGTGGAGTTTGCACATTCTCCTCGTGTCTACGTGGGTTTCCTCTGGGTGCACCGGTTTCCTCCCACAGTCCAAAGATGTGCGGGTTAGGTTGATTGACCATGCTAAGAAATTGTCCCTTAGTGTTCAGGGATGTGTAGGTTAGAGGGGTTAGTGGGTAAAATATGTAGGGATATGGGGGTAGGGCCTGGGTGGGATTGTGTTCAGCGCAGACTCGATGGGCCGAAGGGCCTCTTTCTGCACTGTAGGGTTCTATGATGATCTATGAAACCCACACAAACCTGCATTGAGTTTGAACAGCTGAAATCAGGCATTGATTGGGAAGTTCCCTCCAGAATGCCACTCGCTGATGAGGGGTTGTGTGAGTTGACATTGTTCGAAGAATTGCCTCCCCCGGAAACTGCAGGTGCATCAGGAGGGGCAGCGAGTCCTCACAGCTGGGGTGTGGCAGTCACCGCAGACAGTTACAATTTCACCCAGAGGCCTGCAAACCCAGGCAGGTCCTTTCAAACCATTCCCATTGAGATTGGACAGAAAGCCGGGTGGGAAGGCTTCTTAACCAAGAAAAGATAGTGCGAAGAGTTCAGCCCAAAAGGAGAACCCTCAGTGACAAGTATGTAGGTTAGGTGGATTAATCATGGTAAATGCAAGGGTTATGGCAGCGAAAGAGGGTGTTCTTTTGGAGAGTCAGCACAGACACGATGGCCTGAATGGCCTCTTTCTGCATTGTAGGGATTCTGTGGTTCTAGTGTGTTCCCATTGCAATAAAATCAGCCATTCTAGACACGAGTGCTGGAGACAGTGAGGGAAACCTAATGGCCTGCTGGTGCTCCAGGTGAGTCAGTCCCCAAAGCACAGGCACAAACTCTCCCTATCGAAACTGACCGTTCGGAGGGTCAGGCACTGTGTGTGTGTCCGAGACAAACTCCCAGAGAGTTCTGCAGTCTTTCCCTTTCAGTGTCCACTACCCATTCAGAAATGTGATGGATAACTGCTCCAGGAGACAGGGACCCCTCACTCCCTAATCGGGGGGAGACCCAAACCTGAGTCCTCTCTGAAGGCCAAAGTTCTGATTGGTGGAGTGGGAGGAGGTCCTGTATCTAGAAGTCCGAGGTGATTCATTTTGGTAGGACAAACTTGAATACAGATTACAGGGTCAACAGCAGAGTTCTGAGGAATGTGGAGGAACAGAGAGATCTTGGGGTTCATATCCACAGGCCTCTGAAGGTTGCTACTCAAGTGGATAGAGCTGTGAAGAAGGCTTATAGTGTGTTAGTGTTTATTAACAGGGGGTTTGAGTTTAAGAGCAGTGGGGTTATGCTGCAATTATACAGAACCTTGGTGAGACCACATTTGGAATATTGTGTGCAGTTCTGGTCACCTCACTATAAGAAGGATGTGGAAGCATTGGAGAGAGTGCAGAGGAGATTTACCAGGATGCTGCCTGGTTTGGAGGGTATGTCTTATGAGGAAAGGTTGAGGGAGCTGGGGCTTTTCTGTTTGGAGCGGAGGAGGATGAGAGGTGACTTAATAGAGGTTTATAAGATGATGAGAGGGATAGATGGAGTGGATGTGCAGAGACTATTTCCTCAGGTGGATGTAGCTGTTACTAGGGGGCATAACTATAAGGTTCATGGTGGGAGATATAGGAGGGATGTCCGAGGTAGATTCTTCACTCAGAGAGTGGTTGGGGTGTGGAATACACTGCCTGCTGTGATAGTGGAGTCGGACACTTTAGGAACTTTCAAGCAGTTATTGGATAGGCACATGGAGCACACCAGAATGATAGGGAGTGGGATAGCTTGATCTTGGGATTGGACATAGCACAGTACAATGTTGAGGGCCGAAGGGCCTGTACTGTGATGTACTGTTCTATTTCTATGTCCCTTTGCAGGGTCCACAGACAGCGCAAGCTTGTTACAGGCCCAGTCACACTCGCTATTGTCCCTAAACCAGCAGCTGCAGAAATTAGTTTCCTCCTTGGGAATGATTCCCTTGACAGCCGAAGAAAAGAGATCCTTACCAGCTGGAAGAATCCTGAAAGCTGGAGGAGACGCAGAGACCTGATAGGGTGAAACAGCACCCATAAACATGAAACAAGGCTGCTCGAACGAAGCAAGGACAAAACCAGGTCAGGAAAGGACCAATACAATTTAAAATAGACCCACAGCAAATCCCTGAATTACACAGGGAGCAGAGAGGTCCCAGAGCAGGGAGAGAGACAGTGAGGGAGACACCCCAGGAAGAACCCTGGACCAAGGAAAGCTTTTAAATGAGGAGGAGAAAAGACGAAAGAATTGCCTGAAGATGGCAGAAACCTTCTTTCTAAATTTATAGAAGGGCAAAGGGAATCTCTAAAGATGAGCGGAGAGGGAGTTTGATGCCTCACCCAGCTGAAAAGCTATAAAGGTGCGTCGCTGGAGGTGCAGCTCCATGTGGGGGCTGACGGGGGACATTTCCAACCTGCTGCAGACTGAGGTGGGAGCCTGGGCTCCTGGCCTTTGAGTTGCTCAGTACGGCAGCACCTGGTTTCTCTCCTCAATCCGTCACTGGGGAGAGCTGGACACTAACTGGACCCACATCGTGGGCAAGGAGCCTCGTCATCAGCTGCACGTGTCAGAGGTTCAACAACAGCAATTTGTACTCAGATAGTCTTTCACATAATAACCTGACCTGGGGGCCTGACAGGAGTATGACCCCAAGCAACACATGGAGATATTAGGCCAGAGACCTTGGTGAGAGAGGTCAGTTTTAAGGAGTGTCTTAAAGTGGGGCTGATAAATGGGAGTTCCAGAGTTTAGGGCCCAGGCAACTGAAGGCACCGTCACTAATTTAAGTTTATTTATGAGTGTCACAAGTAGGCTTACTGCAATAAACTGACCGTAAAATCCCCAAGTTGCCACATTCTGGTGCCTGTTCGGGTACACTGAGGGAGACTCCACACAGACAGTGACCCGAGGCTGGAATTGAACCTGGGTCCCCGATGCTGTGAAGCGGCAGTGTTAACCACTGTGCTGCTTCAGTTTGTGGTCAGGCCTCAGTGAAATTGATCCGGTCAGAGATTCACAAAGACTGGGGGAGCTGCGGGTAGTGATGAGGATTGCCAGGGGACGCAGCAGGGTGTAGATAGGCTGGAGATGTGGACAGAGGAATGGCAGATGGAATTTAAACTGGATAAATGTGAGGTGATGCATTTAGGAAGATCTAACGCAGGAGGGAAGTAGACAGTAAACGGCAGAACCCGTTAGGAGCATGAACATAAAGAGGGATTTAGGCGTAAAGATCCACAGTTCCATGAAAGTGGCAACACAAATGGACAAGAGTGGTCGAGAAGGTGCGTGGTTTGTCTTCGTCGGTCAGGATATAGAGTATAAAAATTGTCAAGCCTTGTTGCAGCTGTACGGAATTTTAGTTAGGCTACGTTTGGAGTATTGAGTAGAGTTCTGGTCGACGATGATAGGTGATGTGTGACCTGGGTTTTCCCACTGCAGCTTGTGTTGATCAGTAAACTCTCAATACTCAGGTTTGTGTATTGTGCTGCTCACTCAGCACATTTACTGAATGGATACCTTTGATGTTGCATTATGATCAAACTGGATAAGAGTCGAAACTCCAGGCGTTTCCTGTCAACTCGGCTGGGTCCAGTTCTCTGGAATAACTCTGGTCTGAATTGGGCGTGCCTCCAGTCACAGAGGCTGAATTCTCTCAGTAATACTCACTGCTTCCCTCCTTAAAACACTCCGTAAAACCTAATCTCTTCCGATTGAGCTTTCAGTCACGTGGCTGTCCTGCGAAATGTTATGGGACGTCCTTTAAAATGACACGGGAGGTGCTATATAAATGACAGTCGTTCCTGTTTGGCGGCACGGTAGCCCAGTGGGTTAGCACGGCTGCTTCACAGCTCCAGGGTCCTGGGTTCGATTCCCGGCTCGGGTCACTGTCTGTATGGAGTTTGCACGTTCTCCTCGTGTCTGCATGGGTTTCCTCCGGGTGCTCTGGTTTCCTCCCACAGTCCAAAGATGTGCGGGTTAGGTTGATTGGCCATGTTAAAATTGCCCCTTAGTGTCCTGGGATGTGTAGGTTAGAGGGGTTAGTGGGTAAATGTGTAGGGATATGGGGATAGGGCCTGGGTGGGATTGTGTTCGGTGCAGACTCGATGGGCTGAAGGGCCTCTTTCTGCACTGTGATGGTCTATCTATGTTTGCAATGATATCCAGTAGCAGTGGGTGTCTTTGTGTAGCTTGATAAGCACAGTAAGAAGTCTCACACCAGGTTAAAGTCCAACAGGTTTATTTGGTCGCAAAAGCCACTAGCTTTCGGAGCACTGCTCCTTCATCAGGTGAGTCCTGGTGTTTTGAGACCAGTCCAACGCCGGAATCTCCACATCGCAGCTCGATAAGGACCAGGGTAGGCCACGGGGGTGGGGGGTGATAACGGGGGCGATTCTCCAGGCCCCCTGTGCTGGGAGACTCGCGCAGGGGTCAGTTTCTGCTGGACATCTCGGCCTCCATGAGTCTCCAGCAGCTGGATTTCCAGCAGCGCCGCTCCGCTGCCCGGCGTGGAGCTGTATAATTTATTTAAACACTCATTATAATATAATTTGCATTGAATTAGCGGGACCGGGGCTGAAATATTTGGGCCCACAAGCCTCTCATTCCGCCCCCCCCCCCGGCCAGGAGTGGTTCACTCCAGTGGGGTTTACTATAACTCCCCACTAGTGGGGAGCTGGAGTGAAAGGTGGGCAGTCGTGTCCACCCCCCCCCCTCCCCCTCCCCCAGGAGATCAGGGGTGAGGGGGAGGTTGCCCCCTGGGCATTGCCAGCTCCTTGGTGCTGCTCACCGGGCATCGGACAATGCTGAGGGAACGGGGGCCAGGAGGGACAGGACCTGTGGGTGGGGTGGGGGGGGGGGGTCCCGCTGCCTCGCTGCACACAGCAGCGACAGAGGGAGGGAGGGAGGCCAGCGATCGGGGGCTGGCCGTCACTGCGGGGGAGATGGGGAGGTCAGCTTGCCGCAGGGGAGGGGGGGAGATCGGGACTGCTGGGAGTGAGGGGGCGGGGAGGAGATTGAAACGGGGTGGGGGAGGTTGTTTGAAGCTGGCCTGGACATTTTGGGAGGCCAGAGATCGGGGGTGGGGGCACATAGCCAGTAATGCGGGGGGGGGTGCAGGGCTGGCCAGCGACTGGGGGGGCCGGCAGTGCGGGGCTATTGCGCGTGTGCCGATGTCGGTGCTCACAGATTGGCGCTGATCCAGTGGGAATAGGCCCTGCCCCTGGATTCTGGAGTGAATCACACCACTGCACGCTGCAGTGTACAGAGTGTGGGAGATTCCGTTTGGAAATCCTGCTGGAAAACCCAGTGGGAGTTACTCCAGCTTTTACACAAATTCAACACTGAGAATTTTTTTGGGAGAATCACCCCCGACATTCTCACTGGATTTGGGCCTCAGATATTATTTATTTATTTGTTAGTGTCACAAGTAGGCTTACATTAACAGTGCAATGAAGTTACTGTGGAAATCCCCAAGTCGCTGCGATTGAAAATCTCACCCCAGTGTGACTGACTGCCGTTCCTGTGGCGCTGGGAGTAAATCAGAACTCTAATTTCAGAACTCTGTTTTTGTTAGAGAGAAGAAGGTTAAGAGGTGACCTAATTGTGGCATGTAAGATGATCAGAGGGTTAGATAGGGTGGACAGTAGGAGCTTTTTCCCTCGGATGGTGATGGCTAACACGAGGGGATGTAGCTTTAAATTAAGGGGTGGTAATTATAGGATGGATGTCAGAGGTAGGTTCTTTTCTCAGAGGGTAGTAAGGGCATGGAATGCCCTGCCTGCAGCAGTTGTGGACTCGCCAACTTTAAGGGCGTTCAAATGGTCAGTGGATAGGCATGTGGATAACATTGGAATAGTTTAGGTTAGAGGGTCATTAGATTGGTTCCACTGGTCGGCACAACATCGAGGGCTGAAGGGTCTGTACTGCGCTGTAATGTTCTATGTTCTAATGGCATTGGGAAGTTTAATCAGGTCTGTTATAACCTGACAGGGATGAAACCAGGATCAGGCAGTGGACAAGCCCATCGCTCTGGAGGGTGTGCTGCCGCTCGTGAGGGAGGTTTGCCCAGGCTAGGGTGGAGGGTCAGGGTAGCCAATGAGGTTAAACTGAGGTTTTAGCTGATGCAATGTTTCAAAACCATCTCGGCTTTTGGCTAAGGTGAGGCGTTAGATCAAACCCAGGAGGGGGCAATGCCTCACCCTGTCAGCTTGGACCAAGGTGGGAAGCAATGTTAAAGTTTATTTATTAGTCACAAGTAAGGCTTACATTAACACTGCAATGAAGTTACTGTGAAATTCTTGTCTTGTCAGCTTGGATCTGGTTTGTCCCTCATGATTGGACTTAATTTGAGTTGTTTTTCTGATTAGAATTAAAGTACCAAAAGCTACCAAAAATAAATCCTGCCCGGGTGGTGGGGAGGAGAGAAAGGGAGTTCTGCTGTTTAGAGAAACAAATCCAAGCCCGTTCTCTCTGAAGCCGAGGAAATGTGGACTGACCGGATTTGGGTGTGTGACTCTTGGGGATCAGAGAACACAATCTGCAGGAAGATCCGAGTACAAAGATCTAACGCAGCCACCCCTCACTGAGATCCAAGTGCTGTGATCAAATGCATTTACACTGGGAGATTATCCACAGGATTGGGCTCAGAATGAAATGCTGGTTCAAAAACCAATACTACTGGAGTTCCACCTACAGGAATCCCCAGCTGTTCAGACCAGTAACTATCATTCCTGAATTTCACTCCTTTTTACCTTCTGGGGGGATTGTTGAGAATTTTGAAATCAGAAATGTGGCCTAGATTGGCAAGAACTGCGCTGAGAGAAAGCTTGTAAAATCTCCTGTTGTCGCTCAATAGCCTGAATCTAAAATCAAGGGGAAGTGGCACAGTAGTTATCACTGCTGCCCCACAACATCAGGGACCTAGGTTCAATTCTGGCCTTGGATCACTGTCTGTATGGAGTTTGCACATTCTCCCCATGTCTGCGTGGGTTTCCTCCGGGTGCTCCGGTTTCCTCCCACACTCCAAAGATGTGCGGGTTAGGTGCATTGGTCAAACTAAATTGCCCCTTAGTGTCCAAAGATGTGTAGATTAGATAGATAAGCCAAGGGGAACGTGTAGGGTTATGGGGATAGGGCAAATGAGAGGTAAGATGCTTTAAGAATCTGATGGGCTGAATGGCCTCTATGGGGGTCCTAAGTACATGTCAGCTGCAGGACAGGAAATATTGTGAATGTGGAAGAATTCTAAAGTTTCACAGAATGTGTGAAATGATTGGGAGACACAGTTTATTGAGTCAAACATTGCTCCTTAGTAACCAGGTTTAGAAAAGTCAAAATTGCGACGCTCCCCACTGCGCTACAAGACCTCCTTATTCACAATTCGTGGGCAAGTTATCTTTCAGACTTTGCCAGTCGATTAACATTATTATGCCTGGTGATAACTGCCTGCTCAGTTTGAGTGATGTCCGAGGTCCAGGTTATAAATAACCACTGGATTACGCTGATCTTTTCCCAGTCCGGGTTAGCGTTCCCCATGGCCTCTTTCCCAAGTCACATTTCCCACTGAGGCACAGAACTTGGCTCCTTTCAAAAGTTAAACCTCACGGTCGAATTAATCCAAATCCTCTCTTTATTCACCAGTACATCATCCTCCCCTTGGCACCACCCCTTCACTCTGAGCTCCCTCTTTAACCACAATTCCCAACCCCAAAACACAAAGTTTGAATTAGAACATAGAACATTCCAGCGCAGTACAGGCCCTTTGGCCCTCGATGTTGCGCCGACCAGTGGAACCAATCTAATGACCCTCTAACCTAAACTATTCCAATGTTATCCATATGCCTATCCACTGACCATTTGAACACCCTTAAAGTTGGCGAGTCCACAACTGCTGCAGGCAGGGCATTCTACGCCCTTACTACCCTCTGAGTAAAGAACCTACATCCGTCCTATAATTACCACCCCTCGGTTTAAAGCTATGTCCCCTCGTGTTAGCCATCACCATCCCAGGAAAAAGGCTCTCACTGTCCACCCTCATGTGACGAGGGTGAGGGTGGGGTTTGGATTCTTGTGAACGATGAGATGTTGCAGAGTTACATCCCTGAGTGCTGCAACCTTTTAGTTGTTAAACAGGGTCAATTCTGAGTGTGTGCGGTTGGGGAGGGGGTTGTGTGGGGAGGGTGGCGGGAGGGGGGGTGATTAAGCTTCAGTTGCTGAGCGGAATTGGTCTGAAACGTTGTTGTTTTGTATAACTTTGAATGATTTCCATAACTGTGAGAGCGGTGGTTCAGTCTGATTACCCAGGGCACATTGAGAATGAAACGAGCTGTAAACACCTTCTCCGTTTTCCTGCTTGATATTTTACTGTAGTTCTCTCTGGATTATTTGCCGCACAAATTTTACCCTCTGCCATTGTAGTGACCTTTGCCCTGACCCACAAATGAGATTCGCTATCCCATGAATCTCGCTGCTCCAAACCGGCTTTCCCATTGGTCGGGAAAGGTATTGGGCGTGGGGGTGGGGGGGTGGGTTTAGGTGCTGCCATCTCTGCAAGTGTGGCTTCCCATTGGTGGGCATGCTGCCAATCATCTGTCATTATCCAGCTGACTCCTGGATGGAATGTGAGCGAGGTGGGGTGGGGTGGTGGGGGTGGGGGTGTTGGTGAGGGGGGTGGGTTTGAGGGGTGGGGTGAGGGGTGGGTGGGGGATGGTGAGGTGGGGGGGTGGGGTGGGTGATGGGGGGGTGGTGGTGGGGTGGGGTGGTGGGGGTGGGGGTGTTGGTGAGGGGGGGTGGGTTTGAGGGGTGGGGTGAGGGGTGGGTGGGGGATGGTGAGGTGGGGGGGTGGGGTGGGTGATGGGGGGGTGGTGGTGGGGTGGGGTGGTGGGGGTGGGGGTGTTGGTGAGGGGGGGTGGGTTTGAGGGGTGGGGTGAGGGGTGGGTGGGGGATGGTGAGGTGGGGGGTGGGGTGGGGTGGGGTGGGTGATGGCGGGGTGGTGGTGGGGTGGGGTGGTGGGGGTGGGGGTGTTGGTGAGGGGGGGGTTGGGGGGTGGGCTGGGGGGTCGGATGGGGGGTGGTGGTGAGGGGCGGGGGTTGGGGGGTGGGCTGGGGGGTGGTGAGGTGGGGGGTCGGATGGGTGGTGGTGGTGAGGGGCGGGGGTTGGGGGGTGGGGTGGGGGGTGGTGAGGTGGGGGGTGGGGTGGGGTGGGGTGGGTGATGGGGGGGGTGGTGGTGGGGTGGGGTGGTGGGGGTGGGGGTGTTGGTGAGGGGGGGGTTGGGGGGTGGGCTGGGGGGTGGTGAGGTGGGGGGTCGGATGGGTGGGGTGGGGGATGGGGGGTGGTGGTGAGGGGCGGGGGTTGGGGGGTGGGGTGGGGGGTGGTGAGGTGGGGGGTGGGGTGGGGGATGGGGGGTGGGGTGAGGTGGGGGTGGAGGGGGTGTTGGTGAGGGGGAGGGGGTGTTGGGGGCTGGGGTGGGGGTTGGGTGGGGAGCTGGGGGTTAAAGGGGCCAGATTCTCCACGGAGCGGCATTGACACAATCTGGGAAACTGCTGGAAAACGGAAGTTCAGAGGTTCCAGTGGAAACAGTGTCAGTGAGGGCTGGGCAGTTTAAACCTGGAGAGAGTGTTGGTTCTGCTGTTACTTTGGTTGATGGGAGATTGCAGACTGCCTGCTTCACAAAGCAATATTACAGCTTCCAGCACCCTGGGGAGGGGTCACGTGACGTAACCCTCGCTTCTTTCCGAGGTTTGGACAAAGACTCTGGGCGGGATTTCCCCGGAAATCCGCAGGAAAAGTGGAGATGAAGCCGTTTGCCAGCCATGGCAGCTCTTTCCACCGTATTGGGCAGCACTTAGAAAACAGCCTCCAAGGATGGGGTCCCACCGTGTATCGCAGGAGGGGCGGCCTGTGATTCACCGGCCCCACCAGCATCACAGACAGCCGAGCATCGGGACATCAGTTTTAAAGGAGACCTCAGCACAAAGAAAGCAAAGCTGTTCACCCTGGAACCAATCCCACCTCCACCACCCCCCCCACCCCCCCTGCCCACCACCACCCCACCCACCACCGCCCCACCCACGGGCACTGATGTTGGAATGTATCTGGTGATAACATTGTTGTGTCCAACAAGCTGTAAGGGTCAGCTGACCCAGTAAACCATGTAACCAATGACAGGATGATGTGATGGTCAGCTGAGCAGCTGACTCAGTATAAATAAGAACCTGTTGGGAATTGTTAAATTGCTTGGATTGGCCCAGGGTGAGGCCTGAAGTTTGGACCAATGGCATTTCTTTATTTTCTTTGATTTATAAGTCGGAGTAAGTTTTGTTTCATTTTTATTGGCTACACTGGAAGAGTTCCTTCTGGGTCAACAACTCACTGGGCACTGCCCCCTGGCAGTACCCAGCATGTCCCATTGCCCCCAGGCTCCCCTGGAAGGTCTGCTCAGTGGCGCACTCATTGGGGGTGCAGGGATTCAGGCTCATGATCCTGATAATGATATGGTAATATATTCACAAGATGTTCCTGATATTGAATGGGGGAGGGGAGGGGACAATCGTGTTATGAATTTATGCTGATGTGAAATGTGTCTTAACAGTTCTCCTGATATTTTCCACTCCCATTGACGAACCTACTCAACACAATTGGGATTAGAAAATCCTGGCCCTAGTCTGGATTTCTCCAGGTGGTTAATGATCCATCCATTGATAAATTTACCGGAGGTTTTAGGGTCCTTTGTCCATACAATTCGATCATCTCCATTGGTCAGGGCTTTGCCTCAGAAATGTAAAGGGGCCTTTGTACATTTCCTTGGAATTTAGTTTCTGCAGTCAGAGGGAGTTAGCTCCGCTTTAGAGATAACGAGGTTGCTGAGGGTTTTCTGAAGGCTAGAAATCCCTTTTGTGTGAGTTGTAGCCAGTCATGGCTTTAATCAGTGTAAAGCCTTTGTCTATTATATCTAATGTTTTAAATGATAAAGCAGACAGGGTGATATGGAGATATATATTTTCTTTCAAACCTTGGCATGATACTGTCTGCCTTTGACATTATTCTTTGTGTGTTTCTGCAGGGTCATCCTTGAGTTCATATCCATTGCTCTCAGTGACTCACCTGTCTCAAGCTCTCACTGCGAGGATTCCACAGTTTCTGCCTCCAGCCCCCTCCTCCAGTCACTCGAGTTCTGCCTCACTGGAAAATATTACCCACACCTTCAGTGAGTGTGGGGGTGATCAGAACGCTCCCCGGCTAAAAAGGCCCCGCAGAAGTCGTACCATTTTCACCGAGTTACAGCTCATGGGATTGGAGAAAAAATTCCAGAAACAGAAATATCTGTCCACCCCAGACAGGTGAGTGAGTGGGAAGATGGGAGAGTGTGGGGGAGGGAATTCTCCACCGGAGAAGCTGGGGGAGGGGGAGGCCGTCCAGCGGGGGGAGTGGGGGAGGGGGGTGTCATCCAGTCGGGGAGGGGGAGTGGTGGAGGGGGGGGTGTCATCCAGTGGGGGGGGAGAGGCGAGGGGAGGTGGCGGGGGGGGGGGTGTCATCCAGTGGGGAGAGTGGGGGAGAGGGGGCCAACCAGTGGGAGAGTGGGGGAGAGGGGGCCAACCAGTGGGGAGAGTGGGGGAGGAGGGGCCATCCAGTGGGGGAGGGGGAGTGGGGGGGGGGGGTTGGTATCATCCAGTGAGGGGCGGGGGGAGGTGAGGGGAGGTGGCGGTGGGGGGGGGTGTCATCCAGTGGGGGGAGTGGGGGAGAGGGGGCCATCCAGTGGAGGGAATGGGGGAGAGGGATTCTCTCGAGTGTAACCAAGAACAAGATCCCTTAGGGGTGTGTTTCCTACCCGATGTCGGGGTAACAGATATCCCCAGACATTTGGCGAGAGCCCTGGAGAAGGAACGGGTGAATTCAGCTGTTGCAGTTCACTTTAGGTAGAAAGAGAGAGGAGATCCTGCTGAAAGTGGATCAGGAGGAGACTCAAATTAAAAAGCAGGACCTTGAGAGTAATCACCTCTGGCCTATTGCCTGAACCATATGCAGGCTAACATGGGGGCGGATAGTAAGATGGTATGGCCAGTAAGACATGTGTCGAGATAGTTGAGGTTGGAATGAAGGATTCTTGTCGATGGGACACTAACATCAGTCCTGAGACTTGGACAAATTGCAGTGACCGGACAGACCCCACCTGGACCCGTGTCATACATCCAGTGGGTAAATAGGGAGATAGCAAAGGCTTTGAAATAGCATGAGATAAAGAGGAGTCCGCAAGAAACATAAGCAGCCAGACTGAAAACACAACAGGTCAGAGAAATTAGGAAGAAGGCAAGTATTAAAGGTAAAGTGATCATAGTCCCAGATTTAACCTGAAGGTTACCAACACCTCAGGCAAGGGGGTCTGCATCAGTAACCAGCCATCCAGCCAACTTAACCCTTAACAAGGTCACATGGAGAGGTAGAGGATTCCCAGTGGCACAGCGGCGATGTGACTGGGTTAGTAATCCAGAAGTCCACTCGACTGCCCCGAGACATGGGTTCAAATCTCACCACGGCAGCTAGTGGAATTATTAAAATCTGGAATTGAAAGCTAATCTCAGTGATGGTGACAATGATAACTTTTGTCATAAAAACACATTTGGCTCATCTTTAGGGATTTATCTTTACCTGTTTGGTCCACAAGTGATCCCAGAACCACAGCACTGTGGTTGACTCTCAGTTGCCCTCTGAAATAGCCCAGCGAGCCACTCAGTCCAAGGGCAATTAGGAATGGTTGTCTTTACCACCGAATCGATGCAAAGAATCTCATAGGACAAATACATAAAGACTGTGAAGCAAGCATTAGGCTTTATTTCTACATGGACAACATTGAGGAAGTTATGCTAACTCAGTATCAAACCTTCATTAGGCCTCACTGAGATAACACACAAACATCTCTGGAGAGGAGGTTTACACGGGTGATACCATCATCTTGTGGGTCTGAGGGGTGGGATTTTACAGCCTCACTCGGGCAAAATCAGAAATTCCCGCCCGAGATCAACACAGATTTCCATTATCGGAGCCTCGCTGTGCTGATTCCATGGCGGGTGAAGTAAGTAGCGTTCCTGTCTATATATCAGGAAAGGCTGGAACAAATAGATCAAATAGAGGGTTGATTAAAATTCTGAAAGGTTTGATGGAGTGCAGAGAGGATGTCCCCTCTTGTGGGCATAGGAGATTGTCACCAAAAATTACAATTGGGAATTCAGAAGAAACTTCTTCACCCGGAGAATGGTAACAACATGGAGCCCGCTACCACAGGAGTGGATGAAGTGAAGCATGTAGCTATATTTGAGGGGAGGCTAGCGAGGGAGAGAGGAGAGTAGGGGGTTACAGTGGTCCATTTTAGATGAGTAAAGATGAAGGGGGCTTGAGTGGGGCATAAACACCAGCATGGATTGTTTGGGTCAGATGGCCAGGTTCTGTGCTGTAAAGTCATAGAGGTTTACAATATGGAAACAGGCCCTTCAGCCCAACTTGTCCACGCCATCCTTTTCTTAAAACCCCTAAGTTAGTCCCAATTAGCCACATTTGGCCCATATCCCTCTATACCCATCGTACCCATGTAACTGTCTAAATGCTTTTCAAAAGACAAAACTGTACCCGCCTCTACTACTACCTCTGGCAGCTTGTTCCAGACACTCACCACCCTCTGTGTGAAAAAGTTGCCCCTCTGGACACTTCTTGTATTTCTGCCCTCTCACCTTAAACCTATGCTCTCTAGTTTTAGAGTCCCTCACCCTTGGGAAAAAATATTGACTATCTAGCTGATCTGTGCCCCTCATTATTTTATAGACCTCTATAAGATCACCTCTCAGCCTCCTACACTCCAGAAAAGGAAGTTCCAGTCTATTCAGCCTCTCCTTATAACTCAATCCATCAAGTCCCGGTAGCATCCTAGTAAATCCTTTCTGCACTCTTTCTAGTTTAATAATATCCTTTGTATAATAGGATGACCAGAACTGTGCACAGTATTCCAAGTGTGGCCTTACCAATGTCTTGTACAACTTTAACAAGGCGTCCCAAATCCTGTAGTCAATGTATACCCCGTGTAATCCAGTGTAAGGATGTGGAGGGGAGTGAGGGCACATTGTTTCAGCTCCCTGTTGCTTCACGTGGACCTGGGGTGGGATTTTATGACCGCACTCACCCCAAAACTGGAAAATCCCGCCCAAGGTCAACGGACCTTTGCATGGTCCGGCCTCTGCTATGATTCCCAGTGGGAATATTCCCCCATTGATCAGTATATTGAGCAGAGCTACAACAGGGGTTCAGAGCTGGTTGGGACTGATATTGAGGAAGTTGAGTGTAAGTGTGGCTGTGAACAGAGCAGGAGCTGTAGTTGTGTGTTTGTTGCCATTGTTTCCATAGCGATGGTTGTTTGTGCAATACACCTGACATGACAGTTAATCCCAATCTATACAAGACAGTGAGGAACATTTTTGTGGGTTTAGCTAATGGTCCAGTGATACAATGAAAGTATTCAGAGCATTCTCAGCGATAACATCTTCCCTGAGCTCTGAGCGACATACTTAACTCCAGGAAATCCACTTCAAGGCATCGCTCAAACCCGTGTTCACCACAATTCAAACACCTCAGAAAGACATTTCAAACTCCTTTCCTTCTCTTCCTTGCAATGATTCACAGAATCAGTAATAAGAACATAAGAAATAGGAGCAGGAGTAGGCCATCTAGCCCTTCGAGCCTGCCCCGCCATTCAATAAGATCATGGCTGATCTGAAGTGGCTCAGTTCCACTTTCCTGCTTTCTCCCCATAACCCTTAATCCCCTTGCCTACCAAAAACCTATCTACCCGCGTCTTAAATATATTTAGCGAGGTAGCCTCCACCACTTCAACGGGCAGAGAATTCCAGAGATTCACCACCCTTTGAGTGACGAAGTTCATCCTCAACTCCGTTCTAAACCGCGCCCCCCCCCTTATCTTGAGGCTGTGCCCTCTAGTCCTGCTGTCCTTTCTGAGTGGGAAGAACCTCTCCACCTCTACCCTATCCATCCCTTTCATCATCTTATACGTCTCAATAAGATCCCCCCTCATCCTTCTAAACTCTAACGAGTACAAGCCCAGGTTTTGATTTTAATAAGTTTTATATAGGTTTTAATATAGGTTTTTATATAGGTTTTAATAGGTTTTAATAGGTTTTGATTTTGTCGCATTATTATTCTAATAGTGACATCCAGGGTCTGGTAGCAGGATCTGATCGCACACAGATTTGATTTATTATTGTCACATGTATGCAGTAAAAAGTATTGTTTCTTGCACGTAATACAGACAAAGCATACTGTTCATAGAGAAGGAAAGGAAAGAGTGCAGAATGTAGTGTTACAGTCACAGCTAGGGTGTAGAGAAAGATCAGCTTAGTGCGAGGTAGGTCTATTCAAAAGTCTGATGGCAGCAGGGAAGAAGTTGTTCTTGAGTTGTTGGTATGTAATCTCAGACTTTTATATCCTTTTCCCGACAGAAGGAGGTGGAAGAAAATATGTCCGGGATGTGTGGGGTCCTTAATTATGTTGGCTGCTTTGCCGAGGCAGCGGGAAGTGTAGACAGAGTCAGTGGATGTGAGGCTGGTTTGTGTGATGGATTGGGCTTTATTCACGACCTTTTGTAGTTCCTTTTGGTCTTGGGCAGAGCGGGAGCCCAGACCAAGCTGTGATACAAACAGAAAGAATACTTTCTATGGCGCATCTGCAGAAGACAGTGAGAGTCGTCGTTGACAAACCAAATTTCCTTATTCTGTGAAAGTAGAGGTGTTGGTGGGGCTTTCTTAACTATGGTGTCAGCATAGGGAGACCAGGACAGGCTGTTGGTGATCTGGACACCTAAAGACTTGAAGTTCTCGACCCTTTCTACTTCGCCCCCATTGATGTAGACAGGGGCATGTTCCCCTTTACATTCCCTGAAGTCGATGACAATCTCCTTTGTTTTGTTGACATTGAGGGAAAGATTATTGTCACCGCACCAGTTCACCAGATTCTCTATCTCATTCCTCTACCCTGTCTCATCATTGTTTGAGATCCGACCCACTGCAATGGTGTCACAGCAAACTTGGAAATCGAGTTGGAGGGGGATTTAGCCACACAGTCAGAGGTGTACAAGAAAGGGGCTGAGGACACAGTCTTTTGGAGCACTGGTGCTGAGGGTGACCATGGAGGAAGTATTGTTGCCTGTCCTTACTGATTGCAGTCCGTGGATTAGCAAGTCTAGAACCCAGTCACAGAGGGAGGAGCCGAGGCCCAGGTAATGGAGTTTGGAGATGAGTTTTGTGGGAATAATGGTGTTGAAGGCCGAGCTGTAGGAGTCCGTCAGAGGTGTTTTTGTTATCGAGGTGTTCCAGGGTTGAGTGTAGGACGAGGGAGATGGTGTCTGATGTGGACTATTGCAGTTACAGGTGAACTGTAGATGTGATGGCCACAAAGTGGGGCCCAGAGAGCATTGAAGCCCCTGGTGGCCGGCGGCACAGCTGGGCAGTGCCCTGACATCTCCCCCCAGCAATCTGGGCACTGCTAGGGTGGCATTGAGAAGGGATGGATCCTGAAGGGTGCCTGAAAGGGCAGGTGTTAGGTGACCTCATAGCAGGATTTTACTCACTTACAATGGGGGAGGGCAGTGGGGAGTAGATGACCTGGTCATGAGGGGGAGGTT
The DNA here is from genome assembly GCF_965287045.1 of Carcharhinus amblyrhynchos. NCBI lineage: Eukaryota > Metazoa > Chordata > Chondrichthyes > Carcharhiniformes > Carcharhinidae > Carcharhinus > Carcharhinus amblyrhynchos. The sequence continues at coordinate 33,840,685 of NC_137352.1, forward strand.
ACCCCTCCGGGGTCAAGGCTTGGGGGGTGTTCCCCATTTCTGCAGGGGATTAGGGGCTCAGGTACAGGGTCCTTCAACTTAACTTTATGGGTGGCACGATGGCGCAGTGGTTAGCACTGCTGCCTCACAGCGTCTGGGACTCTGGTACGATTGAGTCACTGACTGTGCAGAGTTTGCACATTCTCCCCATGTCTGTGTGGGTTTCCTCCCAGATTCTCCGGCTTCCTCCCACAGTCTGAAAGCTGTGCTGGTTGGGGTGCATTGGCCGTGCTAAATTCTCTCTCAGTGTACCCGAACAGGCACCGGCATGTGGTGACTAGGGGATTTTCACAGTAACTTCAATGCAGTGTTAATGTTAGCCAGCAGCTTCATGTCTCCACTCCAGAAAACATCTGTAAACGTGTTTGAACTGGGAACTGAATCACCCCAAATCTCACCGGGTTTCTCACCGGGGACAACACTGAGAGATTTCTGGGCGAATTTTGCCCAAACTGTTCACGAAGCAGGAATTTGCCAACTTGCTCCATTCCTCCGTTAAAAGCTGTTCATGAAATGGGACCTGGTGCTGGGGAAGATCCAACAACAAGCAGCAGTTTTCCTTCATTCATGTCACCCAGGGCACCTTCCACCTCCTCTCAGACAGAAACCTCCCAGAGTACAAACCTTTAAAGAGAGATTTCAGGGGCAGAGAAGAACAAAAAGAACAACCCAGCACGGGAAACAGGCCCTTCGGCCCAACGAGCCCGCACCGCCATCTGAACAATGTGCTTTTCCTCCTCCACCCTCAACCCTTGTCTATGCTTATGGTCCCCCCATTGGAAACCAGATTGAGGGGAGACTAATTTAGGGACAATTTGTTACACCAATCAGCCTAAGAGCACATCTTTGGGGTGTGGGAGGAAACCGGAGCACCCGGAGAAAACCCACGCAAGCACGGGGAGAATGCGCAAACTCCCACAGACACCGGCCCAAATCCATGTGTCTGCACATCAAACTTTCTGCACCGTGTTTCACATAGAACGACAACAGTTTTCTTCGGTGATATGTCTCAGTGACAGATTTGATTGAAATGGGTAGAAATGACAGCCTTAGGGCAGAGTCAGCTGATTATGGAAAGCTACATAGTTCAGTTAGAAAGGTTGCATCTTCAAAACCCAGACACTGGCTCTACTCTCTATATTCTGCCCTTAGTTTCCCTCTGTTTGGCTGTGAATCTTTCTCAATAGGCTGCGTTGCTTTTCAAAACTATTGTGGTATTGTGATGTTAAAAGTTTGAAGAGCAGCAAAGCAACGTTCAAGTGTCTGCTTTATATTCCGATATGAATGTGTATATCTGTGTGAGTATGCTCGTGTTCACACGTCAGTGAGTCTGTGTCCGAGTGGATGAACATTCAGCTAGAATTTCATAAAATTACAGAGCCCCTACAGTACAGCAGGAGGCCATTTGGCCCATCGAGCCCACACCATCAATAATCCCACCCTATCCCCACGTATTTACCCTGCTAATCCCTCCGAAACCTGGGGCAATTTAGCATGGCCAATCAACCTAATCCGCACATCTTTGGACCGTGTGAGAAAGCAGAGGAAACCCACACAGACACAGGGAGAACATGCAAACTCCACACAGACAGTGACCCAAGGCCGGAATTGAATCCGGGTCCCTGGCGCTGTGAGGCAGCAGTGCTAACCACTGTGCCACCGTGCCGCTCTGTTTGTTATACCATTGTTTAATGACTCACTTTTCCGAATACCAATGGAACTATAATTGTAGATTCTTGCGGTTGTGCTGACGAGTTGCAGGAGAAATAGGTGTGTGAAACCTCGAGTGAACAGTTTCCTGCTCTCAGAATGCAGCCTCTGTAATTGTGGAACCAGGAACAGATTGGCACACTCCGCTATGGTCATCATGTGGCTCCTTTAATTTATTCCCTTAACCTTTGGTATTGGACACGGTGCTCTCTTGTTTGAGCCAACTTGCTGCCAGTGTGGACACACAAACAAGGCACTCCGTCTTTGCTGCACTTTCTACCAAAATTCTCCATCACCTGTAAAGAGCGAGTGATTCCCTTCAGTGATTCCCTCAACGTTTCCACCCAGCGAGTCCTCTCAGCAAGTCCCTCCAGTGATTCCCCCCAGCGAATCCCTCCAGTGATTCCCCCCAGCGAATCCCTCCAGTGATTCCCCCCAGCGAATCCCTCCAGTGATTCCCCCCAGCGAATCCCTCCAGTGATTCCCCCCAGCGAATCCCTCCAGTGATTTCCCCCCAGCGAATCCCTCCAGTGATTCCCCCCAGCGAATCCCTCCAGTGATTCCCCCCAGCGAATCCCTCCAGTGATTCCCCCCAGCGAATCCCTCCAGTGATTCCCCCCAGCGAATCCCTCCAGTGATTCCCCCCAGCGAATCCCTCCAGTGATTCCCCCCAGCGAATCCCTCCAGTGATTCCCCCCAGCGAATCCCTCCAGTGATTCCCCCCAGCAAATCTCTCCAGTGATTCCCCCCAGCGAATCTCTCCAGTGATTCTCCCCAGCGAATCTCTCCAGCGAATCTCTCCAGCGATTCCCCCCAGCGAATCTCTCCAGTGATTCTCCCCAGCGAATCTCTCCAGCGATTCTCTCCAGCGATTCCCCCCAGCGATTCTCTCCAGCGATTCCCCCCAGCGAATCCCTCCAGTGATTCCCCCCAGCGAATCTCTCCAGTGATTCCCCCCAGCGAATCTCTCCAGTGATTCTCCCCAGCGAATCTCTCCAGTGATTCCCCCCAGCGAATCTCTCCAGCGAATCTCTCCAGCGAATCTCTCCAGTGATTCCCTCCCTGACCCAAAGAAAACAACTTACGTTTGTTTAGCAGCTTGTGCCATCCCAAGGTACTTTATAACTAATTAATGAATGAATGAGGGGTTGAGGATGGAAGTAGGGAAGGTAAACTCCAGGTAAAAGAAACAATAATGGAAAATATTTTAAAAAAACAGTGATTAAGAGAGTTTAGGAGAAATACATCCCTCTAGAAATCCAAAGTCAATTTGCAAACAATGATACAGCACAAATAAATAAAGTTGAAACTAAAGATAAACATTTAGCAGAGGAGATTATAATATTAGTGAATGTGGAGAGATCAGTAAAAATCCAAATTATAATGAGGAAAGCAAAGGAGAATTAGAACAATAAATTATCAAAGATTATGATGAGAAATATAAAATATTGTAGAGACGGAAAACTAACAAGAATCAAGTTAGGGTCATAACTAGATGCAGATGAACACTTCCCTGGACTGGATGAATTGTAACTGTAAATATCAAAATAATTCAGGGACAAAATAGAGAGGCACCATTTACACTTTATAAAAAAATCACTGGGAAAGAGAATAGTGCCAGAGGACTGGTAGATAGGAAATGTGAATCACATATTTACGGAGGAAATAGAGCCAGCCCAGAGATTTATAGACCAGTTAATGTCAGTGCAAGTAAAGATACTGGAATCTTTACTACAATTTAATTAAAACAAAACATTTAGAAACTGAAAATGCAGTAAAGTAATCTGCACAAAAACTCTTTGGAAGAAATAGGAGAGCAGACACCAGGAATATTGTCGCTGCAATGTCGATAGACTTTCACAGTAAAGTCTGACAACACCAGGTTTCAGTCCAACCAATTTATTTGATAGTAAATTCACAAGCTTTCAGGTTTGCCCCTTTGTCAGGTGAATGCAGAGTTCTGGCCTCAGACAGAGCATATAAAGCACAGACAGTTTAGAGATTACTGATTAGAATGCGAATCTTTACACCTAACCTGCTGTTCAAGTCCCAAAGTGGCCGACAATGTGTGTGGAAGGAGCACTGATCACAGGTTAAAGAGATGTGTATTGTCTCCAGACAGTACAGTAAGTGAGGTTTTGCAAACCCAGGCAAGTCACGGGGGTTACAGATAGTGCGATAGACTTTCAAACAGCCTTTGATAAAGAACAGCACAGGTGACTCATCGTTAAGGTCAGAGCGTGTGGATTCAGGCTGCAAGCAGAATGGGTCTAAAAAACACACAGAGTAACGGAGTTAAAGCTTGTTACTCAGTCTGGTGAAAGTTAGGAAGCAGTGTTCCTTGGGGATCAGTGCTGGAATCACAATTTACATAAATACTTTAGTTGAAAGTATAATTTCAAAAGGTGTAGTGATATTAACTTAACGGATGTTGTTAATACTAATAAATTAATAATTAATTAATATATTAATTAATAAATTAATAATTAATTAAAATAATAATTAATACTAATAAATTAATACTAATACTAATAAATACTTTGGAGGATGAGAGGGGGGATTTAGCGGTGGGCGATGAGGAAATGGCTGAGGCTTTAAATAATTTTTTTGCCTCAGTCTTCACGGAGGAGGACATGAATAGTTTTGGGAATTAAGGGTTATGGGGAGAAAGCAGGAAAGGTGGAACTGATCCACGTCAGATCAGCCATGATCTTATAGAATGGCGGGGTAGGCTCGAAGGGCTAGATGGCCTACTCCTGCTCCTGTTTCTTATGTTCAAAAAAAAAATTCATTTAATGCACGGTGGTATATTGTGGTTGGAGTTCACACACTGGAAACGAAATGTAAGTTGGCTGGAGGTACAACAAGAGGAACAGGGACACACATCTCAAAAAGTAGTGTAATAGGTTAATAAATGCAAAAACAACTGGGTAAATTAAGCACTGGAGTCCATCTGTAGAATTTTGCAACTGATAAGCAGATAAAGAACAAAAACAGCCCGGGAAACAGGCCCTTCGGCCCAATGAGCACTCGCCGCCATTTTAACATTACCAGTCCCCCCTCCACCCATGACCCTTATCTATTGTTTTATGGCAATCCACATTGAGGGAAACTAATTTAGGCACAATTTATTACCTCCAATCAGCCTAATAGCACATCTTTGGGGTGTGGGAGGAAACCGGAGCACCCGGAGAAAACCCACGCAAGCACGGGGAGAATGCGCAAACTCCCGCAGACACCGGCCCAAATCCATGTGTCTGCACAGCAATCAGTGATAGTCACTGAGCTGTCGTGTTGCCCAGCATCTGGTCCAATTTAAGCACACACTAACGACATGAAGCACTAGGCCAATCTTGAACATTCAAGAGCAGCCCAAGTACGACCCATCGCGTGTATGCCCCTCGCTGGACTGACTTAAAACCTGTGAATGAAAAGAGAAAAACATTATTATCATACCATATCCATTTACATTACCAGGGACGCCCCAATGCTAATGAACCTTATTTAAAACAATCTCCTATATCCACCCATCTCCAACTCACTCATGTGCCTGTCTAAGTAACTCTTAAACAACTCCAGCATGCCTGCCTCCACCACCTTACTTGGCAGAGCATTCCATACCCCCACTACCCTCTGTGTGAAAAACCTCCCTCTAATATCTGTGTTATACCTCTCCCCCTTCACCTTAAGCCCCTGGTACTGTGTGTCTCTAACATAGGAAATAGCTTACCTCTGTTTACTCTATCTATACCCTTCATAATCTTATATACCTCTATTTACATCCCCCCTCAGTCGCCGTCTTTCAAGGGAAAACAGCCCCAATTTGCTCAATCTTTCCTCATAACCCAGTCCTTCCATACCAGGCAACATCCTGGTAAACCTCCTCTGCACTGTCTCTAGATAAAATGAGATTGCAGCTGTGTCGCGTGTTGGAGTATACTGTACAATTCAGGTCTCCCAGTTATTAAGAGGATACAGCAGCAATGGAGAAAATGGAAAAATACACAAACAGAGATGTTCTCGTCAACAGGAAAGGTTAAACAGGGCTTTTTTATTTAGAAGATTGAAGGTAGAGGGGTGACCTGAGTAGGTCTGCTCATGGAGGTGTTCGAAATGAGGCGGCACAGATATGAAAGTCACCAATAAATCCAAAGGGAAGTCAGGAGACAGTGCTTCACTCAGTGGTTGTAATGTGGAATTTGCCAACATGCGGAATATGTGAGGCAGTTAACATAGATAGTTTAACGGGAAGCTGGATGAATGAGAGAAACGAATAGCACAGGACTAGAGGGCACAGCCTCAAGATAAGGGGGGGGGGCAGTTTAGATCGGAGTTGAGGAGGAATTTCTTCACTCAAAGGGTGGTGAATCTCTGGAATTCTCTGCCCGTTGAAGTGGTGGAGGCTACCTCGCTGAATATATTTAAGTCACGGGTAGGTTTTTGACAGACAAGGGAATTAAGGGTTATGGGGAGAAAGCGGGAAAGTGGAACTGATCCACTTCAGACCAGCCATGATCTTATTGAATGGCGGGGCAGGCTCGAAGGGCTAGATGGCCTACTCCTGCTCCTATTTCTTATGTTCACAGAATATTGATGGTGTTGGAAGAAGTTAGATGGGAAGAGGTTTGTGTGGAGTGTAAGCACCAGCCGAGACTATTTGTGCAGAATGTCCTGTTTCAAATTCTGTTATAGAGGCAAATAAACCAATCAGTTTGCACGGAGCAAGGTCTCAGTGCTCCACTTGCCCCCTCACTCTACTGAATTTACTTTGTGCATTTTCTCAGGTTGGATCTTGCACAGTCACTGGGATTAACTCAGCTACAAGTGAAAACCTGGTACCAGAACCGAAGAATGAAATGGAAGAAAATGGTGAGCGCAGTGTGTGAGTGTTGGATGTGGGCGATGCAATAGTGAATCAGACCCATTGTTCGGGCGAGCTCACAGGCAATATCTTACGGCACCTAAAAAAAGAAGCAAAATGTAATTCTCGCCAATAAGATGAGTGGGTGGAGTCAGGCTGCAGAAAACTGGCTGCGGACTGCTACACAGCACAATTGCGCATGCGCTCTGATCTTCCAATGCACTATGATTGTGATTCTATGATTAGACTTTCCAAAACGCATCACCTCACACTTACTTGGGTTAAATTCCATTTTCCATTGATCTGCCCAACTTCCCAGCTGATCAATATCGGTCAGGCTATCCTCCTCATTGTCAACAACAACACCAATTATCATGTCTTCTGCAAACTTACCAATTATACCTTCTATATTCATATCCCAAGTAGTAAATGTAGCTAGTGAACAGCACGGGTCCCAGTACTGATCGCTGTGATACACTGCAGATCATAGGCTCCCAGTCACAAAAGCAGCACCAGTCTTTGTCATTCATTAACCACCCCATTTTGGATCCTATTTACCAAGTTGCTGTTGATTCCATGGGCTCCTCCTGCACTGTAGGAATTCTGTGGCAACCCTGATTATTCATTTCCTAGTTTTGATCTCCTCGTAACCATGTCTCTGTACGGGCGATAACATCCTGCCCATTAACACAATTTGCACCAAACACCACGCGCATTTAAGTAGAGTCATTAATTTTGCTTCACCATGATTTCCCCTTTGACCCTGTTTGTTGCTGTTTTTAATGTTTGTGTGCTCTGTATCTTCCCGTCACACTCTGGGTATCATTGTGTAAATAGCTGCATCGTAATGCTGCCATATCCTTTTGCTTTGTAAGCCTACTTATCCCATCTCCAGAACCTTCCCCCACTATATTTAGTTTAAAGCCCTCTCTATTTCCCCAGTGATGTGGTTTGTAGGAACACTGGTCCCAACATGGTTCAGGTATAGGCCATCCCAACGGTACAGCCCCCAATTTTCCCCAGTACTGAGACCAGTGCCCCACAAACCCAAACCCATTTCCCCCACACCAGTCTCAGAGCCCTGATTTCATCTCTCTAATTTTCTGCACCCGATGCTAATTCATATTAGTATGGGCGGCACGGTAGCACAGTGGGTTAGCACTGCTGCTTCACAGCTCCAGGGACCTGGGTTCGATTCCCGGCTCGGGTCACTGTCTGTGTGGAGTTTGCACATTCTCCTCGTGTCTGCGTGGGTTTCCTCCGGGGGCTCCGGTTTCCTCCCACAGTCCAAAGATGAGCGGGTTAGGTTGATTGGCTGTGCTAAGAAATTGCCCCTTAGTGTCCAGGGATGTGTAGGTTCGAGGGATTAGTGGGTATAATATATGGGGGTAGGGCCTGGGTGGGATTGTGTTCAGTGCAGACTCGATGGGCCGAAGGGCCTCTTTCTGCCCTGTAGGGTTCTATGATTCTATGATATGCGGCTCAGGTAATAACCCAGAGATTATAACCTTGGGAATTCTGTGGTTTAATTGAGAAAGCTTCTTGAACTCGCTCTCTCTTTCTCATTCTCCCACGACAATGGGATCCTCCCTCTCCCACTGCAAATTCCCCTTCCACCTGGGGCAGATGTCCCAAACCCTGGCATCGGGCAGGCAACACTGCCTGTGGGACTCTCAAATCTTCCCACAGAGAACAGTGTCTATTCCCCTAACTGTGCCACTCCCCCCCCACCTCCCCGCCCCGAGTGGCTCCCTGTATGACGGTGCTGGGGTCAGTTTGCTCATTTTCCCTACAGCCCACACTCTCACCCACACAGGGAATAAGAATCTCAAACCTTTTGGACAAGCTCAGTCAGAAGTCTCACAACGCCAGTTTAAGCCTAAGGGGTTTAATTTGGTAGCACGAGCTTTCGGAGCACTGCCCCTTCATCAGCTGCTACCAAATAAACCTGTTGGAATGAGTGACCACCGGGCAGAGCGAGAGAGTGAGGCAGGCAGGGCAGGAACCTCCTGAGGTTATTCAGCTGCAAAACAGATAGAACCACTTTGGATACTGTTGAGAGGAATGGCCCCTCTGGGGATTTAAACAGCAGTCAAATTTGTAGCATCACGGTTTTCTTTACTGCTCAGGGAAGGAGTAAAAGGAATAGAAATACATTCGTCACAGTGGATTCAACTGAGGGGAATAGCTAGGCGTATCTGCAGCTGTAAATAAGACTCTAGGATGATAAGTTGCCTCCCTGGTGCTTGGGTCACAGATGTTTTGGAACAGTTGCAGGACCTTCTGAAGGGAAAGGGCAAAGTGCCAATGGTCCTGGTACATATTGGTACAAATGATATAGGGCTACAAAGGGGTGAGGTCCCAAAAGCAGAATATAGTGAGTCAGGAAGCAAATTGAAAAGTAGGACCTCAGAGGTAGTGTTCTCAGGATGACTACCTTTGCCGTGTAGAAACAGCAGGATACATAGGATGAATATGTGGCTGAAAAGACAGTGTGAACATTTCAGATTATTGGGGCATGGGGACGAGTTCTGGGGGAGGTGAGACCTGTACAAACTGAATGGGTTACACCCGGGCAGGACCAGGACTGATGCAGGGAGAATCAAGAACAGGAGGAAAGGACAGGAAGGAGATAGGCAGAGAAATTAAAGGCCAGAGTCAGATAAGGACACAGTAATAGGTAATAGGAATGGGACAAGAAATATTAAAAGGGCTTTTTTGCTTAAGGTTTTGTACCTGAATGCTTGGAGGATTCAAAACAAAATGAATGAATTAGTTGTGCAGATGTAGTTATCATAAATATGATGGTATGGTATAGTTGGTATTACGGATATGTGGTTCCAAGGTGAGCAAGAATGGGAAATAAACATTGAGGATGTTCAGTGTTTATGAAGAACAGACAGAAAGGAAAAGCTGGTGAAGTTGGATTGTTGATTAAAGATGGTCTTGATATGATATTGTGGAAAACTGTTAGCAAAAACAATGTGAAACACAAAAGGGCAAAAAACATTTGTGGCAGTGATAAACAGACCAGTAGTGGTAATTTTGGGACTAGCATTAGACAGGAAATCAGTGATGCACGTGTCAAAGGAACATCTGTGATTATGAGTGACTTTAATCTGCATATTGATTGGGACAGTCAAATTAGCCACAGTACAATAGAGGAGGAATTTCTGGAATGGATACGGGATGGTTTTCTGGAGCAATATGTTGAGGAACTAACAAGGGAGCAAATCATCTTGGACCAGGTATTGTGCAATGAGAAAAGATTAGTTGACAATCTAGTTGTGAGAGAACTCTTGGGGATGAGTGACCATAAAATAATAGAATTCTCTATCGAAATGGAGAATGATATAGTTGATTCTGAGACCTGGGTCCTGAGTCTCAATGGAGGTAACTCTGATGGTATGGGGGTATGAGTTGGCTATGGGAGATGGACTGGGAAACGTTACTGAAAGCAAGGATATTGGACTGGCAATAGGGGCTCGAGGGAAATGAGATAATATCAGATTCAAAGCCAAAGCATACAAATTGGCAAGAAAACATAATAGCTCTGAGGATTGGGAGCAGTTTAAAATTCAGCAAAGGCAGACCAAGGGATTGATTAAGAAAGAGAAAATAGAGAATGAAAAGTAAGCTAGCACGGAATATGAAAACTGACTATAGAAGTTTCCATAGGTACGTACAGAGAAAAACATTGACAAAAACAAATGTAGGAACTAAAGAAATGGCAGGGCAAATCAATTTATTTCTATAATCAGGTAGGAAGACAGGAATAATGCACTGGAAATTCTGAGAAACACAAGTTTTAGTGAAGAGCTGAAGGAAATCAGTATTAGAAAAGAAATAATTTGGGGGAAACTGATGGGATTGAAGATGGATAAATCTCCAGGTCTGATAATCTTCACCCCAAAGTGCCCAAGGAAGTGGCCCTTGAAATAGTAGATCAGTACAATAGGTCATTTTCCAAAATTCTTTAGACGCTGGACTGGTTCCTACAGATTGGAGGGAACTAACGTAAGCTTACTATTCAAAATGGGAAGTAAAGAGGAAACAGAGAACTATAGACCAGTGAGCCTAAAGTCGGTACTGGGGAAATCAATGATTCCATAGCAAAGCATTTGGAAAGCAGTGGGATAATCTGACAAAGTCAGCATGGATTTACAAAGGGGAAATCATGCTTGACAAATCTACTGGAATTCTTCGGGGATATAACTAATAGAGTTGACCAGGAGGAACCAGTGCATGTGGTTTATTTAAACTATCAGAATGCTTTCGACAAGGTCTCACACAGCAGATTACTAGGTAAAGTTAAAGTGCATGTGTCTCCAGATAGCGTTACAAGATGGATAGAAAGCTGGTTAGCAGAGAGGAAGTAAAGAGTTGGCATGAACAGGTCTTTTTCTGATTGGCAGGCAGTGACTAATTGGTTTCCTCAGGGATCTGTGCTAGGACTCAATTTTCACATTCTATATTAATGATCTGGAGATGGGAATTAAATGTAGGATGTGATGCAAAGTTGGATGGGAGGGTGAGTTGTGAGGAGGATGCAGAGATGCTTGATTTAGACAGGCTGAGTGTGTGGGCAGCTGCATGGCAGATGCAACATAATGAGGATAAATCTGAGCTTATCCAGTTCAATAGCGAAAATAAGAAGGCAGATTATTACTTGAATGGGTATGAGCTGAGAGAGGTGGATACTTAACGAGAACTTGGAGTCCTCATGCATCTGTCACTGGAAGTAAGCGTGTAGGTACAGCAGGCAGAAAAAAGGCAAATGGTATGTTGGTCTTCATAGCGAGAGGATTTGAGTAGAGGGAAAGAGTTGTTTTACTGCAAATGTACAGGCTGCACCTGGAGTGTTGTGTGCAGTTCTTATCTGAGGAGGATGTTCTTGCTATAGAGGGATTACAGTGAAGCTTACCAGGCTGTTTGTTGGGATGGCAGGACTGCCATATGAGGAGAGACTAAGTCAACTAGGATTAGATTCACTGGAGTTTAGAGAAGCGAGAGAGGATCTCATAGAAACTTCAAAATTCTAACAGGATTAAATCGGGTAAATTCAGAAAGAATGTTCCCAATGTTGGGGGAATCCAAAACTAAGAATCTTAGTTTGAGGAAAAGGGGGTAAACTTTTAGGACTGAGGTGAGGAGAAATTTCTTCACCCAGAGGGTGTTCAATGTATGGAATTCACTCCCACAGAGAGTAATTCAGGTCAAAACATTGAGTGATTTCAAGAAGAAATTCAATATAGCTCTTGGGGCTGAGGGATATTGGGGAAGGCAGGATCAGAGTATTGAATTTGATGATCAGCCATGATCATAATGAAAGCAGAGCAGGCTCGAAGGGCCAAATGGCCTCCTCTTCCTTCTATTTTCTGTGTATGTTTCTATGTAAAGAAAGGCCAAAAAGGTAGCAGAGAGAAATACTCACCTACTAAACACTTAGCTGTGATATCACATGGGGCGTGTTGACTCGATGTGAGGCTGCTATATGACAGCTCTCCAGCTTTGGTCTGCCCTCACTGACCTGTGGATATGGATAGCAAAACAAGACACAGCAAAACCACCTCCACCACCACCCCACCACTCTGAACAAAGGAGAGAGCCATGGTAGTTTCTTTATGATTTCATAAGATATTGGTGTGACTAGCTAGTCCAGCATTTGTTGCCCTCCCTAATTGTTCTTCAGAAGGTGATGGTGATTCTCATCCTGAACCTCTACAGTCCATGTGGTGTAGGTACAACCACGGTGCTGTTAGGGAGTTCCAGGATTTTGACCCATTGACAGTGAATAAATAGTGATATTTAAACTAGTCTGGATGGTGAGTGGCCTGGTGGGGGGATTTGCAGGTTGTGGTACTGCCATGTATCTGCGCTTCTATCCTTCTCGCTGGTAGTGGTCAACGGTTTTATGATGCTGTCAGTGGAGGCTTGGTGAGTTGCTGCAGTGCATCTTGTAGATGGTACACACTGCTGTTACTGAGCATTGATGGTGGAGGGAGTGAGTGTTTGTGGATGGGGTGTCAAATAGAACAAAGAACAAAAACAGCCCGGGAAATAGGCCCTTCGGCCCAACGAGCCCGCGCCGCCATTTTAACATTACCAGTCCCCCCTCCACCCATGACCCTTATCTATGCTAATGGCATTCCACATTGAGGGAAACTAATTTAGGGACAATTTATTACCTCCAATCAGCCTAACAGCACATCTTTGGGGTGTGGGAGGAAACCGGAGCACCCGGAGAAAACCCACGCAAGCACGGGGAGAATGCGCAAACTCCCACAGACACCGGCCCAAATCCATGTGTCTGCACAGCAAACAGTGATAGTCACTGAGCTGTCGTCTTGCCCAGTATCTGGTCCAGTTTAAGCACACACTAACAACATGAAGCACTAGGCCAATCTTGAACAACCAAGAGCAGCCCAAGTATGACCCATCGCGTGTATGCCCCTCGTTGGACAACAAGGCGGACTGACTTAAAACCTGTGAATGAAAAGAGAAAAACATTATTATCATACCATATCCATTTACATTACCAGGGACGTCCCAATGCTAATGAACCTTATTTGAAACAATCCCCTATATCCTCCCATCTCCAACCCACTCATGTGCCTGTCTAAGTTACTCTTAAACAACTCCAGCGTGCCTGCCTCCACCACCTTACTTGGCAGAGCATTCCATACCCCCACTGCCCTCTGTGTGAAAAACCTCCCTCTAATATCTGTGTTATACCTCTCCCCCCTCACCTTAAGTCCATGGCCCCTCGTACTGTGTGTCTCTATCATAGGAAATAGCTTACCTCTGTTTACTCTATCTATACCCTTCATAATCTTATATACCTCTATTAGATCCCCCCTCAGTCGCCGTCTTTCAAGGGAAAACAGCCCCAATTTGCTCAATCTTTCCTCATAACCCAGTCCTTCCATACCAGGCAACATCCTGGTAAACCTCCTCTGCACTCTCTCCAGAGTCTCCACGTCCTTCCGGTAGTAAGGCGACCAGAACTGGACGCAGTACTCTAAATGCAGCCTAACCAACGTTCTATACAACTGCAACATTAGACTCCAGCTCTTATATCCTATACCCCTTCCTATAAAGGCTAACATACCAGAAGCTTTCTTCACAACCTTCTCCACTTGTACTGCCACCTTCAAAGACTTGTGCACTTGCACCCCCAGGTCTCGCTGTGTTTCTATACTCTTTATAGGCTTACCCTTTATCATATAACTCCCCCCTACATTATTCCGGCCAAAATGCATCACCTCACATTTATCCGGATTAAACTCTATTTGTCATTTATCTGCCCAATATACCAGCCTATCAATATCCTGCTGTATTGCCAGACACTGCTCCTCACTGCCCGCCAATCCAGCCATCTTAGTGTCATCTGCAAATTTGCTGATCACACCACTTACTCCCTCTTCCAAATCATTTATATACACTACAAAGAGAAGAGGTCCCAGTCCTGAGCCCTGCGGCACACCACTAGTGACAGACCTCCAGCTAGAAAAGGACCCTTCCACTACTACTCTGTCTCCTATTACCAAGCCAGTTCTCAATCCATCCAGATACCTGTCCTTGTATTCCATGAGCCTTAATCTTTACTACCAACCTACCATGAGGGACTTTGTCAAATGCCTTACTGAAATCCATATAGACAACATCAACGGCTCGTCCTTCGTCGACCGTTTTTGTCACCTCCTCAAAAAATTCTACCGGATCCGTAAGGCAAGATCTCCCCTTAACAAAGCCGTGCTGCATATCCTTAATCAGATCGCAACGCTCTAAGTGTTCATACATCCTATCCCTAAGAATCCTCTCCATCAACTTGCCTACCACTGACTGGCCTATAGTTACCTGGGTTATCCCTCCTACCCTTTTTAAACAACGGTACCACGTTCACTATCCTCCAGTCCTCTGGGACCTCACCTGTGTCCAAAGAAGAGACAAAGATTTGCGTCAGAGGCCCAGCAATTTCTTCTCTCACCTCCCTAAGCAGCTTAGGATAAATGCCATCGGGCCCCGGAGATTTATCAGTTTTAATGCTACCTAAAAGCCCTAACACTTCTTCCCTCATAATCGATAGTTCCTTCAATTGGTCTACCGCTCCCTCGATGACCGTACCAGGCATCAAGCCCCTCTCCTTCGTGAATATCGACGCAAAGTATTCATTCAGGATCTCCCCCATTCCCTCTGCTTCTAAGCACAATTCCCCTCGTCTGTCCCTGAGGGGACCGATTTTTCCCCTAGCCACCCTTTTGTTCCTAACATAGGAGTAAAACACCTTTGGATTTTCCTTAATCCTACCTGCCAAAGCCATCTCATGCCCCCTTTTTGCCCTCTTAACTCCCCTTTTGAGATCCCTCCTACTCACTCTGTACTCCTCCAACGCTCTCTCCATTCCCAGTTGCTTAGATCTAACATACGCCTCTCGTTTCTTCCTGACCAAGTTCTCAATATCTCTAGTAATCCACGGCTCTCTAATCCTACCTTTCCCATCCTTCCTCCTAACCAGCACATGCCTTTCCTGCACCCATTGCAGTTTTCCCTTGAAAGACTCCCACATGCCTAACGTGGTCTTGCCCTCCACCAGCCTATCCCAGTCTGTATCCCTAAGCTCCTGCCTAATCCGGCTGTATCTAGCCCTCCCCCAATTTAGCACCCTCCCCTTAGGACAGCTCTCATCTTTTTCTGTTCGTATCCTAAAGTAGATGGAGTTGTGGTCACTATTAGCCACATGTTCACCCACTGCAACCTCAACCACCTGCCCCGGCTCATTTCCCAGAACTAAATCCAGTATCGCCCCCTCTCTAGTCGGGCTATCTACATACTGTTCCAAGGACCCTTCCAATTCACATCTTACGAATTCCTCTCCGTCCGAACCCCCAGCTCTAGGCACCTTCCATTCCACCCCAGGGAGATTAAAATCTCCCACTACAACAACCCTGTTCTTCCCACACTTATCCAAAATGTCTCTACATATACCCTCTTCCACTGCCCGAGGGCTGTTGGGCGGTCTGTCGTACACCCTTAGCATAGTAATGGCTCCCTTCCTATTCCTCAACTCCACCCACAGAGACTCAATTCCTAACCCCTCCATGTTATCCCCCCTCTGCACCATTGTGATGTGCTCCCTAACTAAGAGCGCCACTCCCCCTCCTCTTTTCAACCCCCCTCTGTCATGCCTAAAACACTTATACCCTGGAATATTTAGCTGCCAGTCCTTCCCTTCCTTTAACGACGTCTCCATCACTGCCACCACATCTAAATTCCTCTCAAACCTTAATTTCATCCATTTTACCCACCACACTCCTCGCATTAAAACAGATGCACTGAAGACCTACAGGCCCACTCAGATCCAATCTAGTGGGTTACCTTGTCCTGGTTGGTGTTGAGCTTCTTGAGTGTTGTTGAAGCTGCCCCATCCAGGAACATGGAGACTATTCCATCACATTCCTGACTTGTCTGTTGAAGGTAGTGTTCAGGCTTTGGATGGAGTCAGGAGGTGAGTTACACATTACAGGATTCCTAGTCTGCGACTTACTGTTGTAGCCACAGTATTTATTTGGCTAATCCAGTTCAGTTTCTGGTCAATGCTAACCTCCAGGATGTTGCTGATAAGTGATTCAGTGATGGTAAATGTTGCATATTTAATTAGTTGTATGATTGCTTTAAGAGCTGGTCACATGATTTGATGGTGCTGTTGTTTAGCTGTTTCACAGGCTCCTGTTTCAGTTTCAGTTTCTGTCTCTCAGTAAACTTGTTAGGTTGCATCTACGTATGCAAACCACATCATTTTTCTTTTTCTTTAAAATTAACAAACCCAAATACAGTTAGGACATTACAAAAAGAAAATTGGTGACACATCAGAACTTTATTTTGTCCAGAATATTGAGAAAAGATCCGTAATAGAAAGGAAGACATTGACACTTCGGATATTAAAAGGTTTGGGAAAATCAACAACAGTTTTAAAGATTGCAGTGTCAGGAAAACCAAATAAGAAAGAAATCATTGTGTGTGGTTTTAAATGAGGGGGGGGGAGGTTTCCAATCAGAGAATGGGGAGATTTCAGGCAGTATCCAGCATTGAAAGGGAGGGGTGCTCTGACTATGTGGTGTGTGATCTCAGTAGGAGAGGAGTTGTCTATTGGAGAAGATTGAAATGAAACTCTTGTCTGTAGAGAGGAGAAGGTTGAGGAGCGAGTGAAGAATTATTTGAAGGGTTTGATAGGCATAGGGAAATTGTTACCACCCGCACGTGAATTCAAAACTAGGGGCCCAAAATAACATAGTCAATAATAAATCCAACACTGAATACAGGAGGAATCCCTTCACTCAGAGAATGGTGGGAAGATGGAACATGTTATCGCAGGAAGTAGCTGATGAGGATGATATAGGGGCATGGTGGCACAGCGGGGGGTTAGCACTGCTGCCTCACAGGTTCAATTCCAGCCTTGGGTCACTGTCTGTGTGGAGTTTGCATGTTCTCCCCGTGTCTGTGTGGGTTTCCTCCCGGCGCTCCAGTTTCTTCCCTCACCCAAAGATGTGCGGGCTAGGTTGAGTCGCAAGAGGGTAGCAGGGTGGGATTGTGGTCAATACAGACTCAATGGGCTGAATGGTCTCCTTCTCCATTGTAGAGACTCTTTGATTCTATGTATATAAGGAGAAAAAGAGAACATTTGAATGATATGTTATTGTTGAAGTGGGGTAACAGCAGCTTCCTGTTGGACTGAGTGATCCTCTTCTGTCGGAATGTAGGAGCAGGAGGAGGCCATTCAGCCCATCCTGCCTGCTTCACTATTTAATATGATCATGGCTGATCGGACACTTCCATACCTTTTACACTCACTGTTCCCAAAACCCTTCACATTATTGTTAACCAGAAATTGATCAATCTCTGCTTTAAACACACTCAGTGACTGAGTTTCCCACTGGGGTAGAGAATTCCAAAGATTCACAACACTCTGTATAGAGACTTTTCCCCTTGTCTCGGTCCTCAGTGGCTTCCCCCTTTGCTTTGAAATTGTGTCCCCTGGTTCTGGACTCTTACCCACATCTACCCTGTCAATTCCTGAAATATTGTGCCAGTTTCAATGAAATCACCTCTCATTCTCCAAAACGCTAGAAAATACAGATCCAGTTTGCCCAATCTCTCTTCATAAGACAGTCCAACCATCCCCAGAACAGGTCTAGTGAATCTCCGTTGCACTCCATGGCAGGAATTTTCTGGCTGTTCTTACCAGTTGGATGTTCTGGTTCTGGTAACAGTGAACCCCCATGTTGGGTTTCCTGGGCATTGGGGAGGTGGATAGAATGGGAAATCCCAATAGAAGATCCTGTCACTAGTCAATGGTGGGCTGCCTACACGGAACATGCCCACGGGATGAGGGAGTGTAATGTTCCTCCCTCTCTCTACGCCGATAATATCCTTTCTGAGGTAAGGGGGACCAAAACTGCACACAGTATTCCCAGTGTGGTCTAACTGAGCTTCCATTCAATGGTAACAAGATCTCACTCCTCCTGCACTCAAGTGTTATTGTTCTGTGTAACGGACTCTGCAGATTACTGGGGTTGCCTCAAACATTAGTGCTCACTCTCACACATCTCCAGCTCTCCCCATGTCAGCCATGGCCTCTCTGGGCTGCTCATTCCCCACATTAACCATTTAGTTAATCAAACCTCTCTTCTGCCAGCCTGTAGCAGCAGCAGGGGACACGTACGAATTGACACAGGACATTCACAACACCATGTTCGCCAGCCTGTGTGGGCGCATCTTGTCCAACCCTGTAATCACGGTTAATATAATTGCAGACGGATATATCCCTTGGTGTGTAAGGAGAACTTGTCACTGATCCCTACCTCCAACCACTAATATCCGTTCTTTAAATCTCAGTTACTAACCTGACCAGCTAATAAAATAATTCTTCATTTAGAATATTGACCTTATTAGAAACAAATTAATTTCCTGATGACCCAGCAGTGTAGGAGGGGGGAGAAAGTAAAAAGAGGCAGTGAGCGCCTCTGTCAACTCAGAGTCTCACTTGAGGATGTGAACTCAGTCTGAATTCTCCATTCACTGACGCTCCACATACCTCCCCACTCTGATCACCCCAGATTTTACCCCACGACAAAGTTAAACAACAACACCAAATCCAGAACAAAAATTAAATACACGTCAACATTCACACACCAATCACAATCCACAGGCCCTTAATGTCAGTCTTGCATTATTGCTCTAATCCAGTATCACCCATGACACTTTTCCCTAGTGTCTGCAGATGAAGAGTTGGGAAGTTGGTGCTGCGCTGTGCAGTGCTAACCACGCATCTAACCACTGGTTAGCAATGCTAACCACAGTGCTAACCACGCATCTAACCACTGGTTAGCAGTGCTAACCACAGTGCTAACCACGCATCTAACCACTGGTTAGCAGTGCTAACCACAGTGCTAACCACGCATCTAACCATTGGTTAGCAGTGCTAACCACAGTGCTAACCACGCATCCCTGGAACCATTTCTGTGAATCTTTTCTGCAGTCTCTCTAATGCTGTCACATCCTTTCTAACATGTAGCACGCAGAACTGGGTCCAGTGCTTTATTTGATGGAATTTAGGGATTTTCACAATAACTCCATTGCAGTTTTAATGTAAGCCTTACTTGTGACAGAAATAAACTTTTCCTTGAAAAAAATTTGAGGCCATGCCAGTTTTATACAAGTTTAACATGACCTCCTTGCCCTTGTACTTCACAGCTGATTACTACAACCCACATTAGTGTATGTTTTAGTAACTGCTCACTCTCTCCGTCACCTTCAATGATTTTATTGCAGATCCCTCTGTTTCTCCACTCATTAAGAATGGTTCTCTTTATATTGTCTCTGCATTCTTCCTGCTAAAATGAGTCACTTCACATCTCTCTGCCTTAAACTTCATCGACCAAGACTCTGGGCGAAATCTTACCATAAAAACAGCAAAGTGTCAGGACCTGACTGAAAAGCGGTGTGTTTCTCTCCAGACCTTCTGGCACTTGGTCAAAAAAGGAACATGGGGCTTGTTTCGTGCTGCCGTGTTGAGGAGCAGGATCTAAACACGCTGGTAAAGCCCAACTCCGCACAGATTGGGGGGGTCATTTTTAAAGGGCACCCCAATCAAAGTGAAAAATGACCTTCCCCACACCCCACCGTGGAGTTATCACCACCTCCAAAACCCCCAAACAGCCATCGCTGGCATTTCCATTTCATGAACCCCCCCCCCCCCACCCCCCACCCCCCTTCCCCACCATCATCACCGGCATCCCCACCTCTCCCACTCCCTCTAGGGACCCCCCCTGGCCAACCTGTGAATGGGGACAGATTCAGGGCCATTGCCAAAGCAATGCCAGGCCATGTCCCTCTCCCCCATGGGGTATAATCAGCTTTTGCAGCCCCAGGAATCCCCTCGCTGGGCTCATGGCAGGGTGAACTTGTTGTAAACTGCGCCCAATGTTGATGAGGTGTGAGAATTGGTGAGAGGGAAGACCTGGTGACAGGGTCGTCAATTCTATTGAAATCTGGGGGAAACACAGTATTTATTATCAAATAAATTGGTTGGACTTAAACCTGGTGTTGTCAGACTTCTTACAGTAAGTAAGTGTAAGTCAGGGTCCTGTCACTTTGGGTATGAACCTCATTATGTTGCCAACGAAGGGCAGAAAGAAATCGGAAATCATGATCTGGTTGGAAAGATGAGTGATGTTTATTCCTTTGAGCAGCAATGTGTCGAATCCTTTTGGAAGTCTATTTCCATCACAACAACAACATTACCCTCATCAACCCTCTCTGTAAATGCTTCAAAAATCTCCAGTCCATCAGTTAAACGCAATTTTACCCTTAACTAGTCCCGCATTAACCTAACTGATTAATCATTTTGTCCCAAATTGTTGTTTCTAGAAACTTCCGTGCCACCAAGGTTTACATTGCCTGGTCTGCAGATTCTGGGGTTATCTTCACCCCTGTGTTAAATGAGGCTGTGACAATGTCTCATAACTCTGTGTGTTACCACTCCTGAGTCGAAGGAAGTTTAGAAATTTCTAACTAGTGTCTCTCCAATTTCCACTCTCACTTCCCTCCTCTGCTGCATCTCATCCGGTTCTGGTGTCTCATCAACTTCATGTACAGACAACCTATCAAATTTAAACCCTCAAGTCTCCAAGTTTCCTTTTCTTTTAACCATGACCTGGGAAGTGTTTCCTTCCTTGGTAAAGATAGATGCAAAGTATGAATTTAATATCTCAGCTATTCCCCGGCCTCCATTCATAAATTTCCATTTCTCTGCCCCTGGTCATCCCATTGCTCCTTTCAAATCCCTTTCAAAGCCTCCTGGATTCTGTTTCCTATTCACTGCCAGTCTCTCTTCACACTCTCCCTTTGGTTCTCCTTCGCTTTTTCAATTCCTCAGCTGCTGAAAGTGGGGGAAAAAGGTTAGTGTGAGGTTGGAAGGGAGGACACAGGGTTTCGATTTGATTTGATTTATTATTGTCACATACCGTGAAAAGTATTGTTTCTTGCATGCTATATAGACAGAGCATACCGTTCATAGAGAAGGAAAGGAGAGAGTGCAGAATGTAGTGTTACAGTCATAGCTAGGATGTAGAGAAAGATCAACTTAATGTGAGGCAGGTCACAGGTGATGAAAGCTTTGTCACACTGAATGTGTGGGGCGTGTGTAAAGTGAGGATTAGTGTGGCGAAAGCTTGCTGGGTATCTACTACAATGGCCGTGACCTCCTCTCTGCCCCGGCCCAAGAATGATCAGAATATCCTCTTCGTGGGGGTGTGCAGGTAGAACCTTCCACGTCTGTTGACAGTCTATTGCCTGATCGTTCAGGCAGTCTTCTCCCACGGACTGGGAGGATGTGTGGCTGGTCTAGTGGAGTAAGTGTTAGACTGTAGGTCTTATTTAGAGATGAACAGAAGTCTTCTTACCTTCTTATGATCTGGTTAGATTGTTTTTCCCATTGTTGGTGGAGTAAATTCCTGTAGGACTCCTCTGCACTGTCTCAGGTCCTCCAAGGCAACGTTAGACATCCTTGATACTTTGATCATGCTTTTCTCAACCATATCTTCAACATAATCACTTACATGTTATCTCTCTACCAGATACATCTTCCCTCCAAGAACCATCGTAGATTAATGTTTGGTGGAACCTGTTGATTTATTAGAAATATCTCTTGCTGCCTGAGGCAATACCAACAGTGCAGAGTATGTTCTGCCCACTCCTGCTTGCAATCAAATTTCAAAACCCACAATGTGTTTAAATAACCTCCTCTCGATCACCGTCATCACCTGCAGGACGCTCAGTTATTGCCGCCCACGTTTAACCCCGATTTCTTTGACGCAGGTGCTAAAAGGAGGGCACGAGGCTCCAACGAAACCCAAAGGGCGGCCAAAGAAAAACTCCATCCCCACAACAGAGGAGATCGAGGCGGAGGAGAAGGAGGCCCAATCAGCACAGGGGCAGGAAGCATGCCCTTCCTGAGAAAGCGGATCCAGCAGAAATAAACTCTCTTATTCTTCACTATGCACTGTGCCGTGGGATGTGCCGCAGCCTGAGGCAGAACCAAGAATGCAATGTACAGCCAGACTGCTGTCTATCCCAGCAGCTCGATGTAAATACTGAGCTTAATTTAATGGGAGTGGGAGCTGATGCTGTGTTTATAAGGGGAATATAAATAAAATATTGTATATTAATTTGATGTGGTCTGTGTTTTAGCTTCACCGCAGCCTCCTACTGATAACTTTCTCATTTCTGATCAATCCTCTGACATGTTTATTGATGATTTATTCAACTGCTGCCGGCAACATCTGGCACCCATCCCTAATCGCCCCTTGAGAAGTTAACTGTGAGCTGCCTTCCTGAACTGTGGCAGTGCGTGCTGCAAATCCACACTCAGTAATTCAAGGGAGGAAATTCCGGGATTTGGACCCAGTGACAGTGAAGGAATGGCCGATCTATTTCCAAGTCAGGGCGGCGATGGGTTGGAGGGGAACTTGCATGTGGCGGTGTTCCCAGGTGTCCTTGTCCTTTCTGAATGTTGAGATCAAGGATTCGGAAAGGTGAATTTGCAGCCACTGACTTGCTGGAGTGGCCATAACATTTATATAGTCTGGTCAAGTCCATTTTCTGGTGAGTGGGAACTCTCAGGATGTTGATAGTGGGGCATTCAGTGATGGTAATGTCATTAATGTTAAGGGACAATGATTAGGTTCTATCGTTGGAGATGGTCACTTGTGTTGGTCTTGAATGTTGTCCAGCTTTTGCTGCATATGGACACATGGACAAAGAACAACACAGCACAAGAAACAGGCCCAACGAGCCGGCGCCGCCATTTTAACATTGTGAGTCCCCTCTTCCACCCATGACCCTTGTCTACGCTTATGGCACTCCACACTGGAAATCAGATTGAGGGGAGACTAATTTAGGGACAATTTTTTACTGAAGGGACATCTTCAGTATCTGAGGAGTTGTGAAACCTGGAGACCTCAGGAGAAGGTCTCCTAATGCAAACTCCCCCCCAGGACTATGGCCACCCATCCTTTTACTCTTTATATACCTGTAGAAGATTCTCTTTCATGTTAACTGCAAGTCTCTTCTCATACTCTCTTGTGTTCTTCTATATGATTCCTTGTTTTGTCTCTATCTCTTCTGTCATCGTGGAACCACTGCATTTGTTTAGCTGATGCTTCATCCTTGCTGACTGTGCTTGAACTATCTCCTTTGTTAACCCTGACTATTGCATCACCGTTTCTCCTGCCGACCTTTGATTCCAATTGAGCCACACCCAATCCGTTCTTACCCAATTGACATTGGCCCTCTCCCATTTATTATTTTGACTCTGGCTGTCTCCTCGTCAGAATAAGGGATAGAGTTTTCAGGACTGATATGAGGAGGAATTGCTTTACTCAGATGTTGGTGAATCTTTCCAGTTGTCAGTTGTTTGGAGGCTCAGTCATTGATTATAATCCAGACTGATATTGATATGTTTCTACACGTGAAACACATTGACTAAATGTGACTAAACACATTGACAAAGGAAGAGTGGTGGATGTGGTTTATATGGACTTCAGCAAGGCATTCGATAAGGTCCCCCATGCAAGGCTTATTGAGAAGGTGAGGGAGCATGGCATCCAAGGGGACGTTGCTTTGTGGATCCACAACTGGCTTGCCTGCAGAAGGCAGAGAGTGGTTGTGGATGGGTCTTTTTCTGCATGGAGGTCGGTCACCAGTGGAGTGTCCCTGGGATCTGTTCTGGGATCCTTGCTGTTTGTGATTTTTATAAATGACCTGGATGAGGAGGTGGAGGGATGGGTTGGTAAGTTTGCCAATGACACGAAGGTCGGAGATGTTGTCAATAGTTTGGAGGGATGCCAGAAGTTGCAGCGAGACATAGACAGGATGCGAGACTGGGCGGAGAAGTGGCAGATGGACTTCAACCCGGATAAATGTGTAGTGGTCCATTCTGACAGGTCAAATGGGATGAAGGAATATAATATTAAGGGTAAGACTCTTAGCAGTGTGGAAGATCAGAAGGATCTTGGGGTCCGGGTTCATAGGACTCTTAAATCGGCCTCACAGGTACAGGATGTGGTCAAGAAGGCGTATGGTGTACTGGCCTTCATCAATCGAGGGATTGAGTTTAGGAGTCGGGAGGTAATGCTTCAACTTTATAAGACCCTTGTCAGACCCCACTTGGAGTACTGTGCGCAGTTCTGGTTGCCTCATTACAGGAAGGATGTGGAAGCTATTGAAAGGGTTCAGAGGAGATTTACAAGGATGTTGCCTGGATTGGGAGGCATGCCTTATGAGGATAGGTTGAGAGAGCTCAGTCTTTTCTCCTTGGAGAGACAAAGGATGAGAGATGACCTGATAGAGGTGTAAAAGATGTTGAGAGGTATTGATCGGGTAGATACTCGGAGGCTATTTCCCAGGGCTGAAATGGTCGCTACGAGAGGACACAGGTTTAAGGTGCTGGGGAGCAGGTACAGAGGAGATGTCAGGGGTAAGTTTTTCAGTCAGAGGGTGGTGGGTGAGTGGAATCGGCTGCCATCGGTGGTGGTGGAGGCGGATTCGATAGGGTCTTTTAAGAGACTTCTGGATGAATACCTGGGACTTAATAGGATTGAGGGTTATAGGTAAGCCTAGTAGGTAGGGATATCATTGGCGCAACTTGTGGGCCTGTTTGAGCTGTAGTTTTTCTATGTTCTATGAAACACATCAAGGGATACGGGGACAGTGCAGGAAAATGGAGTTGAAGAGATCAGCCATGATCTCAATGAATGGTGGAGTAGGCTCAATGGACTGAATGGCCATGTCCTGCTCCTATTCCCTGTGTTCTTCTCTCCAGTCCCAATGTTACCCTTATGATTCAAACATCACTGAAATGTTTCCCCTCTCAATCCAATTGGTCCACTTCATTCCCCAGGAGCAGCCTTTCCTTTCACTCGGAACGTACTGAAATGGAAACTTCTCCAGGAACTCTTACCCATCTCTGCCCGTTACACCATGTCCGTCTGTATTAGTGTAGGAAAAATCCGCCATTATAAATATTCTGTAATCTGACATCTCTGTAACTTCCTTGTCAATTTTCTCCTCTCTATCTTGCCCCCTACAGGGTGGAATACACTTGGCAATGTGCTGATTACTGCTTCTCTCTAACCAAATACATCCATCGCTGACCCTGCTGGGATATTCTCCCTCTCTCTCTGGGACTGCGATATTCCTCTCCTCCTTCCCTGACCACCATGTATCCGTGGAGCAGATTGGGGGGGAGCGAAGTGGGGGGTGGGGGAAACTGCGGGGCAGAGCCAGGGGATGGTGGAGAAGGGTGGAAGTGTGTCATCCATCAGCCATCATCACCCATAATGGTTCTTCCATTCCCAGTGTCTCCATTTAGGGATCACATTGGCCCTGGCCATTTTTCAAAGAGCAGCGGGTGAGATTTTGATTGGTCTCCCAGGAGTCCGACGTTACTTGAAACACATCCTGGTGACGGGTTCCACAGACGAGGATCACCTGCGGAACTTAGAGGAGACAAAGAAAATAAAATTCCAGCACAAGAATAGACCCTTCAGCCCTCCAAACCTGCAAAAGAGACATTGAAGAGATTGTAAGAACATGGGCTGCAGGTTAGAAAGACAAGTGTGAGCATTTTAATAACTTAGTTGAGTCCCTGGGTCATGTTATTGATGGAGAAGAGTTGCATAAAGTACCAAAGATACTGGGAGCCATAATGAAAATGCTGAGATTAGAAAATGTGTCCCAGTTGAGGTCTTTCCCGAGACTCATGAACTATCATGGCAAGTTTGTGCCTGAGCTGGTGACAGCTTTGAAACACCTGCATTGGTTATTGATGAAGGAACAGTGTGCGCTACAGTGTGTGAAGGTACCAAGTAGCGAAGAAGGCATTGAAGGAGTCCAGGGTCTTAGCCCATTTTAACCCCAAGTTACCTCTGCAGCCGGCCTGCCATGTGTCACCACAGGAGCAGTGATATCCCAATGGTGATATCCCAATGGTGGTATCCCAATGGTGAAATCCCAATGGTGATATCCCAATGGTGAAATCCCAATGGTGATATCCCAATGGTGATATCTCAATGGTGATATCTCAATGGTGATATCCCGATGGTGGTATCCCAATGGTGATATCTCAATGGTGATATCCCAATGGTGATATCTCAATGGCGATATCCCAATGGCGATACCCCAGTGGGGATATCCCAATGGTGATATCTCAATGGTGATATCCCAATGGTGATATCCCAATGGTGATATCTCAATGGTGATATCTCAATGGTGATATCCCAATGGCGATATCCCAATGGTGATATCCCAATGGCGATATCTCAATGGTGATATCCCAATGGGGATATCTCAATGGTGATATCCCAATGGTGATATCTCAATGGTGATATCCCAATGGTGATATCCCAATGGCGATATCTCAATGGTGATATCCCAATGGCGATATCCCAATGGTGATATCCCAATGGTGATATCTCAATGGTGATATCCCAATGGGGATATCTCAATGGTGATATCCCAATGGTGATATCTCAATGGTGATATCCCAATGGGGATATCTCAATGGTGATATCCCAATGGCGATATCCCAATGGTGATATCCCAATGGTGATATCTCAATGGTGATATCCCAATGGGGATATCTCAATGGTGATATCCCAATGGTGATATCTCAATGGTGATATCCCAATGGTGATATCCCAATGGCGATATCTCAATGGTGATATCCCAATGGCGATATCCCAATGGTGATATCCCAATGGTGATATCTCAATGGTGATATCCCAATGGGGATATCTCAATGGTGATATCCCAATGGCGATATCTCAATGGTGATATCCCAATGGCGATATCTCAATGGTGATATCCCAATGGCGATATCCCAATGGTGATATCTCAATGGCGATATCCCAATGGTGATGTCCCAATGGTGATATCTCAATGGTGAAATCCCAATGGTGAAATCCCAATGGTGATATCCCAATGGTGAAATCTCAATGGTGATATCCCAATGGTGATATCCCAATGGTGATATCTCAATGGTGATATCCCAATGGTGATATCTCAATGGTGATACCTCAATGGTGAAATCCCAATGGTGATATCCCAATAGTGATATCTCAATGGTGATATCTCAATGGTGAAATCCCAATGGTGAAATCCCAATGGTGATATCCCAATGGTGATATCTCAATGGTGATATCTCAATGGTGATATCCCGATGGTGGTATCCCAATGGTGATATCCCAAAGGTGATATCCCAATGGTGATATCTCAATGGTGATATCCCAATGGTGATATCCCAATGGCGATATCCCAATGGCGATACCCCAATGGGGATATCCCAATGGTGATATCTCAATGGTGATATCCCGATGGTGATATCCCAATGGTGATATCCCAAAGGTGATATCCCAATGGTGATATCCCAATGGTGATATCTCAATGGTGAAATCCCAATGGCGATATCCCAATGGTGATATCCCAATGGCGATATCTCAATGGTGATATCCCAATGGGGATATCTCAATGGTGATATCCCAATGGTGATATCTCAATGGTGATATCCCAATGGTGATATCCCAATGGCGATATCTCAATGGTGATATCCCAATGGCGATATCCCAATGGTGATATCCCAATGGTGATATCTCAATGGTGATATCCCAATGGGGATATCTCAATGGTGATATCCCAATGGCGATATCTCAATGGTGATATCCCAATGGCGATATCCCAATGGTGATATCTCAATGGCGATATCCCAATGGTGATGTCCCAATGGTGATATCTCAATGGTGAAATCCCAATGGTGAAATCCCAATGGTGATATCTCAATGGTGATATCCCAATGGTGATATCTCAATGGTGATATCTCAATGGTGAAATCCCAATGGTGAAATCCCAATGGTGATATCTCAATGGTGATATCCCAATGGTGATATCTCAATGGTGATATCCCAATGGTGAAATCCCAATGGTGATATCCCAATGGTGATATCTCAATGGTGAAATCCGAATGGTGATATCCCAATGGTGATATCCCAATGGTGAAATCCCAATGGTGATATCTCACGTGATGCCCAATGGGGAACATAAGAACATAAGAACATAAGAAATAGGAGCAGGAGTAGGCCATCTAGCCCTTCGAGCCTGCCCCGCCATTCAATAAGATCATGGCTGATCTGTCGTGGCTCAGTTCCACTTTCCCGCCCTCTCCCCATAACCCTTAATCCCTTCTCCTATCAAAAACCCATCAACCCGCTTCTTAAAAATATTTAGCGAGGCAGCCTCCACCACTTCAACGGGCAGAGAATTCCAGAGATTCACCACCCTTTGAGTGAAGAAGTTCCTCCTCAACTCCGTTCTAAACCGCCTCCCCTTTATCTTGAGGCTGTGCCCCCTAGTCCTACTGTCTTTTTTGAGCGGGAAGAGTCTCTCCACCTCTATCCTATCCATCCCATTCATCATCTTATACGTCTCAATGAGATCTCCCCTCATTCTTCTAAACTCTAACGAGTACAAGCCTAGTTTATTCAGCCTCTCCTCATAGCTCAATCCCCTCAACTCCGGTATCAGCCTAGTAAACCTCCTCTGCACTCCCTCCAGGGCCAAAATATCCTTGCGCAGGTGCGGCGCCCAAAACTGCACACAGTACTCCAGCTGCGGCCTCACCAATGCCCTATACAGCTGCAGCAAGACCTCCCTACTTTTATATTCAATCCCCCTCGCTATGAAGGCCAGCATCCCATTCGCCTTCCTGACCACCTGCTGCACCTGCAAGCTGGGTTTTTGCGACTCATGCACAAGGACCCCGAGGTCCCTCTGCACCGTCGCCTGCTGCAGTTTTTCGCCACGTAAGTAATAGTCCTTCCTACCATTCTTCCTACCAAAGTGGACCACCTCACACTTGCCAACATTAAATTCCATTTGCCATTTCCTGGCCCATTCGCCCAGCCTATCTAGATCCTTCTGCAGACTCTCCACACCCTCCGCACAATTTGCCGTTCCCCCAATCTTGGTGTCATCAGCAAATTTCGACACCCTGCACTCGGTTCCCTCCTCCAGATCATCTATATAAATGGTAAATAGCTGAGGCCCCAGCACCGACCCCTGGGGCACCCCACTAGTCACCATCCGCCAATCCGAATAGCACCCATTGACCCCCACTCTCTGCCTCCTATTTGACAACCAATCCTCTATCCACGCTAACACCCTACCCCCAACTCCATGTCCCCTGACCTTCTGCAATAACCTCTTGTGAGGTACCTTGTCAAACGCCTTCTGAAAATCCAGAAAGACCACATCCACCGGCTCTCCTCTATCCACTGCCCTAGACACATCCTCATAGAACTCCAGTAAATTTGTCAAAGAGAGGCCCATTGCATTCACATCGCGATCCCTCTGGAAAGTGGAAGAGAACGACCTGCAAATAGTGAAGGGCGTCATTTTCAGTGTTCCAAGTTTCACCACTACCTGTACGGCAGGATGTTTGTCTCACTGACAGACCACAGACCACTGACCACAGTTTTCGGGACTTTACTTGGGGATTCCATCTGTGCCCACAGCTCGGTTGTGGAGGTAGGAGTTGATGTTGGGCCATTTGTATGAAATCTGCTCTCGACAGTTGGAACAGTGTGTAAATACGGATGTGTTATCCAGGCTATCCTCACCGTGTCAAAGACAGGAGCAATCCTCTACTTCTCACAAGAGGGTAACGTACCAGTGACAGCAGCTGGTGTGAAACACATCACGCAAAAGGATCCCTGTCGTGAGTCGACCTGTTCCACAAGGGGAGGAGAAGCCAACAGAAGAATCCGGAACTGAGGTGGTATTTAAGCTGTCAGTGGGAATTGTCGGTGTGGGACGGTTGCTTGCTGTGGGTCATGAGGGTTGACATTCCCCAGTCCCTGAGGAGAAAAGCATTGGGCAACTGCATCAAGGGCACCCAGGGTGGTGTGGGTGAAAGAGGTGGTCAGAGGCAGAACATGGGCCACTGTTGGTGGGTTCTTGGAGACCACAGTCACCAGAGAGGAAGCTAAGGCCGGTTCCAGCTCCCAGCAAACCCCAGGGAACCGTCCTCCCCGAATAAATTGATCATGTCAATGTAGGTTTGATGTATGGATGGACAACTGAAGAAAAGATTGTACCATATTGTAAATAGACTGGTGTTTCTTCTAAAAACAAGAAGTGGATAATTGTATGTAGATAGTTGAAAATGTTTTTGCTGTGATGGAGGGTTGTTTGGAGGGGAGGAGTGTTCTGTATGTTGGGGTGATCTGGGGTATGGGGTGATCTGCACAGGGACCACCCTGAGAGGGCTCCACCATTGGAGAGCCTTCTTCCCAAACACCGTCAGCCACCAATGCCGACCCCCAGGTTTCTTCTGTAGAATGAGCAGCGAGGAGCGAGTTAGACTACAATAAAAATCTGTGTCCCCTGAAACCTGTCTGTGGAGTGAGATCTTGAAGATACTCCTCGGTAAAAAGAATTTAAGAACAAAGAAAGAACAACACAGCACGGGAAACAGGCCCTTCAGCCCATCGAGCCTGCACCGCCACTTAACAGGTGGGTTGTTTTATGAGGAACGGTGGGACTCTCTAGCCTTGTGTCTGCTGGAGTTTAGAAGATTAAGAGGTGATTGATTGAAACATATTGTGACCCTGAGGGGTACTGGCAGGGTGGATGGGGAGAGGTGGATGGGGAGAGGTGGATGGGGAGAGGTGGATGGGGAGAGGATGGTTCCTCTGTGGTGGAATCTAGAATTAAAGGTTAAGAAAAGGGAGTTGCCAATTTGAAATGGAGATTTCCTCTCAGAGGATGGAGTGTCTGCACCTCTTTTCCTCCAAAGGCAATGGGAGCAGAGTCTTTGATCATTCTTAAGGCTGGGCTAGATAGATTCTTGGTCAATGGGGGGTGTGAAAGGTTATCAGGATTCAGTCAAATGCAGGTTTGAGCTTACAATGAGATCAGCCATGATCGTATTCAGTAGTAGAGGAAGTGTAAAGGGATGAATGGCCTATCCCTGTTCCTTGTTCACACATTTATACTTTTTACTGTGATTATACACGTTATACCACATATCGCCCCTTGCCTGAAAAACAATATAATTGCATTAGAAGCAGCTCAGAGATGGTCCTTGACTTATTCCTGGGATGGGGGCTTATCTTATCAAGGAAACTGAGCAAGTTTCAGGTTTAGAGGAATGATAGGTGATCTTATTGAAACATATGAGATCCTGAGGAGACTTTATAGGCAGAATACGGAGTAGACATTTCCACTTGTGGGAGAGACTAGGATCGGAGACGGGGGGAAGGTTAATAATAAGGGGTCTCCCTTTTAAGACAGAGAGAAGAAAAACATTCTCCGGGAAGTTGTTAGTCTGTAGAATGCTCCTCAAAACCGACTTTAGGTTTTTGATAGGCAGGGGTCAAAGGTAATGGGGGGGGGGGGTAGACAGGAGGGTGGAGCTGAGACCATAATCAAATCAGCTATGATCATTGAACAGCAAAGCTGCTGAAGGAGGAGGCTGAATGGCCTCCTCCTAGTCCTAAGCCTTATGCTGTGAAGTGCCTTGAGTACATATAAAAAGAGACTGTTGGGAGACAAGAGAATTAGTAGGTAGGAGACAGATTTACATCATCTGCACTCTGTAAGTAAATGAACGATAAGGAAAGGGTTTGTGTCTATTTTCATATTTCAGCATCTGGTTTGGGATTTTTTTATAAAGTGAGAGCTCAGCAGAGCTGCGTGGGGCTTGAAAATACACCCTGAAACTCCTGGTCCTTGTAGCTCAACACCTGACCCACAGGATGGACATGTTCAGAGAGGAGAGTGCAGGATCATGGTGGTGAAATTAAACTCATTATATCACAGGAGCTTCTTCCCAGGATGGGAAAATCAATTACTCAGGGGTATACGTTTACGGTGCGAGAGGCAAGGTTTGAAGGAGATGTACAAGGCAAGTTTTTTATACACACACGGGGTAGTGATTACCTGGAACTCGCTGAGGGGGGAGGCAGTGGAAGCAGATACGATAGTGAGATTTAAGGGGCGTCTGGATAAAAACATGAATAAGATGGGAATAGAGAGTCCCCGGAAGGGTAGGGGGTTTAGTTCAGTGGGGCAGCATGGTCGGTGAAGGCTTAGAGAGCTGAAGAGCCTGTTCCTGTGCTGTAATTTTCTTTGTTCTCTGTATTTCCAGCAATTAGACATCATTTAAATCCTGTGAAACTGAGTAAATGAACTCCCTTAAGGACGCAACAGCAAGTAATAGATTTCATTAACAAGGATTCAAATTCAAGTGTGCAATCAGTAGAAATTGGTGCGGTATCGAGGAATTCCAGCACTTGTGACCAACCCTGTAACCAATGGCAGCACTGGGTCTTGGAAAGAACACAGGAGCTGTGGTTAAAAACAGACTTTTAATTTATTTAATCACAACCTCACAGTGCCTCCTTTAAGAATAACCCAGCGGAAAATTAATTCCTGGCAGTTTTGAACTGGGGTTTAAACGCTAAGACAGCACAGCACCAGGAATCTCCCAGTGATGGTGATTAAGCAGCATAACATTCCTGTCAATGTGAGGGATGATTTCAACTCAAAACAACAGATTAATAATGAGAGGGGGATTATCAGCTATGGCAACAATAAATTACTCATTGAATCATCATTAACCTCGGGCAGGAGACGCTTAACAATCAGGAACCTGCTCCCGTGCAAAGAAAATCTAAAAAGTTGATACAAACAGAAAAATGAAATGAGGATTTCAAAATGAATGAGTGGGCCATTTGGATGAGATTCTCACTGGTGTGTGAGGAACAACAACTTGTATTTACATAGCAACTTTAATATTGCAAGAACACATTGCAAAACCTCTTACAAGAGCTTTCTCATGGAAATTGACACCAAATCCTGGAACCTCATGTTGAGTTTCCTCAGGTACTCTAAGTGTGTGTTTACCGTGGTTGCTACATGTTATAGTCTGGCCTGTGTCCTTGGTATGGGTGACCCGGAATGTTCTGTCAATGTGGATGTAGGGCTCGTTGTGTTGGTCTCTGGAGGCGCCTGTGTGTCCACTGGTGTCGGGGACCTGTGTGGTAGGCCGGGTGACTGTGCCAGCTGTTGGTGCCGGCTCTGATGCTTGTAAGAGGTGACGGTAATTGCATTCATAGTGGGTACCATCTGAGTTTACCATGGAACTGATTGGCAGAGGGGCATGGCTGTGTATCATGGCCATGCACAGTCTGAACCCTAACAGTTTGACCAGGTGATAGAGGGGCCCAGTCTCTGGGCATCCCATCGTGGTATATTTTACTTTGCGAATTGTGTTATATGAGGGCATCATTTCCTTTGGTTTCAAGTTTGAGCTGCAGCAGAACCTGAGGAATGTAACCTGGTCCTGGTGCGCCTGGAAAAGAGCCGTTGTGCTGACAAGGACAGACTCTGTCGTGGTCGATTTCACATCGCGTGTGTTACACGGGATAATGTCCATTGTGAGTGTAGATGGGATAAGGCTGTGTTCTCAGCCCCTTACTATACTCCTTATACACCCATGACTGTGTGGCCAAATTTCCTTCCAATTCGATTTTCAAATTTGCTGACGACACCATCATAGTGGGTCGGATCTTAAACAATGATGAGACAGAGTACAGGAATGAGGTAGAGAATCTGGAGAACTGATGCAGCAACAATAATCTGTCCCCCAGTGCCAGTAAAACAAAGGAAATTGTCATTGACTTCAGGAAGCATAAAGGAGAACATGCCCCTGTCTACATCAATGGGGATGAAGTAGAAAGGGTCAAGTGCTTCAATATTTTAATTACCCAGATCACCAACAACCTGTCCTGCTCCCCCCCCCTCCATGCTGACACTATAGTTAAGAAAGCCCCACCAACGCCTCTACTTTCTTAGAAGACTAAGGAAATTTGGCATGTCAGCTACAACTCTCACCAACTTTTACAGATGCACCATAGAAAGCATTCTTTCTCACAGATCAGTATGGGCTCCTGCTTTGCCCAAGGCCGTGAGAAACTACAAAGGGTCATGAACAAAGCCCAGTCCGTCACGCAAACCAGCCTCCCATCCATTGACTCCGTCTACACTTCCCACTGCCTCGGAAAAGCAGCCAGCATAATTAAGGACCGCAGGCACCCCAGATATTCTCTCTTCCACCTTTTTCTGTCAGGAAAAAGATACAAAAGTCTGAGATCACACACCAACCGACTCAAGAACAGCTTCTTCCCTGCTGTTGTCAGACTTTTGAATGGACTTACCTTGCACTAAGTTGATCTTTCTCTACACCCTCGCTATGACTGTAACACTACATTCTGCACTCTCTCATTTCCTTCTCCATGAA
The DNA here is from genome assembly GCF_965287045.1 of Carcharhinus amblyrhynchos. NCBI lineage: Eukaryota > Metazoa > Chordata > Chondrichthyes > Carcharhiniformes > Carcharhinidae > Carcharhinus > Carcharhinus amblyrhynchos. The sequence goes on from NC_137352.1 coordinate 33,875,211, forward strand.
CAGCATGCTTTGTCTATATAGTACACAAGAAACAATACTTTTCATTGTATGCAAATACATGAGACAATAATAAATCAAATTAAATCAAATAGCATCCATTATGTGTGTTAATCAGGCATCTGCAAAGGTGGCTTTGCTCTGTCACTCTGCAGTCAGCATGAGCCCCACCCAGACTTTGTGTCTGTGTGAGACAGAAAGTGCTTGACTTTAAGCCCTTGTGTACCTGCAGCCAGAGGCAGACTTTCCAATGCTCCAATATCAGGAGAACCTCCCGACCGAGACAGTGGAGGCTGCGATCTCTACAAACACCAGCAGGATAGCAATTAAACTGGTAACACTGACATCAAAAGGGTTAAAAACCGAGAACTGTGTTGGCACAGGAGCAGAGAAAGTGGTTTCAACTCCAGAAAACTGCAAATACTAGAAATCTGAATTAAAAACAGACAATGCTGCAAGTACTCAGCAGGCCTGGCAGCTTCTGTGGAGAGCGGAACAGAGTTAATGTTTTGGACTACGAGACTTTCTCATGATTGAAAGCAACCTAATTAGTTTTTAATACAATTAGGTTTCTTTGCCTCCTACTCACTCTGAAAGTACATGAAACCCAAAGTCCTTTATCAGAAGCTGCATCAACTAGACACCTGTCTAAAATTAATGTCCCTTTATCTCCTGTTAAATCACTGATTAAAAAGTAAAGAAGATTGCCTCTTGCAAGAATCAGATTATCACCAAGAAATTATTAAAGGAGCTTGTGCAACTCACATGAACTACGGCCAAGATTTTGTGGCAACCAAGCAGAGTTTTATAATTTTGTTTTGTTTGAAATGAGCCTTTGAGTCATGGATTAGTTTTAATGGTTTCTTTGGAACAGGACAGTCTATCTCTCACTTTCCACATCTGGAAATGTCTTGTTATTCGCCTTAAGGGGAGAATTACTCAAATGTGATTGAACTGGTTGGGTACGGGAACCCCCCACCCTCTCTCCCCCCTGTCAATCAGCCAGTGGTGTTCATTATAAATCCAGTAATTAACATGCTTTATGATACTCCGATGATAAAGCAATAGCATTAACCTCCATCGGAGTAGAAAATGTCACAGCTACACCTGGACATCTCACTGTGCAACCAAAGAACAACCCAGCACGGGAAACAGGTCCTTCAGCCCAACGAGCCCGCGCCACCATTTTAACAATGTGTTTTTCCTACACCTACCTTGACCCATGTCTATGCTTATGGTACCCCCATTGGAAACCAGATTAAGGGGACAATAATTTAGGGACAATTTGTTACACCAATCAGCCTAAGAGCACATCTTTGGGGTGTGGGAGGAAACCGGAGCACCCGGAGGAAAACCCACGCAAGCACGGGGAGAATGCGCAAACTCCCACAGACACTGGCCCAAATCCATGTGTCTGCACAGCAAACAGTGATAGTCACTGAGCTGTCGTGGTGCCCATCTGCTGGTCCAGTTTTAAGCGCAAACAAACGATGAGAAGTACTAGGCCACTCTCGAAACATCCAAGAGCAGTCCACGCACGACCCACCGTGTGCATGCCCCTCATTAGACAACAAGGTGGACTGACGAACCTGTGAAGTAAAAGAGAAAAACATCAACACATGTAACAGTAGATTTCCAGGAACGTCCCGAGGCTCCGATCCTGATTTAAAACAGCCTCCTATAACCCTCCATCCCTATTTCGCTCATGTGCCTATCTAAGTAAACCTTAAACAAGTCCAGCGTGCCTGCCTCCACCACCTTACTTGGCAGAGCATTCCATACGGTATCAGAACTGGCACCAACAGATGGCACAACACCCAGTCACCCAGCCTACCACACAGGGTTAGCCCTGCTGCCTCACAGTGTCAGGGTTCAATTCCAGCCTCAGGTCACTGTCTGTGTGAAGCCTGTACATTCTCCCCGTGTCTGCGTGGGTTTCTATCTGGTTTCCTCTCACTGTCCAAAGATGTGTGGATTAGGTTGATTGGCCATGATGTTAGATTATGGGAATAGGGTCTGGGTGGGATTGTGGTCAGTGCAGGCTCGATGGACTGACCTTCCACACTGCAGGGATTCTATACAGAAAGCTGGGCTGAGGGACCATCGCCAGAAGGAACTTTGGAAGATGGAGGGAAGGGGAGGGAGGGAGTTTGGGACGATGGGGCCAGGTTTGCCGACACTGTACCTGATGGGGTGAATGCAGAGAGGGAATGACAAGCAGTCCAGAGATGTGGGCTTGGAGTCACCGCTGGAGGATGTTTGGGATCAGGTTTAATAATGTAATGGCTTGTGGTTGAAATTAAAGTTTGGTGGTTTTTGTTTTAATTATTTTTGGTCAGGAAGTTGTTGATTAATTCTTTGCAGTTAATTTGGTTCACTGATGATTGAACATCGTAACATGTTCGAACTCACCCAGCTGGCTGCTGTGTTCGGTGATGTCTGATGTTGATGTGCTTGGAGAATCTCTGCCATGTTTCCGGAGGCATCGATCAGCCTGTTTGCCTGGGGGGGACTTTCCCTGTTTGAAATCCTGATAAAAGAGCAGAAAGGGGTCGTTAGCATTGCTGCCTTACAGCACCAGGGACCCGGGTTCGGATCCCAGCCTGTCTGTGCGGAGTCGACACGTTCTCCCCGTGTCTGCAGGGGTTTCCTCTGGGTGCTCCGGTTTCCTCCCACAATCCGTAAGACATGCTGAGTATGTGCATTAACCATGTTAAATTCTCCCTCAGTGCACCCAAACAGGAACCAGGGTGTGGCGAAGAGGGGATTTCCATAGTAACTTCATTGCAGTGTTAATGTAAGAATACTTGTGACACTAATAAATAAACTTTTAAGAAAAGAACAAAGTCATACGAGGCAGTATGATGAGGAGGAGGCAAACCTGCTCCTCTCTCTTCTCAATCGAGACAGAATCCAGGCTCCACCCATGGTGCGCGAGGCTGAGTGAGGAAACTATAACTTCACCCACTCCAATCCTCAGAGGAAGGCTCTGGCTGAAGTCTGTTACCTTACCCAAGCTCAAGAACTTGAACAATTCTGTAATGTTATCAAAAAAACAACTGGATAGTGTGAGGGACTAAAAATTCACCCTGTGTCATTCTTAGAAAATATATATTAAAATGCTCATTTTGTCTCTAAACATTCACACTGGACAAAGATCTAAAATTACTGAAGTTCTGTCTGTCTGCACAAAATAAATAGTATCAGAGAAATTTCCACAAAGAGCCACTAATGACCCTTTGTGGTCTGTACAGATTAAATTCAAAGACAGCTACACAAAGGCCATCTACATTTCTTTACCCAGGTTGACCAACTGGAGTCTACTTGTTTGCTACGACACACCATCCTTTCAAATCTTAATAGTTGAAACATATAATCTTGGTGGTTCCGGCAAGGCTTATACTTTCTTTGTCAGAGACAGTGGAGAGGTGGAAGTCATGGGAAATGAGCCTCTGGCTTGTGGAACTAGTAATCGTGCCTTGCTGAACTGCAAGGTCTCAGTCTGCCTTTCTATCAACTGACTAGCAGCCTCACGGGTGAGGAGATCTGTCCCAGGTTGGACACCAAGCCCTATCTCCTCTGTATCTGCTCGAAATTCTATACCATTGCCTACAAGACTCATACCTCTGCAAGCTTATCTCACTGCATGATGTCAAAACCTCTGAAAAAGTGAATTATCCAGCTCACTGACTTCCATGATGGAATAACTCAGTGGACTTTGATTCTATCTCTGGAACCCATGTGAACCAATATTTATTTTCTCAGTGATGTCGCAATGTATGTAAACTCTTCTGCTCTTTATCCTTCATTTTGTGGTCTAAGTGTGGAGGCAATGTTGTAACTTTCTCTCATGTTTGGAGTGGGCAAATAAACTAACCCTCTGAGCTCATCCTATCTTGAGTTTGCTGTGGGGATTTAATAGAAAATTGGATCACATCAAAGCTGAGAGGTTGGTAAATATGCCGCTGATTATAAAGGGGGAAAACAAAAACACTTTCTGTTTAAACCTGAGTGGAGAGGGGAGAAATTAATGCCGTTTAAATTTACACCCCATATAACAATACTGAAAGACAATTGTCCTGACAAGAACTTGACTATAGATGTGTGCCCCAGGGCTAGCCTCACCCGTGCCCAAACTGTTCCAATATAACCACAACACTGGTATCCACCCAGCAATGCTCCCAGGGATGTTCATTTCATTAAAAAAAGGACAAATCCAATTTAGCAAATTGCTGCCTCATCTGTCCAGAGTAATAACCTGATCACCAGTGAACAGCCAGGGGTCTGCCAGGGTCACTCAGCACCTGACCTCATCTTAATCCAAACATGGATAAAGGAGCCTGAACACCAGGTAAGGTGGGAGTGACCTTGCCCTTGACATCGAGGCAATTGACTGAGTGCGGCATCAAAAAGCCCCAGTAAAATTGAAGTAAATATTCTGTGTGAGCACCTTCTGTGTGTGTATGTCCGTCTGTGTGTGTCTGTGTGTGTCTGTATGTGTCTGTGTATCTGTCTGTGTGTTTGTCCATCTGTATGAGGATCTGTGCATGTCTGTCCTCTGTGTGTGTGTCTGTCCTGTGTGTGTGTGTGTGTGTGTGTGTGTGTGTGTGTGTGTGTGTCTGTCTGTCTGTCCCCTGTGTGTGTGTGTGTGTGTGTGTGTGTGTGTGTGTGTGTGTGTGTGTGTGTCTGTCTGTCTGTCCCCTGTGTGTGTGTCTGTGTGTGTCTGTCCTGTGTGTGTGTGTGTGTGTGTGTGTGTGTGAGTGTGTGTGTGTGTGTGTCTGTCTGTCTGTCTGTCCCCTGTGTGTGTGTCTGTGTGTGTCTGTCCTGTGTGTGTGTGTGTGTGTGTGTGTGTGTGTGTGTGTGTGTGTGAGTGTGTCTGTCTGTCTGTCTGTCCCCTGTGTGTGTGTCTGTGTGTGTCTGTCCTGTGTGTGTGTGTGTGTGTGTGTCTGTGTGTGTCTGT